>NC_067140.1:67245908-67545908 GCF_903995435.1 Acomys russatus | reverse complement strand
GAGCAACCAAAGTTTCTTTACAAGTGACAATTCTCTATGTCTGTTTCAATCCTTTTATCTACAAGATAAAATTTACGGTGCCAACAAAATGGCTCAGTGGGTAAAGGCACTTGTTACAAAACCCGATGATCTGGTTCAATCTCTGTTACACACATGGTGGAAAGAGAAAGCCAGCTCCGGCAAGCTGTCCCCCAATCTCCACACATGTACATGGCCTATGCATTGCCCCATAAAATAATAAATAAATAAAAACTATTTGAAGGTATATGAAAAGTACCATCACACCAAACGACCAAACATTTTCAGACAGAACTGACCACAAAGTTGGTCTCTATCTTTTGATACATCCAGTCCAAATCTGATGTCTGATTTTCTTCTGTCTCCTAAGAATCACGCAACACAAAATCAAAGCCTACAGGTGTCTTGTGGATGCCTTTGTGAGGGCACTCCCTTGTAGCAACAAGCTAAGCAAAACCAGCTTTGTTTGATCCCAGCTGCATTCCTGGTAGTCTTTGTCCACTGGGCTTCAATAATCATAAAGGACAAGTTACTTCTTCAGTCATCACAAGCAAGTAATGAACAATTCTAAACACCTTTTGTGTGGCTGAGCATTAACTGACCCAGGATTCCGTTGAGTTGGTAGAATGTCCTGAGAATTCGAGTTTGGTGCTTCTCTCTGAAATAAGGCTTGCACGTTAGTAATTACAGAATTCTCCTCTCTCTTACCCCACCTGTGCCAGGTATTCCTTGATTTCTACACCTGCTCAGTGTTGAGAATGATTAAGAACGAAGTGGCTGGCTTCATAGTTGCCTTAGCTGCTTCCTGGCTAAGCACCTCCCTTTCCTGCTCCTCTTTGCTGTCATCCAGCAGGCTAACTCAGCCTTATTTTCCTTCCTCTATGTTGTTGTGCTCATTTCTTGATTTTATGAAGGAAAGAAGGTCAATGAAAGTGGCTTTCCATCTGACTTTGAAGAACATGCTCCCACCCACCATGCCCAGATGTTCAGCTAATGCCAACAGGATGCTCATTAATTGTAACAAATATACCACTCTGGTATGGAGTTGGATAGTGTGGGAGAGATGGGTATCCTGGAGTAGGGAATATGTGGAAAGTCTCCGTATCTTCCAACTCAACTTTTCTGTGAACCTAGCATTGTGTTTGAATTAGTAAGAGTATGTACTTATGAACACATGTACATACACACGCATGTGCACACACACATACATCACACAAACAGTGACAACTTGCCGGAGAGCGTCTCATATTCCCTGAACATCTACTGGGATGAAAAAGCTCCAAGGAACCACCCTCGGGTGATGTCTACTTGATGAAGGAGTTTTCAGAGCCCCTCCTTACAAGAGGAATCAAGACAGAGAAAAACAAAGAAAACCTGACCAGAAAATGTCATGCTCACTCCGATGAGCCTTGGGTAATCAAGGCTGGTCCCAGTTCTCAGTGCATCACTATCTTCACATTGGCCTCATCTCTCTGGGTCTTGGATATTCTAGTTCTTATACGTTTTCTATGGAGATGTTTTGTTCTCACCAGAAAGTTGCAGGCAGCATCCTGACCAGGGTGCAGAGCCAAGCTAGGGGTTTGGACATCTCTTTCAAAAGCTAAAGCCACACTCCATACCGGATGCTTACTCTGTCCACATGCAGCTGTTTCCACATAATGAATTCCACCCACTGCTCCCTATATTATCAGTCACAGAATATAGAGAGAAAGGGTCAGGAATTGAAGAAACAGAGAAACAAAACTAAGAAAGAAAACGGAAATGGGTCTTTCATGTTGTGAACACAACTGGAAGCGAAGTGAGGACAGAATGCAAAGCGCCATGGAGGTCATCCAACACCATTGGGATGGGACTTGCTGCCACCTCAGCCCCGCCCTCCTGCTTTGTCCCAGTGTGCTTGTTTGTTCTGGCTTAGAGCCCCCAGCCCATTTTGCCAGCTGCCCCCCAAGTGTGAACTTGTACAGCAGAGCTTAGGCACAAGTTCTATCTTTGGAAGTTCTTCCTCTCTCACCATTAAATATAATCCACCCCAGCTGTCTAATGCGATTTGTGACAGATCCTTCCAGTGACCCACTGGTACAACCAAGGAAAGCAGGCATGATCTATTGAGTGTGACACTGCTCTTCGAGCCACTGGCTCATTCTCTTGATATCACAACCCATTTCTATGTGAAGACTTTCTGGAAACAGGCAACGCTGGTAAGATTCGTCAGGTTTTTAAGTCAGGTAACGTGGGTATCTCACATGTTTTATTGTTGCAAGAGAATGCTCAAGACTAAGATGATTTATAATTTTCAGAAATGTGTTTCTTGGGGTGCAGGGGGCTAAGAAGTTCAAGACAAAGATGCTGTATCTTCAAGGGCCTTGTTGCTGTGAGAGCATCACATGGCAGAAAGACATGGACAAAGAGACTGACTTGTTTTGTTGGAACTAGTATTGTCTTCATGAGAATGGGTCTCTGACATTTAAATTACCTTTGAAAGGTCCCACCTTATAATACAGCTACAAATAGTACTGTAACGATTAAATTCCATGAGTTTTGGAAGAGATAAATATGCAAAGCATAGCATTGGTGTTGTCTGGGATTTGGGCTCATGTAATTCAGGTAGGAATACAGAAACTAAAACTGGTAGTAAGTAAATACCAAGGTTGTGTTCTTACTGGCAACAAAGGCTATTATCAACGGGGTAGAAACAAAACAAGACAGATCACAATGACCTTGAACTATGCTCATACACGGAGCTTTTCCTCTGGCTGGTCATCCTAAGGAGGAACCTCTCGAGTGCATGTGATTTGGTCTTACACATTGCTCTAACCTGAGCTTTTAATTTTAGACCAGGGATCCAAGTTAAATATTTTATGTGAAGAGACCAAGAATAGAAAATGAGGAAAAAGGACAAATAGAAAAGCCACCCTTACCCAAGTTATCACACTCACAGAGGACTGGTGACACATCAGATATTGTACAGGAAATATCTTCATCAACTTGTAGCCCCCAGCCCACCACAGTATCCGAAGTTTTATCTTCTTAGGTTCTGCTTCCTTCACAAGGAAGCTACTGGTCAGAATGCTCTCAAAGTTGTCCTGAATGAGTTACAACTCTTAGAAGGCATTTTGGCCTCACTATAGCTAAGTCTGAAGGAATACACTTCTCATAGTGATGGAGTCCTCTGTAGTCTGGATAAGAGGAATGAACACCCAGGGCTCCCATTTCCATGTGGCTAATTGTGAGCCCTGCCCAGGAAGAATAGGGTGGTCAGTTTTAACCCATATCCTTTGGGAGCTTGTCTCACGCTCTCTACCATCATCTGTGATCTGTACTTTATCTTCTGGACCCACTGTCTGTGGGCAAACTGATAGGCCATTCTACCTTTCAGTCCTGGCTCTAATAACAGTCCGAAGTATAATTGAGGTGCTGTGGGCACATTGTGACATAGAGATGGACTATTGTCTTTCTCTAAACTTCCTCTTGTGATGTGAATGTGGGTGTGGGAACCTGTCACCAAGGTGACACAGAAGGTGGGACCACTAGGAAGTGCTTAGGTCATGAGGGCTGCGGGATTGGCATTCATGTCCTTATAAAGGAATGGCAGAGAGATGACCCCAGTATCTACCTTCTATCATGTGAAGAGGCAGCACCCATCCCCCAGGAGGATGCCGGAACAGGGACCCACCCTGGAAGAAAGGAGAGCTATCCCTCATGAGACACTGAGCCTGGCAATGTTTTGACCTTAGTCTTTTCAGCCTCTGGGATTATGAGAAGTTAAGCCTTTATTTATCAGTTACCCAGTCCAAGGTATCCAGTGGCTGCAGAGGGGATGACCTTGTGTTTCCATGCCCATATTGGGATGATGATTTCCCACAGTTTCTTTATGTTGAGAAGAGATTTCCGAGTGTCCTGGCATCCTGGCACTAACCTCAGGACATCAATGAATAAGCTTTATGTTCTACTCATACGTTTTAATATTTTAAAGTAAACTTTGCTGTACCTCAGCTGCATTTAAGTTTTCCAAAGTTTCAGTCTGAGAGACCATTGGGCTAGGAACTTCTATGACAGGAAAACCTCACACTCCTCTGCCCACCCAGGATGAGAAAATCCGATTGCTGAAGAATGCCATTTCTACCCCTGGGTCTCCGCTGATAAGGGCCCCAGCGCAGCCTCCAGGGAAATGTTAGACAAGGCTCCAGCACACTGATTAATGCTTCCTAGGTCAGACATGTACAAATTCTATGGTAAGGCTAGTTCTATTACATTCTATCAGCACAGTACTTTATAAATCCCACCACTAAAATATATGTCCTATTTATAGTGTGAGCTAAATCTTGTAGCACACAATTATTCATCGGGCCCCATGTGGGTCTCCCCATGCCCTGAGTGAGGCCAGTGAACAGGAAACACAAGGGGCAGAAATAGTTTAGTGGGATGGCATCAGCTGCAGAGACTTCCTCCCACACTGCTTTCTAGGAGGTCAGAGGTGTGGACTGAAACTTTTGGGTAATAATCCAAGACAAGATTCGATGGCTGCTTAATGCTTCATAGACAGGCTATATTTAGATAACAAGGGAAGGGCATAAGAAAAAAGAATTCTTACAGTGTGCTAGAAATTATAAAGTCTGTTTTATACTTAGAAGCAAGCTCGTGTTACATGCCTTTTGTTTTGTTTTGTTTTTCAAGACAGAGTCTCTCTGTGTAGTCTTGGCTGTCCTGGACTCACTTTCTAGACCAGGCTGGCCTCGAACTCACAGCGATTCACCTGCCTCTGCCTCCTGAGTTCTGGGATTAAAGGCATGCGCCACCACACCCGGCTAGTGTTACATGCCTTAAACAACAACAACAACAATAACAACAACAAAAAGAAAACAAACAAACAAAAAAAAAACCCTAAATGTCAAAGAGTCAAGACTTGCTTACAGAGCTGGGCATTGCGGTATACACCTTTAATCCCAGCACTTGGAGGCGGAGGCAGGTAAGTAGAAGACTAATCTGCTCTACATAATGAGCTCCAGGACAGCCAGAGCTATATAACAGACAGTCTCTGCATCACTTTTTCCCCTTCACAGTAAGTGGCAGAGGCAAGTTTTAAGGCAGGAGACCATGCAGCCATGTCTAGAATGAATGAGATCATGACAAAGTTTCAGCAAAACTGTGAACTAATCAAACTTTGTCTCCTGGCCCTTAAGCCTTTTTCCCTCACCATGAGCACTAACTGCTACTGAGTTTCACACCTAATGATTATTATTTCTGAATGATGTAAGCCACTGGGCAATTGATCATCCTCTGAGATGTGCATGTGAGACAGTATTTCAAACCCATGCACCAGTGGGAACAGTTAGAACCTCCATTGCTGCTTCACAGTCCAGGGGTTTAATAATCCACCCTTAGGCCTCCAGCAGCTAGAACCAAACTGCCTTTGCTAGAGCCAAGGCTTCTATTTTCCAATCACATGTCTTATACCTATTGTGGAGGTTTGAATGAAAATGGCTGCCATAGACCCACAGGAAGTGGCACTGTTAGGAAGTGTGGCCTTGTTGGTGGAAGTGTGCCATTGGAGGTGGGCTCTGAGGTCTCAGATGCTCATACCAGGCTCAGTGTCTCACTCTCTCCCTGCTGTCTGCCAATCCGGATGTAGAACTCTCGGCTGCCTGTCCATCACTGTGTCTGCCTGCGTGCAGCCATGCTCCCCAGCATGATAACAATGGACTGAACCTCTAAACTGTAAGCCAGCCCCAATTAAATGCTTGCCTTATAAGAGCTGACTTGGTCATGGTGTCTTCTCAAAGCAAAAGAATACCGACTAAGACACCTATAAAACTTGGAGTCCAGAAACAAACATCTCTCCCTCCAATCAGGCCAGGCTCCTTCATAGAGACCCTTCCTTACCTTTATCCTTTTCCTGGGTCCTTTTAATAAGAGTCTTAACTGCTGATGCTAGTTTTCAATGCTATTTTATTTGGGATGTTTAAGCCTCTACCCCTCTTCCACCAACCCCTTAATCCTAGGTAAGATAGACAGAAGGTTAGTGGGGAGAAGGGGCATAGACTACTTACTTCTCGATGTTTAGGGCCTATTGAAGCCTAGGGTGTCTGTCTGTGGGAGTGTGATTCTCCAAGCACTCATCATTCATTCCTCTTGCAGCCCTCTCTGTCTTCTGCCTCCTCCAAGCTGATGCTCTCCATCCTCTCCAAGTTACCACTCTTCTCTCTCTCTCTCTCTCTCTCTCTCTTTCTCTCTCTCTCAGCTCTCATATTTATACCACCCCAGAGTCCTCAGAATTAAACTAACTGCATCTGGCAAAGACCATGGCCCTCTCTGTATCACATGACACAGGCCATTACCATCTGGCAAAGGCCATGCCCAGCACAAGGCAATTATCAGCTGTGGACAAACTAAAATCCCACACTTGGGATTAAAACAAACATGTTTACATAACAAGTGAGTTTCTTAAAGAAGCCAAAAGTGGTACTGTACCCATACATACAACTCAATTATAATACAAGGTTTACTTCCAATACTTTGAAAGTGCTATTGCAGGCTGTTTAAGATAATTAAGTAAATACAAGTTAATTATTAGTTGATCAAATCATGGTCATGTCAATTACTAGTCTATTTTTATAACAAAAATATATATACATCCTATGTTTTATAGATATGATTCTATAAATAGGTTAGGTAAAAAAGTTAGATAAGGCCTTCAAAAACCTCAGAGACCTACAGAAAATGGTATTTAAAGACATTTTTACTATTTTTAAGATTCTTTGACAACAAGACAGGTTAGCTCCTAGAAACACCCATACTGCCTCAAAGAAGATGATGAGCATCAAAGAACCTCCTTATGGAGATGGCTTCAAATGTGGCAAGCAAGCCACTGAGCCAAATGTCCTTGTTTCTGCCATAGACAGAATTCTGCCTAAAAATTGGTGAGCTTGGATGCAGGCAGAGTCGACGGCCAAACTCTGCCAAGACAGTGTAAAGAAGTCCTCAATAGTTCCTGCCTCACAAATACATCTGTCAGATATATTGGGCCAGAAGGCTGAAGATGATACTCCAACATTATAGAGAGTTTTGGGTGACTGCTCAGGTAGCAAACTGTCTCTGTCGTCTTCTCATTTTGGAAGCTGCTAACCTGCACTTCTGGTTTATTCAGACAATTAATTTTATTCCTCCTCTAGTCTCTGATGGGGTTGAAGACCAGATAGGTTAGTTTTACAATTAAGCTTAGTTGTTTAGGGGTTAAGATGGTTTTTGGTCTAAATAGATGTTTTAATTTGATAGAGATGAGATATGATAGATACTGGTTTACATTCAGAATTTTAGACTCAGCAAGATAGTAAAGATATTTTCTTCAAGGTTGCTAAATTCAAATATCCAAATCATTATGAATGTAACATTTTTATAATTCCTGAATGTCTTGTGGTTCTTCTTGCTGTATGTAGTTTATTATATTTATGTGTAATAAGATAAATGTATATGTAAAAATAATAATTAAAAAAGTTCCATTACACTTACCTACCCCTATGACCTCTCTAGCACCTGTCCTTCTGCCTCATCTTTCATAGGTCATCTAGGGTCAATACGCCAAAATGCCTCTCTCTCCTTCTAAAGCCAAAGGTTACTGGAAATACCTGGATCATTACAAGCACAAATGCTCTCAACTTAACTGGATCCTTGGTGCCTCCACTAAGAAATCCTGCTACCCTTCAGTGTGTTGGGGAGGCATGTCACCTCCCATTACTGTTGTTCTATCACTGTGATAAGACATGTTGACCAAAAGCAACTTAGAGGAGGAAAGAGTTTATTTGGCTTATGCTTCCAGGTCATAGTTCATCATTGAGAGATGTTATGGCAGGAACTTGAAATATTACTGTTATTGTTTGAGAATCACATACACTCATCTAATGTGCCTTTTATCAAATATATCCCCATTCCCTCCCCTCTAACACCCCTCTTATCTTTCACCATGTTTCCATCCTAACTTCATACACTCTGTTTATAAGACCCACTGAGCCCACTTAGCCTGTATATTCATGGTAATTTGATGAGCAGGGGTAGCACCCCAAGGGCCCACATCCCTGAAGAACACTGACTCCCTGGGAAGCGGGCATTTGCCCAATGGCTTCTCAGATAGGTGTAGGATTTCATGAGCTGAGATCTGGGCTGGCTTGATCTTGTGCAGGTATTGTCAAAGCTGCTGTTAGTTCCTGTGTACAGCGGCCTTGGCATGTCCAGAAAATACTGTTTCCTGCAGTCATTCACTGTCTTTGGCTCCTGCAATCTTTCTGCTCCCTCTCCCATAGTGATCCCTGAACCCTGGGAGAAGGAGGTATGACGCAGACATCTCAATTAGAGTTTCTTATTCTCTTCGTATTGACCACTTGTGGTTTCTGTATAAACCTGCACCCTGCCAAAAGAAGCTTCTCTGATGAAAGTTAAGAAATGTACTGATCCATGGCTACCATGGTAAGAACTTAGGGAAATTTTATTACTAAGTCCATTGAGCAGAATAACAGTGTTCGGTTCTCTCCTAGGGCCTAAGGCCTAGCCAACCACAGGTTTATGTCCAGTTAACAGTACCAGGCCTGAGTTTCACGCTGTGGAACAGGCTTTAATTAAATCTAATATTCCCTCCAGTATTGTACCATTAGCTGCAGGTACTTGACTCTCACCATCAGCAGGTGGCTTCCTTCTACTTGATAGAGAAAAACTAAGTCAACAGACAGGAATGCCACCTTCCTGCCCTTCCACAGTCCTCTACATCCACAGCCAGCCAACCATCTCCTTCTCCTAACACTTTCTTTTTTTAAAATATTTATTTATTTTTGTTTTTTTATGTACACCAGAAGAGGGGTTCGGATTCCATTATAGATGGTTGTGAGCCACTATGTGGTTGCTGGGAATTGAACTCAGGACCTCTGGAAGAGCAGCCAGTGCTCTTAACCTCTGAGTCATCTCTCCAGCCCTCCTAACACTTTCTTCTCATCGCTTTCTTCCAGCATCTTCCTCTTGGGGTATGGACAGCTGGCATCCAAAACAATAGCGTATTTCAGGTCACCCCTTTCCTGCTCTGTCTCCTTCCTGTCTGACTCATCTCCCTCCCAGAAGACCTGATCTTACTCTAACTCAGGAAATCCCACCTTGCCTTGGAGAGCTTACTCTAACTCCTTCCTGCAGAAGGTGTATGTTGCCTCTGGTCTACATTTTAATTTCCATATTTGTTCTTAGTAGTTTTTTAAGTTAGCATACAAAAATTGGGGTTCATTAAGGCATTTTTATAAATATGTGCTCTTATTTGTCCCCCAGCCCAGCCCAGTGCTCTCCTCTACTCCCTCCTGTTGTTCTTCTATCACACAAATAGTCTCTCCCACTTTCATACCACATGTATTTCTATGCTCTCTCCCAGATCTCTTCCTCCCCTTTCATATTTTTTTCTGTTTTCATAGCCAACACACACACATTCTTACATGTACTAACTCATGCACATACCGGTACTTACACAATGCACACACACAATTCACATAATTACACATGCTGTCACACACACACACACACACACACACACACACACACACACACATATATACCAAGCAAACACATATAAATTTAAGTGTAGATTTTATGTATGAGCAAAAACATGTTTCCTGCTTTTAACAGCTTTCCTCCTAAAAATATGATGATAGCAGAGAAATGAAACCTACAGTAGCAATATTTAAAGTTGAATCCTTAACACACAAAAAAGCATTACCACAATGCCAAGAAACTGAATGCTCAGACAGGAAGTAAAGTGAGGTGTGCATCATTGTGAAGATGTGAAAGGGGAACCCTAACTGTAGGAGCTCTACCTGGCTTGATCCAGTGGGGCCATGACGTAGAACAGAATAAGTCAAGTGTGCAACAAGTGGAGCGGTCGTACAAAGAATGACCTTGAGCACCAATTCACACCTAGCTTCCCTCAAGGCCAGTTGGCTCCAGCTGGTCTTGTGCAGTAAAGTGTGGCACATTAGGGTCCTCCACTCTGCATTCCAAGGATCCCCAAAGGGACCTCTGTTGCTGCCTTCGTCACAGTGGGTAGCAACAGTATGCATTTGCTCTTTCTATAGAGGATAAGTTATTAGACCCCCAAGATGAGTTCAGTGCCTGGAATACAGAGGGTCCTCAGTTTATAACTGCTGAACGAATGAACAAGTCAACCAATCAGGACAGGGAACTGACAGAGAGGTAGGGCCAATTCTTTAGAAACCAGAGGCATTTTGCATACTTCCGTAACTTGCCATGTCCTCTCTAAAAGAGAATTCTAGTTGCAAGGCCTTGGAGGAAAGCTGAAAGTCAGCGTGTATGGACTCTAGTCTGGGCACAAATCACTCACAGGGAATAGCCTTGTCAGACAGCGCTCTTCCTGAATAAGGCAGTGGCAAAAAGAAAAAGTAAGGTTCCTAGGCATTCTTCTGACCCCCTTTTCCCCCTCCCTTCCTCCTTCCCCTTCTCCCCACCCCCTCCATTGCCCCACCCTACTCCTGAAAAATGCTTGGTCAAAAGAGGAAGAACACAGTCCATGTCCAACATCACTGCTAACACTGCAATTTCACCCGGACCCTAAAGCCATCTCTCTGACTAACAGTTTCACCTTAGGACTCACTCTTTCCTTCCGTTGTCATTCGCTCTCACAGTTCCAGCCCCATCACTGGCATCCAGGGACATGCATGGGTAAAACTGTCCTAGAGCGCTCTTTTTTATCCCTTGCTATTGCTTTTCTTAATTGCTCTTCATCAGTCAAGTCTTTCTGCAGACAACTGCATGGAACATGGGGTATCTTGCCTTCCCAGTTTGCACAGTTAAAGCAGGTAGGTGTCCCAGGTACATTCTCTAGATTCTTCCCCTTAGACACTAATACAGGAGCAAATGTATCCAGAATGCTGCTCTACAAAAGATGAAGATGGACATGGAAGGTACCATGCAAGAATGCAGTCTCTGGAGAGTCCCAGCCTTGGTGTGATCTGAACTGCAGATTGCACTTCAGAGCAAGTTATCTTCCAGACATCTGCCCCATCAGCCCTTTGCTACAGAGGGATGTGAATTCCCAGGCACTTCCAATTCTCACCAAGTCTAGGTAAATTGGCCCCAAGGGTTAGTTCAACCCTCTGGAGAGGTCCAGGCCATCAGGAGCAAGCACACATGAAATAGGAGACAGAACACTAAATTGTAAGTAGATCACTAAGGAGGCTTGATTGGACCAATGACAGCATCTATTGCACCAGGACACAGCACAGCCGTATATCAACCACACACGAGTTCAGTGATTAAAGCGTCATCGGGGAGACTTACGGATGGCTAATGAGTTCTTAATAAGCATGGTTTGGCCTCTTGAAGACAATGTCTACAGCCAAGATCTCACTAGGGTTTAGTCTACAGGAAAAAGGCCTGGGGAAATGGAATCACATTTGTTTGATTTAAATAGCCACTAAGGTGCCTGAGCTTCTCTGTCAGTTGAATCAAAACACGACACAGGAAGTCACTTGTGCCCTCATAGACAAGGCTCTGTGATGTCAGCCAGTTCATAGTTTGGAAGAACTGGATAGGAAACACAAAATGTGGCATGAAATAGGTATATATCTACTTCCTGTCCTGCTGTAAATGTTGGGACTCCTGACTCAGGAAGAATAGTCTCGTTGGATCTGCAAGGACATAGCACACCAGGACTAAAGGTAGGTGTCCCCACCCTCTGTGTAAAGCTATGCCCAAGAGATGCACTGGTCCCCAGGAATAATCCCCATTCCTTTCCTGTCCCTGGCGGCCAGCATCACTGAACGGCTGGAAGGTTCACGAGCTTCTGACTTTCACCATAACACACTCATTTCCATCTTTCTTCTCCAACATGATAGATTTTATTTTTTTCAAAAATTATAATGCTTCCTCGAGTCAGAAATGGAGAGAGAGGAGGCAGCTGTGAGCCGAGAAGAACATGGAATTAGCTGAGTTCAAAAGCTCTAAACTGCAAAGACTTTGTTTTTAATGATGAGCTTGGAAAAACCCTAGTTGCTTTTTGCTCCCAGTCTCTGACTTACTTCTTTTAGAAACCCCATCTGGCTTTGAGGGGAAATATAATCCATATGTTTGAATTCCTATTAATCTAACTCACCCTCCTCACATTTGTGGGGGAGATTTACTGCCTGTGAACACTTTAGCCTCTTGAATAAGACTGTCTGCTATTCCTCCCCTTCTGTTCTCTCCTGTCAGCATCTCTTTTCTTCCTTATTTGTCTCTCCTTTCTGCTCTTTTGCTTTGTTGCCTCATGATTCATTCTCTCTCTCTCTCTCTCTCTCTCTCTCTCTCTCTCTCTCTCTCTCTCTCCTCTCTCTCTCTCTCTCTCTGTCTCTCTCCCCATCTGTCTCTCTCTCTCTCTATTTAAATAAAAAGCCTTTAATATTTTAAGTGACAGGATATCATATGTATTTCATACTATAAGCAATGCTTTCAAGTAGTTATACATTGTGGGATGGTTAAGTCTATGGTTATATATTCTCTGGCCAACTCTCTGTATTGGCCCTGCCACACTAACCTATGGTCCAGCCTAGGACAAGGTCCATCTGTTCTCTGCTTCTCTAAGATCACCTCTGGGTTCCACGTTTGTATAAGATCATGCAGCATTTCTTCCTGTGGTAACATTCCCAGCAACAGCCACAGACTTTTTAACAAAAACCCAGGTGCCAGGCACAGGGAAATGTCATCTGAGTTTTAATTAGAGTCAAAGGTACTCCCAAAACAATGAAGGCTACTACTGTTGCTCTTTGTTGCCTCTCAGAACCTGGAAGTAGCTCTCTATTGATGAAGACACCAAACACTTCAGGTATAGGACTTGGAAGAATCACGCCAGAATTAACCCAGAAACTTTCCCCTTAGAACTAGCTCTCATAGAACCTGAGGGTCTAGTTAAACTGCCAAGAGGTAAAAGCAATTTAAAGTCCTACCCACCACCTGTAAAGACTGCAAACCACAACAAAAGCAAAGCATGATATACTCAAGGGTATAATAGTGGCATTCATATCTTAGGTGTCACCAACTGCCACCTAATTGGAGGTAGGAAATCCATGCCTGGTGCAATAAATCTAGCCAACTGAGCCTGCCTGGTGACATCATGGACTACAGAGGAGAACCTACAACTGCCATAGTCCTAAACCATTATAATCTCCAGCTGCATTCTAAATACCTATCCTTACCTCCATAGACAACTCCTTATCAAAGGAGTTTCTCTCACTCCTTATCAAAGATGCTTCCTCCTCCTCCCCTCCTCCAGCCCCATCCTCCTCCTCCCTCCTTCTCTTCCTTCTTCTTCTTCTTCTTCTTCTTCTTCTTCTTCTTCTTCTTCTTCTACTACCACTACATATAGAGACAATCACAGAAATCTATAACTGGCCAAAATGCAAAGAATAAGTAACTGTGGGGATCCCAACTGATACATGTACCACACAACCTCTACACCTAGGCCTCAGGGGACATAGTGGAAGATTGTAAGAGCCAGAGGACCAGGACATATTCTGTGAGGTAGTGTCTTCTACATCTATAAAATGTTAACAACATGATCATCCAAACAAGACCTGCACAGTGAAAGCACCAGTTGACATGCCAACATGGATGTGAAAAATCTCACAAAGCCTCTCCCCTAGTAGAAGAGCTACAGGCAAATAATGTCTGCTAAGAAGAGAGAATCAGATAGATTCTGATAGGTTATTCAGTCCCAATTTGTCATCTCTAAATAAATATGCATATGAACAGCAATAAAGAGACTTTATCTATCAATCTATCTGTCATCTGTCTATTTATCTATAATTGTACCAATAGTAATAAAAACAGAGGTCATAAAGTTGAGAGGGACTAAGAGGAGAAGAGTTTGAGTGGAGAGAGTGTGAGTGGAAATGTTATAAACGTATTTCATGTATGAAAACTCAAAAATAACAATAAGATAAATGTTTAAAATGCAATGATTTGTATTTCCATTAAAAGAGTATGTAAAAATGCTTATTTCCTCATTAACACCAGGTAAGATAGATTTTTAAATGTTTCTCCAATCTCATTTCTGACAAAATATATTTTGTTTGCTAATTTGTATGTTTTTCATTATGAGAGAGGTTGCAGTCATAGAGACTGAGAAGGAGAGGAGCACAGGTTCTCTTCTCCTCTTAGTTTTCTGACATGGGAGAGGAGCAACTGTGGTGGGCATCACACATCTGTGCGACTTAGGAGGACACCCAGGCCAGGGCAGAAGAGAGAGATGACTGATGGGAAGGGATGACTCACACCCGGAGGGAGACTTTGCTAGCCATGAAGGAGACAGCCATGCAGGGGTGCAGCTGCTGCTCTGGGGAAGGCTCCAGAGCCAAGAGAGGACCTGGATGCTTCTGACCGTGACTCAGGTCAGGGCCGTAGTGCAGCAGTCCCAACACTTGTCTGGGTAGCATGGGTCATAAAACTAGTTGGGGTAGAAATGAGATGATACTTGTTAATTCTGGGTGCTGGGTCAGGTAACACCAACCATTTTCTACTATTGTAAAATTTTAATACACTTTTTCTAACAAGACAGTATATTGTTACAAATTGAAATGAAAATGGCTACAGCATGTGACCGTTGACGCTATGAAAATTCTTTTAAAGTATTTATTTATTCATTGATATTTTAATTCACATATATAATGTTTTTTAATCATATGCTTCACCAATTGCCCAATAAGGAAAATTTAAGTGATCTATGTCTCAAGGAAAGTGGGTAGAAGAAAGGTGTTGGGAATTACTTTATTAGTCCATAGACCTTGGCTCTACGGGTTTATTTTCTATCTGTTCTAATACTGTTTCTCCAAACCACCCAATTCTGTCCTTGCCAACCTTGGAGACGTATCTTATACACATGCTTATCTACACCCAAGCCTGACCGCATTCTGCTAAAGCCCTCACTCTTCATGTGCTTTTTGTGAGTGGACCATCCTGAAAACCCTGTAGTTGACCCTCACCAGAGCTAACCTCATGCATTATCAGATTGCAAGTCTGGCAGCTTTGTGTATAAGAAGTTGGATCTTGGTGCTTTCATTCTGATCTGCAAAGAGCAGATGCCTAAACATAGATGCAATATCAACACCACAATGCCCTGTCTAACCAACAAGCCAAAACAGCCTTTGCCTCACCAAACCTGCACCCCAGTCTTACCTGGGTGAGGTATCCTGCCTCTGTACGGGAAACCATGCTGTTCTGCAAACCAAACCGGGACTTACCTGGGACGCGCTGACTTGGTCTGTGTCCAGTCAGGTGGAGGATGAGCTAGAGATGAGTCTGAGGTAAGGCAGAACAAATATACCCTCATGTTTACCCTGACTGGTGCTGACCTCTCCCAGGCTAACAGATCTGGTCTTTCCATTGACACTGGAAAAACTCTCTGTAACAGCGGAGAAAAGGGTTCCAAATAAAATTCTTCCATCATCACACACTTGGGGGGCTAGGGATTGAGTCAGAGAATGGAGGAGGAAGGTACTGGCTTCTTCCATCTCATGGTTCTCACCACACAGGATCTTCAGTGACCTCACATCTGCCCCTGTGCCTCCTTCACTGGACCTGCTGCTATTGAGTGATGTCCTTGTTTCTATGTTTCTATACCCAGCTGCTCATAGCTAAGATGAGAAGATCCTTGCCTCTGATCTACAGCAGCCTAGGAATTTTAGCAGTGGAACAGGCGCCTAGAACAGAGCCCACTTCCTCAACAGAACAAGTGGACATGAGTGACAAAGGCAGCAGTGGTGGATGCTCTGCCACTCATGTCTTCTTTCATCTACTAGAGATTTGTTAAGGCAACAATCAGAACTCCTAGGGTTCCACAAGGGTTTCTAGACCACTGGCTGTAACTAAATAAAAAAAAAAAAATCACAGTGCTGAGTGAAATGATTAAGACAGAGAGACTGATATATAAAATAGTAACGTGTGCCTGAGCTAATGTTGCTATTGCACAACACAAACTTCGTAAGATCGAGTTCAAGCTAGAAATACACACATCCTTCGATAGGAAGGATACTGGTGGCGGGAAGAGAAAAACAAGGAGACTTCAGAAGGATGGAGTTTTTCAAAAGTGATGAGAAAAGATCCTGGGTTTGTCTGAAATGGAAAGAACCCTTCTGCTAACATGGCCAAGCCACTCAGCTCACTGAGGCTGAAGCTAAGGGGATCCTGAGTAGGAGCTTGGATCTGTTCATGGAGGGTTAGTGCTCTTCTTGCAGTCCTGGGACTCTGTGGCAAGGCTAGTTTTCTCTCTGTTCCTGTTATGTGTGCTGGGGTGTCTCCCACTGTACCCCAAGGCTGTTGATGGGCTGAGCTGTGCTTTCTCCCTCTTTTTCTCCTCACATGTTGCACTCTGTTGACCCTACATTGGCTGTGTGGTCCAGATAGGACTTCTGGCCCCAGACTCATGGTTTCAGACTAGAGTGTGGGTTGTTTTCTTCTGGACCTTGAGCATTTTGCTGAGGAGACATCATTTCAGTCATCATTTATGTCCAAAAAGAACCTGAAAGGTCAGTTGTGGACCTGCTCCCTTATTTATAAATACTAGCCATTTGGGAAAGGCCACTTCTAAATGGAATAAGGTCATTGCACCAAAGGAGAGTGCTAGGGGACTAAACAAAATGTCTGGTGCATGCTGGGAAGGCTACATTTTTGTCCAGTTTAAAAATTTTCCAATAGCAACCATCAGAGACGCTTAAGTAAGCCCGTGATCACATCAAGGGCAGAGGGAGCTGAGACCAAAGAGGGTCTGTGCTGAGCATCCAGGGAACAGAGAGAGCAAGATTCTATATTTTGGTGAAGTATTTTCCTGAAGATTTACTGTTTATACTTTTTGTCAATGATTCATTGTTAACTAATTTTTGACCACTCACTCCCCATAACACATGGGTTATACGTTATTATGGTCGAAATGTAAAATATCTCCCATGGGTTCATGTGTTTACAAACTAGTTCATCCTCTGGGAAGGTTGTGGAATCCTTAGGAGGCGGAGCCTCTCTGGAGGTGGGACTTGAGACCCACTCCTTCCCCACTTCCAAACTGCCACTGCCAATGCAATGTGGTGGGTGGGCTGTCCATGCCTTTTCCATGATCTTCTTGAACTGTGAGCCAGAAAAAAAAACAAAACAAAACAAAACAAAACAAAAACTTCCTTGATTGCTTCTTGTGAGGTATTGGGTCACAGCCATGAGAAAAATAACTAATAAACAAACATATTACAACATTTAAGGAACTATATATTGGGAATATTAGGAAATAAAAACCCAGAAAGCTCTATGTAGCTGAATCCGTGAGGGTGATGCCATGTGTAAGCACAACCTGCCTCGGCCTCCTGCCACCTCCCAGCAGCTTTGCCTCTTTCCTGCGCTCCCTGGAGCATTGCTCACTTGAGTCCTACAGGGTCTGTGTAGTCAAGCTTTCAATGCTTGCATCTATACAGAACACGTGCAGACTTGTCCTTGTTCTTTCCTTAGCACTATAGCTATTTATGGAGGATTTACATTAACCTGGGCAAATAGATAATCTTGGGAGCGTCCCAAATAAACAGGTCCATGTGCCTAAGATACAGGCAAATGCTACACCATTGTATCTAATGGACCTGAGAATTCTGGGGTCCACAGGAAATCAGGAATCAATGCCCTGTGCACACTGAAGGGTGGCTGCACATGAAATCAGGTGGGAATTGGAGTCTACTTTTTCCAAGCACGTATACAGTTGTCATAGGACTATTTATTGAAAAGACCTTCTGTTCATCACAGGAATGGGCTTGTTTGCATAATAAGTGAGACTCTGTTTCTGGGCTATGGATTCTATTCCGTGGGTCTCTTTCTCTAACTTCTTTACATTCTAACCTTGACTCTGTAGCTTAACAGTGCTGAAGACGCCACATAATGTACATTCTCCATTTTGTTCTCTTTCAAGACCATTCTAGACTCCTTTGTTTCTATATGCATTTTCAAACCAATTTGACAATTTCTGGAAAAAGAGAATAAATAAGAGAAGTCTTGCTTGGGTTACAACGGAATGATACGTTCTTGAAGCTTCAAAACTCATGTTTCAAGATTCCAGCCATGTATTTCGTAACCAGTGAAACTCAGAGCTTAAGGAAGCTGTGGAGAAGCCATGGAACTCGACTTTGCTGAAGTCATGGTGGCAAGCAGCACCCCATGCACAGCTGTAGGTGGGCTCAGCACGGTGTCTCAGCCAGTGTACTTAGTATCTCATAGGTGGACCAACGCCTATGACCCAAAGGACCGGAGCTGGAAAATCCCTCTGTCAAAGCCATCTCTTCTACTCTCTGAATGGTTTTCCTATAGGGAAAAGAGTTAGTGTTCACACGACAAATGTGTCTCTTTGTCGTCATGGAAACACATCTTCAGGCATTTTGATTGGCCTCTTTCTTGAGATAGCTTTATTTCCAAATTTCCCAGGCCTGGCTGTCCAGCCTGGAGTCCACTGGGGAAGGCCAGAAGAAGGTGAAACAAAAGGTTATGTCTTCAGGCTTTACAAATGTAAGAACCTTGCTGGGAAAGCACGATTTCCAGAAACTCCAAGTGGACTACAAGGACTAGACGCTGGATTCTGGGAACTTCCTAAGTATAGGTTTGGTGCTGATGTACATTGGTTCAAATTCATAATTCTTGCCCCAGATTCTTTTCTATTTATTAAGTAGTTAGGACTTAGGAAAGCCACATTGTCGCTTGAAGAGCCTGGAAATTGTAGACGCTTTGCCATTCTCATCTGACTCCCCAAAGAAAGCAGATCATGTCAAAACATGTTTGAACACGGAACTTGATCTAGAAATGCTATCGTTTGTGTTCTCCTTCAGTGGCCTCTACATTCCTGCATGACACAGGGTCATTTCTTTTTCTTTTCTTTTTTTTTTTTTTATATGATCTGTAGGTGGAAGGTAAACAGTGCTTTTGTATTTATAAAATATACTTTATTAAGAATATTTGTTATTGAGCTGAGGAGCTGGCACAGAGAATGAGGGTGCCGGCCATCAAATCCAATGACATCAGTTTGATCCCCAGGATTCCCATGGTGGAAGGAGAGAATCAACTCACATTGTCTTCTGACCTACACACACACACACACACACACACACACACACACACACACACACACGTGCACTCCTCCCACATAAATAAATAAGTACAGTAAGCATATTTGTTTATACTCATGATATCATGATTTACCCTTTTATAGCCATGAGTTTACTCATTTATATTAAGAAACTATTTTTTAATTAATGCCTCCCCTAGAAGCAACTCACAAAGTTTGCTGGCCTTAAAACTACCCCCAAAAAGGCCAGGCATGATGGTGCATGCCTTTAATCCCAGCACTCACCCAGCACATGGATCACTGTGAGTTCGAGGCCAGCCTGGTCTACAACGTGAGTCCAGGACAGCCAGGGCTACACAGAGAAACACTGTCTCAAAAAAAACCAAAACAAACAAAAAACAAACAAACAAAAAAATCTACCCCAAAGGCCCACAATGATCCTTTACTTGGATGGTGTACATTTAAACAATATTGTCCTTCTAGCCCTGTCCTTTATTAGAAAACATTTATAGACAGACATACCCAAAACAAACCAGGCTGGGTAAACTGCTGCAAATCTGCCACCTGAGTGTGGTTACCAGGACCTCTATACTGCAAAGAGAAAACCTATTCCTCCCAGTTATCCTCTGACCTCCGGGCATCGGCTGGAGCACATGCATGCCCCACCCCACAAATCAATTCTTAAAGATAAAAATAAGATTTAAAGCAAAGAGATGTCAAGAGTTTTGTGACAAATGCTCAAACTGGGTCAAGGGGAATGGGAGAAGCCCTGTCTAGAGCCCCATCGAAGCAGGGTTGGGGAGTTAGACAGAGTCCCTGTCCAGCCTCAAGGAGGACCTAAGAGTTAATTTCTTGTATCATGTGGTCCCATGGCTAGATTTCTATTTTGTGTCCTTTTCTAAAATTTGCTCTGGAGCCTTCCTTGACTGTCCCCAGTGCAGCTGGAATCCCAGTTGAGCAAGTCACAGAAAAGCATTTCCTTAGCAAGAGTAACTGATACACTTTGGATTTTTAACTGAGGACCAAAATAAATGAATAAATAAATAAATATTTTAAAATTAAAGTAAATAAATAATAAATAAGTAAATAAAAAGCAAAACCATTTACTTAAAAACAAAAACAAAAACCGAGGAGCCTGTAACTGTTTAACCAGCAGCCCACTGCCCTGCTCCTTCAGCCCTGCTTCTCCTCAGCCCTGTTCCCTCAGACCTGCTCCTCAGACCTGCTGTCTGCCACATGGAATTCCTCTAGTACCAGAACATTCCCTGGAAGCAGTCATTCTAGGGAGGAACAGGCCGAACTGAAAGTCACTAATTCCATCTGACAACCAGTCAGGGTTTGCAGGTCTTTATTTGGAAACTACCCCAGTCCAAATATGTGCCAAGATCTGTTCATTCTCCCCCGGGCCATGATACCCAATCTGGGCCTCTCTACCCTGGGAAATTCTAGTGACAGGAAAGAAGCTTAAGCTATATAAGCTGATCAGTTAGCGTTTGGCAGCACGTGCTGAGGGCCGGCTGCCAAGCCGACTTCCGTCTGTAGGGGATCAGCTTTACATCTCAGTGGCTAGCACAGAGGCTGAGAATCCCCTGTGTTGACAGCCGCCCCACCCCCATCCCTCAACCCCCCCACCTCCCCCACCACGAGCCATCTCTAACTAGCTTCATAAAGCATTCTCACATGTCCTGGGAAGTGACTGGACTACATGTAGGATGTGTCCCAGAGACCGTGTGCTCCACCTGTAACACAGGAATAAGCAAAGACCAATGATTCTAGACTGAGAGAGGCATGTGCCACACCCTACCTCCTGGCCCTGTGGTCTCTTGCCTACAGCCTAATACAGGGCAGAGATAACTGTGTAACAAAAAAAGAGTATGGATCAACCGCTTGTCCTTTCTGTGAAGGCCAGATGTGGTCCCCAAACCCTCTCTCCCAGTAAGTGATAAGATCTGGAGTCTAAGACACAGCTCATTTTCCTGCCTGTTCTAAAGATTTGAGGATGCTGTTGAGAATGTCCCACAGGGGTGGAGAGAGGGCTCAGTGGTAAGAAAGAAAGAAAGAAAGAAAGAAAGAAAGAAAGAAAGAAAGAAAGAAAGAAAGAGAGAAAGCATGTTGCTTTTCCAGAGGACCCAGGTTCAGTTCTCATCACCCTCCATAGAATGACTCGCTCAGTGGCTCCCAACCATTCACAACTCTAGTTCCAGAGAACCTGGAAAAATGAAGAACTAAAATTTTTTAAGTGCCATGTAGACCAGCAAGATGGTTCAGAGGGATGAAAGCACTCACTGTACAACCTTGTGCTGGATCCTCAGAACCCACATCAAAAGGAGAGAACTGACTCCCAAAGCACACACACACACACATGCACATATGCACTCACACAGGCACACCCACCCACTCATACACAGACACTAATTCATTCATTCATTCATTCATTCATTCATTCATTAAGAGGATGCTGCACGGTGTGAGAGGAATAGGGCAATGACTCAGTCAATAAACTGATTGTTGCACAAACGTGAAGACCTGAATTTGATTCCCAAAATCCATGAACAAAAGTCAGGAATGGTGCTATAACTGGCTAGTCCCAGTGCTGGGGAGGCAGATAGACAGATCCCTGGTACTCAGGGGTGAGCCAGTGTAGCCTACTATGGAAGACTCAGATCACTGGGACCCTGTCTCAAACAAACAAAACAGGAAAGCATTCTGAAGAATGAGACTGCTGATCTCTAGCCATACTCACAGGCACATGCAGTCGCACACACACACACACACACACACACACACACACACACACACATACACACACACACACACAGAGAGAAGAACGCCCAGCAGAAGAGAGGTGGGTTTTAGCCATTCTGGTGAGAAAATAATCTTGTTTACTAATTTAAATCATCCAATATTTAGTGAGCATTCATTCACACACTGTCCTAGGCCCTGGGGGAGATGAAGTCTATGATGTGAATGAGGAAGAAAAAATAATTAGGGATGTTGTGGCACGTGGTCAACAGGAAGTGCCGTTGTGTGCACACTGGAGACAAATGAAAAAGATTGGAGGGTCAGAGGAGACTTCCTGGGGCAGGTAACCCCATAAGAAAAAATTCTGGCTGATTCTGGAAGCCAGGGGTCGGGGGCTGGGCACAGCCGACTTTAGGAACAACTTATGTAAAGACACAGCCACACAGCAGGAAGGGTAATGACTAAAGTGAGTGAGTCACATCCTAACAAGAAGAAACAGACTTTCGTGTGTGTTTCTCAGATGCAACAGCAATATAATAGAGAGAACACTTAAGAATCCACACAGTGGGCAGGGCATGACGATGTATACCTGTGATCTTGGGGCTTGAGGTTGAGGAAAAGGGGTCATGAATTTGAGGCCTCCTCTCCCTCAAAAAAAAAAAGTAAATTTTTTTAAAAGGGGCGGTGAAAAGGTTTTGCAGGCCGGTGTGATGAAAGGGTACAATTAACAGCGTGGTCCAGGCATAGGTAACAGCAGCACCAGCTGGAACTTGTGAGAATAAAACTGGACGGAACCAGATGCTCTGGGGATAAATCCCACAGTGGCTTTTTGGTGTCCCATCCCTCCAGCTGACCGTGGTACAAGCTAGCCCTCTGGATACATGGCTGTCAAATGACAATCATGCCACTACAGCTAAGGTCTTGATGGTCCCCGATGTGGGACATAACCTTTACTCCCCACCCTAGCCAATGCCACCTGGATCGACTCACTCCTTCAATGTCTACACCACCAGGACTTCAGACGCAAGCCCGAGCTTTGTCCTCCGCATCCCTCGTGTCCCCGAGCCCTAGCAGCTCTGTGCCGTGGGTTCCTTTGGCTGTAAAATAGAGGTAATAGTACACCTGCCTCAGAGGGTTGTGGTGGGGAAGGTCATACAAGGGAAGTGCTTGAACCAGTGCCTTGCTCAGCAAATACCATGCTCACACTTACTCACGGTTGCAGTTATGACTTGCACTGTGACTTGCCTGCGACAGTGTGTGGTCCCGCAGACCACCCTTCCTCCTCCTAGTCTAAAACCTGACCCACTGGACATCCTGAAACACCTCCATGTCGAACTGGTCAGCCATTCCTTGTCTCTATGGGTCCTCAACGTGCCCCATGGTTATTATTCATTTACACACTATTCTCCCATGCCACTTTTCTTCTCCACAGATGAGAGGGGATCTTTTGGGGGTGAAATTAAGGGATGGGCAGGACCTTTCAGCCCCCTCCTTGCTCTTCCTTGACCCTGCCCCCAAGAGACATCGAGGAAAATCTTGGCATCCTAGGAGGCCAGGGTGAATTTCTGGCTTGTGAAGGCCAAACAGCTTCACAAATGAACTTGACAAGATGCTCATTTGCTTCAAGGTCATTGTTTCTGCAAAGCAAATCATCTCCATTGTTGGAGCTGTTTTGACTCGGCCTTAGCTGTGGCCTGAATGTCCCACCTAACTGCCAGCTGCCAGTTCTCCCAGTTAGGCCAGCCCCAGGAGACTTCTTCCTTTCAACCCCAATGCTCTGTGTATTTGTTAAGCATCCTCCCCAAGGGCAAGGAACAGACTCTGGGGAACCCTGAGAACAGAGACACCCAGGAGAGCTATTTCCAACTCAAGTGACTTGGACAGCTGCCCAGGCTTTGTTCTACTTTCTGATGTTCTATAGAATCTTCTCATCACTTCGCTAAGAAAAGCACAACGAAGCCCTCATGTCCCCCTTCTGTTTTTAATAACTTTTGTTCTCTTTTCTGGTTACAAAATAACGAGTGGCCAATGTGTCAGGAAATCTATGTAAAACACAGAAATTTAAACAAAAAAAATAAGCTGCAATGGTTCCAAACAAAGCTGAGCACCATTAATTTCTCAGTGTATTTTCTTTTAGTATTTTTAACATGAATGGACCTATATTCAGTCACACCATTCAGAGCACACACACACACACACACACACACACACACACACACACACACACACACACACACCACCCCTAAGAATGAAAAACTTAAATAATAGAATACTCTTTGCTCAATTGGCAGAACCTGTTCAGTAAACAATAGCTGTTTATTGAGCACTTGGTTTGTGTAGGCCTTGTGGTTGGTACCATTCGTGTATGCATTAGTAAACAGAACAGATTCACTCAACACAATGACAGCCCACAATAGCAAGGATACTTTCAACAAACAAACTTGAAAACAAACCTACAAAGCGCCCTGAGTGTGAAGAAAGGCGGGTTGAGCATGTGATGTTGTGGTTTTACTATGGAAGGGCACCTATCAGGCTCATGTGTTGCAGGCTCAGTGCCAACTGGTGCTGTTCCACTGCTTGGAGAGGTGATGGCTACCTCAGAAGGTGGAGGCCTAACAAAGGAAGTCCCTTCAAGAGTGTATCCTGTCCCCTGCTGCTTCTCTGCCTGCCTCTTGTTGCCCTGAGGTGAGCTGCTTTGCTTTCTTGAACGTTCCCTGCCATGATGTTCGGTCTCATCCCAGGCCCACATCAACGGGATCAGCTGACCACAAACTAGAACTTCAGGACTCGTGAGAAATAATAGATCCAAAAAGCTTGGCAGCAATGAATCCTTCCCTCAGGTCGATTTTCTTGGGTGTTTGTCCAGAGATAAGGGTGAGGCAGCTGAGTACAGACAATGGGAAGTAGGATGGGGACGGGGGGGGGGCGTCTAGGAGCCCCCAGGGAAGTGCCCAGATCACTGATGGTGATGGAGACCCAAGGGCAATAAGAGAAAGAGAGAAGGAGACTAGCTCCAGCCTGTTAGGCTTTGCTGCATTGATACTGCAGAGACACCACAAGCGAACACTGTCCAGCACCATGTGTGGCTCTCCCTCACAAGTCTGTAGCATGGGTTGGGTCTGGGTGATCATCTCAGCTCAGTG
This sequence comes from Acomys russatus, assembly GCF_903995435.1. Lineage (NCBI taxonomy): Eukaryota > Metazoa > Chordata > Mammalia > Rodentia > Muridae > Acomys > Acomys russatus. The sequence goes on along the minus strand of NC_067140.1, from coordinate 67,520,915 downwards.
AAGATCAACCCTAAGTTCTAGGTCCGTTTGGGGTCTGCTTCAAGGATCCCGTATAGAGCTAAATGGCCCTGAAAACTTCTCTCTCATGATGGATGACAGAATGAGAGAGGCTAAAACAAACTTACCATGACCATTCAAGCCCTGGCTGTCAACATCTGTTAACATTCATCAGCCAAGACACAAGGAATTTAACCAGAAAACACATCCAATCTCCTTTGGAGAAATTCTGGAAACTCCATTACAAGAACAGAGAGGAGAACTGGAAACAATAATACAATCTACCCCCTAGACATGAGCAAAGATCCCCAAGTGAGAAGAGAATTAGAGCAAAGGCCACTGTGCTGACAGGGATGGTGATGATCTTGCAGAGGCAGTGAAAATAGCTAATTTTTACTTTCGCTGCACTGAACTATCAAACTACATTCTCAACAAGACATGTAGAAAAAAAAAAAAAAAGATGATATAAGAAGTCTCCAGAAGCTGCTCTTTCCAACACCATTTTCTCATTCTTTTCTCTAATGAAATACTAACTTTTCAAGACTCCCTTGCAGCTAAGGATCTAAGGATAGTCATGTGGTACATTTCTGGCAAATGAAATAAGTTTTCAACTAGTGCAGTTTCTGAAGTTTTTTGTTTGTTTGTTTGATTGATTGATTACCTAATAGAAAGGAAAATAGGATTTGAAGCTTCTGTATTTTTTTAAACTAAACTTTCATCTTGAAAGCACACTACTTATAACCATGAGAACAAAGGGTTTAATTAATAGAAGAGTGTAACATGAAAAGTGACTAGATCCATAATAACATTTTCAATATATGCTTACATTCTAGACTGCCTGTGCTTGGAAGAGTTCTCGTGTAAAAAACACATTAGCCTTTTAAAAAAAAAAAGTAAGGATTTTCTCTTATTTGTCCTTGGACTATGTCTATACAAATGATGTTACTCGTTTTAAGTTTTTTTTTTTTTAAGATTTATTTATTTATTATTATGTATATAGAGCTCTGCCTGCAGGCAGAGAAGGACATCAGATCATATTATAGATGGTTGTGAGCCACCATGTGGTTGCTGGGAATTGAACTCATGACCTCTGGAAAAGCAGACAGTGCTCTTAACCACTGAGCCATCTCTCCAGCCCTCGATTTAAGTTTTATTGACCTAAGTATTGTTTCATTTAAAAAACAGCTTTTGTGAGGTAGCAATGGGAAACAAGAGCTTCTCAGTGAACAGTGTACAAACTAAATAAGAAGACAAAGAAATCCTGGCTACAGTGGAGATTGAGATATTAGATATTGGATGTGATTCAAAAAATAAAATAACGAGTTGACTTGGGGTGGGGCTGGAGAGGTAGTTTGGTCGATTAAATGCTTCTCACACAAGTATGAGGACCCGAGTTTGGATATAAAGGACCCATGAAAAACACATCTGCAGCCCCAGCACTCAGGGGACAGGAACAAACAGGCTCAGAACTTGTCCGTCAGTCTAGCTCATCAGTGCCCTCCAGTTTCATTGAGGAACTCCATCTCAAAAAATAATAGAGGGGCACAGAAGAAAACACCTGACATCCACCTCTGGTCTCCACATGCAAGCACACACACGGAGGCACACTTGTGTGCACACACAGACATGCACGGTCCCCACACACAAAGAATAGGCTTAGAGCTGGGATGCTCTGTGTGCAAAAGGCAGGAGTGGTGGAATTACAGTCTGTGAACTGAAGTTTAAAAACCACCACACCTACATTAAACATTCTACAAGGTTGATTGACTGATTACAAATTCAGGGGTGGTGGGGAGCTGCCATACCCAAAGCCAAATTATCTTGAGCTATCTTTAGGCCCCTAAATAACCACTTACTGCCCACCTCTGAGCTTCACCTAACATTCTTGTTACTGTAATATGAAATAATTTTGGAATGTACAAGCTGATCTGAGACTATGAGTGTTATAGAGATCATCCAAGGCCTATAGCAGAATTTTCCTAGATTTGCTGAAACCCACCTACCTGGTGTTTTCACCAATGGATTTGAAAAGTGGCTTTATGCATGACTTTCTTTGTTCTGTTACTATAGAAACTTCAGAAATGGCTACCATATTGAATCATATTATTTGAGGTAATCAGAATCCATGATGCCAGGCCATGGTTAGTCAGAGTCAGCTTCAATATGAACTTTTTCTTATTCCCTTTAAGATGAAAGTTGCTTTTTCTTTTCTTTTCATTTTCATCCTAGTTTCCAAGGGTGTGGATTTAATAAGCTCACACACTAGATTCCAACACTTCCTGAGGGAAAAAGCTATGAACACACACACACACACACACACACACACACACACACACACACACACAGCCTTTTCTTTTCCATGCAATTGTACTTTTACTTCCATAAGAGTCCAGAACATAGTACAAGAATTTAGGTGGCCTAAAATAGGCTAAACTTGTTCTGCTGTAGTCCCGGAGTGTAGAACTCTGACACCGAGATGCTCATAGCCTCTCTCCAGCTCCTGGCTTCAGGCTCTGTGCTCTTTACAATGAATTGTACAAGGACACATGGATAGTGACAGGCAGAGAGACCGCTTATCAAGGGAGGGGTGTGGATTAGTGTAGACGTGAGTCAGGTCTCTTCCATGGCCTCCCAGGAGACAAGAAGGGTCGAAGTGAAGCTAGGTCCACACCAACTTTTTATGGTCATTATCACGAATAAGACCCAATTATCCGAGTTTGCATAATGTGGGCTTTTCAGACCATGCTCCCTTGGCTGAATGAAGCTCAGGTAGGGCTGCTAAGTTCTCCCCCCTTTTTATATGTTAATCTCTAGGACCTCCTCCAACAATTCCCATTCTCCTGATGCAATTCCCTCCTGATAGTTTTGGTCCCCAAAATCATTTGGAGGTGCAGAAGGGAGGTGACCTATCTTCTACAGCTGCTTCCAGATTGACCATGAAAATAAACCCCTCCTAAATGGAACAGTGTAACGCTCTAAGGCTCTGTCTCAGACTCAGCTCTGCCTGGGCTAAGAACTGAATGGAAACCTTGGAGTGTTGTACCCCTCCTCCAAACCTAGGCTGCCAAAACATCTAAGGTCCTGTGATTTTGCAAAACGTTTTGTGGAGAGTCAAGGCTTATTGTGTCTCAATATGTCAACATGGCGGTCTCTCACGTCTGATAGATTTTAGACTAATCTTACTACATTTGAAACTCCAACAGCTGGCTATACACCTCTCATATACTTCAACCTGCTCCTGGTTCTAATACTGGGTTGTCAGTATTTAGACCACTAAACTCAGGCATGTTTGGTAGTTCTGGGGCCATGTGGTGGTTTGGTTAAGAATGGGGCCCATAGGCTCATATATTTGAATACTTAGTCACAAGAGGGTGGCACTATTTGAGAAGGATTAGGAGGCGTGGCCTTCTTGGAGTGGGTATGGTCTTGTTGGAGGAAGTGTATCACTGAGGAGTGAGCGTTGAGATCTCAAAAGCCCATGTCATCTTTGTATGTAGGATGTAGCTCTCAGTTACTTGTCCAACACCACAGCTGCCTGCCACCATGCTCTCTACTATGATAATGGACTAAGACTACGACTGTGAGCAAAGCCCCAATTAAATGTTTCTCTTTATTAGTTGCCTTAGTGATGGGGTGTCCTCACAGCAATAGAACAGCGAACAAGACAGAATGTATCTCTCCTTAACCATAAGGAGGATGTAAAGGGAAGGTCTTCGGAAAGAATCCCGAATTGGTCATATAGCCAGAAGTTGGAACAGTCTCTTTGGTGCACTTTATCAGTGCTGGGAAAGTGGACACAGCAATGCAGCAGTACCTTGGCCTTGTCCTCTCTGGAACAAAGCATAAAATATCCATTTTCCATGTGTGAAATATACTGTGTTTTGTAAGCATACAGAGGTAAGTGCCCACTGTATCCAAATATATTTATAAGACACAGATGTGGAAAAGTTTTGAGATGTGATAGAAGAGTCTCATGCTCCATGAGGCCCAACAGTATACACATACTTTTTGGGCTATTTCATTGGGTTCTTATATCTATCACTCTTCTCCACCCTAATCCCTTCCAAACCCCCAACACTAGACAGGCCAGAGGAAAAGGGGGCATAGACCTCTTTAGATGACTTCCTGCTAATTAGGAGAATCTTGTTCCTAGGGGCAAGCCCAATTTCATCTTCAGAATATCCATCGATGCAATAAACCATCAAGCCAGCAATAGCAAACACAGTAGCAGGGACCAGCAGCAGGGGGAGCAGCAACATCCACAGGCCCTCTCAAGGCTCCCCCATTTATACTATCTGCAGAGTCCCCAGAATTAAACTATCTGCAGCTGTCAGAAATTACACACCTCCTAGAGCACAAGACAATCGCAGTTAGTGGCTGTGGAAAAAACTGAAGCAGCCCCATATCCCACACTTGGAATTAATACAAAAATATATTCACATAACATAACTGGGTTTCTTTTTAAGAAACCAACATTCTCACTATACAACAGAAGAGAGACAGTGCTAAGGAAAGTATCATCCACCCATACTGGAGAAGAGGAATAACTGTGGGGAGCTTGCAGGGCATTTTGAGTTAGAAACTGAACTATGAAAGATACCGTGGATTGTCTCTAAAAGAAGTATGCCAAAGGCTTGTTCTGAGTACCATTGGTTACTGTCCCGGTACACAAGAAAAGCTAGACTGTCATGTTTTTAGTCTAAGTGCTCATTGCCCCCTGGATCTTAGTGCACTTTGTCTTTCCTTTCCATACAGATTGTATACTTAATTCACATAGGGAGACATTTACCATCCTATAAATATGCTGGTTCCTTTAAAATGAGAAAAACAAAAATTTGCCTATTTCTCAGGGAAAAATCACATCATCCTTGGCTCATAGATATGTCCTGAGGGGACTTTGGTTGCTTCTAATTGATCTAGATTATCTTGTTTATGTCTTATAGGTGAATTGTTGGCTCTAGGTGGCAATATGGACATGTAAAACTCTTAAGGCATAGTTTCAGTATATATATGTAATTTTTTCCTTTTCTCAAAATAAGCTTTCTTTTTTAAAAAAAAATCTGTTCTAGCCTGGCTCCTCTTTGAACATTAGCCAGAGCTGAAAATATATTATCATTAAAGAGATATTTATTTATTAACCTCATTGCTGTTGTTGTTTTTTGGGGGGTGAGGGTTCTTTTTTTCAAGACAAGGTTTCTCTGTGTAGTCCTCCCTGCCCTGGACTCTCTTTGTAGACCAGGCTGGCCTTGAACTCACAGAGATCCACCTGCCTCTGCCTCCCTGAGTGCTGGGATTACAGGCATGCGCTATCATGTCTGGCTAAGCTTTTTTTTTTTTTTTTTTTTTTTTTTTTTTTTTTTTTTTTTTTTTTAGAGCTATTAGTTTAGCCTTTTGGGCTGAGGTAGAAGGGAGCTAGGGAAAGTTCCAGTCGCCGCTGTCTGGCTGACCACTACATATCTTGCTTTGCATTCTTCATTCAGTAAACCAGATCTCCTGCAGATTGTCCAGAGATTGGGCACTTACGTCAGCCCAGCTGGCACAGGTTGAGGAGATGGTCTCAGTATACAAGTGTGCCAGAGCAGAAGTTTTTGTGGGCATAGTGATGTAGGGTTTGGGATGCTGTATGTTTTTATGTCCATCTTTCCTCAATAGTTTTATGTCAACCTGACACAAGCGAGGATCATCCAAAAGGAGGGAACCTCAATTGAGAAAATGTTTCCCTAAAATCCAGCTATAAAGCATTTTCATAATTCATGATTGATGGGAGAGGCTCCATTGTGGGTTGTCATCCCTGGCCAGGTAGTCCTGGGTTCTGTAAGAAAGCAGTCTAAATGAGGCGTGATGAGCAAGCCAGTAAGCAGCATCCCTCCATGGCCTCCACATCAGCTCCTGCCTCCAGGTTCCTGCCCTGTTTCAGTCCCTGTCCTGACTTCCTTTGATGATGAACCGTGATGCAGAAGCATCAGCCCAAATAAACACTTTCTTCCCTAGCTTACTTTGGTCACAGTGTTTCATCACAGCAACAGTATCCCTAACTAAGATACCATCTCTGCTTGCTAATCAGAACTGCCCATTAGTCTACTCCCAGTTAACCACACACCTCTTTTATTCTAGAGCAACCTTTACTTGATGTGGTGTGAAGGCTTCTAATGGCTGCCACCATGTCAGATTAGAAGCCTTTACAGTGAGTAGTGTTTGGGCTGCCACTTCCTAGGCAGGGGACCAACTCTAACGCCACATCATCTACTTTCTTTGAAAGATGCACCTCAGTACGCACTTCTGATCATAGAAAGTGAGTCAGCACTTGAAAGACAGGCCTTGCCTTTTTTTAAATGTCAAATAAAAAAATGGGGGGGGGGCTTTTGGTGATCAGGCATGCCTAAAGTTGGGGCTTTTATTGAGAGACTGCTTCATCTAATGAAAGAAGTAAGTATTCCAATTGATCATCCAATTAAAGTATTCAAAATCTGGGCCTCATAGAAAGATATATATATCATTAATCCAAAATTAGTAATCTAGGTTGGGCAGAATCAGGCGTCTCCCAAAAGCATCAACACTGTCTTTGTCGTTGGTGGAAGTGGTTCAGTTAAGCCTGGATTCTAGATGGGACTAAAGGAATGATGGTCATATCTCCAGAAACAAAGCACGCCCCAGATTCTGCATTTTCTTGCTGCCGTATCTGGGCCTTTTCCCAGGGAGGCTCCATGGCTGTGAGAGGCTAGAAGCTTAGGCTTCAGATGGTATTTTAGTTTGAACTTTCCTTGATAAGAATACATATAAAAAATGTCACCTATACATTGTAAAATATCTCCTTCTGGAAAAATGGGGCCCTGGTATCTTTTTCTAGTACCCCAATGAACAGACTGGAGCTCTCCAGATGCCTGGAAGGAGGCGGAAGGATGCTGTTGGCATACTGTAGTCATTGGATGCTCCCACTCAAATGAAGGCAAGCACCAAGAGTCAGAATACAAAGAAATATAAGAAGGGCATCTTCTAAGTGTGACAGTGTGTACTGCTTAGTAGACTTGGAGACTGTGAAAGAAGGCCATAGGGATTAGGCACCAGTTGATACAGTAGGATTATTGTCTCATTGACAAGCCTATGGCCTGTCTATACCATGAGGACTTCTCCATTTGATGTGATTACCTGAAGGATTTGCCCCTTACCTGGAGACTGACAAAGGACCATGTTTTAAAGGTTGAAATCTTGTTCTAGCATCTTCTCTGAGTGAGAACTCCTTTCTACTGGGATAACTTACTCCAGACTCTAGCTGGATTTTGACTGGGCAAGAGGTTTGACTCCACTAGGCATCTCTGTTTGCCAAACATCCAAGTCTAGCTTTGTTACAACTCCTCAGAGCACTACTGAGGCCAGGTCTACCACAACTCTTGGGATATTGCAGAATTGCAGGCTGGCCCTTTCGCTTTAAGGGATGACCAGGAACATATTCTAAAAACCAGTCATCTAATTTTATCAGAGCTAGGGGCATACCATATTGAAATCAGAGAATTCTTTTTATCCTTACTATCTCTATACACTGGGAGGAAAGAGTTCCAGAAAAAGAGGCTAGGGTCCCTGCTGGAGTGTTATCACTCTAACTTGTGGGTTCTAGATCAGGGACAGCCTGTACACTGGCCTTATGTACATTAGGACTCTGACTAAATTATTCATCTTCTTTGGAATCCGTTTTCCAGCAGAGGCACAGCAGGTAGCCTCGTACAGTAGTCCACAAGTACAGGTCTCTCCAGGTATACTCTTGGGATAAAGATATGGTCTGGGAGTTACTGGGAAGTCTGGATGGGTCCTCAGAGAAGCTTCCAAGCTCCTTGCACTGTTAGAAATCTGTGACTGAAAAGGGGACACAGACTTGGATTGTCGCTGTAGAGCCAGGCACATCTCTTGAGAAATGTCATAGTCATCCTCACACAACCTAAGCTCCCTTTTGTCCTGTGTCTTGGAGTACAGGGATGAACACGGTGGTAGGGACAGAGCTCTGAGAGTGGGAGGAGATAGGCTTTCCAGTACTCATTGCCTGCTGCCTCTTGTTTAAAGAGTAGGGTTTGGATAGACAGGGATCACCCAAGATATTACAAATTTCTTCTTTTGTTTCTCTTTTCATAGCCTCCTTTCTTTGTAGAGAGCTATGGAGGCCTGAACATAAGGCACTTTAGAGCATTTCCTTTGTTTTCCAAGGATATACCCAGCAGTAGGGTGGTGTTTTAAGCTTCTATCCTTTGGCCAGATTCCCTCATCGCCCAGCTTGTATTGAGGTCAGTCTTAAGTAAAACATTAACCTCATTTTCTTTAGGTTCTCCGTATCAAACTTATGCCAACTCTTGAGGATTCATTGTAGCAGGAAGTCCAAAGAAACTAAAAGTGAATTTCCCATGATAATCCTAGGCAGGATAGGAAGACGGAGAGCAAGGGGGAGGGAGAGGGGGGAGGGGTACTGGAGACGCTTCCTCAGACTTCCCTCAGACCCTCATGAAGGCAGCATCACCTCTTTGCAATGACCTTGTGCCTCTGTCATCAATGAGCATGTATGAAACCAAGGTGACTGCCCTGGCCCTCCCCTCCTGAGATGACATGGCCTGTCATCAATGACCATGTGTCTGTGTCATTTTCCCTGAACTAACAGCCTTGGTGATTGCTTGGATCTCCTGGGTGTGCATCATGGCTGCACAAGTCTCCTCTCTATAACCCAGAGAGCACTACTTTGGGGCTAGGAAATTCTACTTGAACATCTAAAGTATATAGAGACTGCGGCCATAGGCAAGACTTAGACTCTGTGAGGCATGGGCGAGATGCTCCCCCCCCCCCCCCCCCCCCGCCCCGTGGCTGAAGAAGTGAAGTTCATACCGAGGTTTAAAGATTTTCATTTTTGTGGACTTTCAACAATTTCAATGGTCCGTATCCCAGACTGTGCTCATGAGCAGACATCTAGTTATTCAATACTGAGAGGTCGGATACTATAATTCAAGTTGGAGTCAGTTTTATATCACCATCATCATAGCAGTTACTAAAATCCATTATTTGAGCTCATTATGTGATCTCAGCCAAGTCATCTTGAGTATATTAGACATCATGTGAGGTGGAGCACAAGCAACAGTGAATTTTCAGTGTGCGGTATGTGTGGTGTGTGCAATGGGGGGAGGGCATTTTCACACAAACTGCCACACAAACAAAAGGCCCTGGATGTTGGGTGTTCCCTCTCCTGCCAGCCACTGCCCACCCCTCATTACTCTTCCACTCTATTAAATGAGGCTTATTTGGAGAATTAAGTCCATGCCCCACCACAAAACTCTGGGACAATACTGTGTTTTGACATTTTACCATTGAAAGGACTGACGCTTAGGAAAGAAAAACAATTTGCCAAGGTCTCCCACACAGCTGAGACCCAGCTCTTTCTGTCTCTGCCCAACTTGACCTCTCTGACCACAGGGACCTTAGAAAACAGACCTTCTACTCAAATGGTTCAGGAAACGCTGGGAAATATTGCACTGAGATGCAGCCAGTGTCATCGTCTGCCTTTCATCCTGATCTTGAAATCCAGTTACAAGTCAACAAACAATGCACTCCTCCCCTCCAAAATGCCAAGCTCTGTCATTGCTCCAAGGGACAAGGAGAAGGCTGAGGAGGACTTGTATTTGGGCAAACTGATCTTATAGCTAAGTCAGGAAAAGCAGGATCTGTTCCCATATCTACCATGATGGAGGTTCTCCCAGAAAAGCCTCAGGAAATTCAGTGATGGTGAGTGTAAGGTACATAGAGAAATCCTTATGACTGTCATCAGGAAAGTTCACTGTTCTGGTCACTGTTGTGTTGCTATGAAGAGAGACGCAATGACCAGGGCAACCCACATAAAAGAAAGCATTCAACTGGGGCTTGCTTACGGTCTCTGAAGTTTAGTCCATTTTCATCATGGTAGGGACAGTTGCTGCATACAGCCAGGCACTGGAGCAGTAGCTGAGAGCTATATCCTGATGCATAGGCAGAGAGAGAGACTCTGGGCCTGGTGTGAGCCTTCAAAACTTCAAAGCCTGCCCCCAATGACATATTTTCTCCAACATGGCCACACCTCCAAATCCTTCTAATTCTATCAAAGAGCTCTACTCCATGGTGACTAAGCATTCAAATATATGAGCCTATGGGGGGGTCATTCTTATTGAAACCATTTACCAAGTTTTGTCTGTTTGTATAGGCCCATTATTAAATCTTTCTTTACTTTTTTTTAACTCACCTCAAGAACTACCTACTCAAAGCTTAATGGTTTCTCATTCTGAGAACCACAAAATGATCATATATTAATGGTCCACCTTCTATTGCATATGGCATTTAAGAAAATACTCTTACCTGCTACGTTCTGAACCATCCTGACCTCCTATACAGAGGGATGGACAAGAGTGATTCCATTATATAGTCAGAGAAACCAAGTCCTAGGATAAGGAAGGAATTACCTTAGGTCACCCAGATCCTTTCTTGCAATGGTGTAACAAGTTCCCAAATCATTTTTCTGAATCTCAAGGCTGCCTCTTGGAGCACAAGCTCCATGGATATAGCAAGTATGAGCCGCCTCAAGAACTCTGATGGACTTCTCAGAGGGAATCAGACATGGTGGAATCCACTGTAACACAGCAAGATCTCATTTTGGAGTCAGGGTTTTTATTATCCTCCATGAGTATCTGGGACTAGCAAAATTTTTAATACCAAAAAAATTTTTTTAAATATTTTTCTTCACTTTTTTGAAAGGGCATAACATTTCTCAGTATAAAAGAGAGGTGCCATTGACTCAGGAAAAAATTGCTTTGCAGATATAATTATCAAGAGGCATCCCCTGGTCCAGTTCTGTATCCTCACTCCCCAGAATGCCTGGATCAATTGTACCTGATGGAGAGATGTGCAGTTCTTCCCCCACAACCTTATTTCTGAAGTGCTGCCTTTCCTAAGAATATAAAGAAACGTAATTGAGGGAATGCTAAATCTCGAGCAAGAAAATTACCCAGTTATAATGTCCCTGCAGCTTCACTATGTGGCCCCACAATGATGACGAAGCATTAAGATGTGGCTATTAAAAAGCCTTTTTAAAAATGAGTTTTGCTTTTTGACAACTTTATACATATATACCCTACATTCTGGTTTTTATATGCCTTCCAATCTCCCTCCCTCTCTTGTCTGCCCCCACAAGTCCCCTTTCTGTATTCATGACTGTTCTTGTTGTTCTTGCTTTGTTAGGGTTTTTTGTTTTTTTTTGCTTGTTTTTGTTGTTGTTGTTGTTGGTTTTTGTTTGTTGCTATTGTTGTGATTTGTTTATCTGTCTTTGAGACTCACTGAGTTTAGCCAGGGGCATCTATGTGGCTGGATTTAGACCTGGTGTGCTCTTCAACAGGCACACAACTGAAGACAATGACTGCCCCTCTCTCAGAACCCATCAATAGCCAGTAGCTCAGCAGGAAGCAGAAAGACCCCATAAGCTCCTCCCCATCTATAACTGATGAGTGATTGTTGAGAGGCCCAAACCTTTGTAGGCCTCGGCTGCTGTGAAGTCATGACTCCATGGGCTATACCACACCATATCTCTATCTTCAGCTCTCATTTTTGTCCCACCACCTGTCCTGCAGAGTACTCTGAGCATTAGAGTGTCGGAGACATCCGCTCCCCACCCCTGTGCTTGCCCCACAAGCAGTGAGCATGTCGATTTGCATGAGTAGTGAAACTCAGAACACTACCATCTTTGTGGGCACTGGGTCAAGACCTCCAGACACTGACCTCATGGTTTATGTTTAAACACAGAATTTGTGACCTGTGACCTTTACAGTAAGACTGAGTTCTATTGGCTGATAAACAGTTCATAGCTAGGGCTTAGAGGAAAAATCTGTGATAAGCGTAAGAACAGATTCTACTGATAGAGGATGCGGAATACTTGGGGCTTCTTACACAGGGAATGTGCTGGACTTATTGCAGGATTAGGGCCTAAACAATGCTCAGGATATTGAGGGGATTCAGGTGAGGCCTGACTCCTAATTGAATAACAAAGAATTATCAGGTTGATTGGCCACTTTCTACTCTGATATTCCAGATAACTAGCTGCCATTCATTTCCTTCTGTCGAAGAAACTAGATCTGCGTGATTGACAATCCTGGTCTCCCCAAGGCTTAGTCTAAGCTGTGCTTCCTGTATTAGAGGATGTGGTATAAACGTTTAGGGCTGAGCACTCAACTGTCACCTTCAGTACCCTGAGCAGCCGTGCATCTCTGCCTTCACTGCCATTGATTGCAAAGAGCGGCTTCTATGGTTAAAACTGAGCATAGCGTTTGTCTATGGATATAAACATAAATATCTTGTAAGCTCAATTTTCTTAACCAATATATTTTATTAACAACTTAGTGACCGAGCATACTTCACTTATAACCCCACTAACAAAAACAATAGGAAATGAGGATTGATGGACACAATAACAAAACCTTACAGATATCAGTTCCGAGGAATGATTCTCTGGGTGTGAGCCGCAGGATTTCTTTGGCTGGAACCTGGAGTAACCAGAATCCAGAACCTCAGCAGGAACCGGAGCCCCGAAGCCTTCCCTCGAGCGGTTCTCTCTAGGAGCATCTTGAAGTGCAGTGATGAACAGCCAAATCTATCCCAAGTCTCCAAAACGCCCCGCCTCCGGTTCTGGGCTCATTTATATTTCTCCTCCCAGAGTCTGTTCACAGGATCTTTTCAGCTGGCAACAATCAAGCTCCTGCACGAGGTGGTAGCTCTTCTAGTGAATTAACCTCACCTGTTCTCTCACGAGACCGTTCCAATCCCGCACTTGGAATCCTAAAAAACAGGTTTATCTCTCCTTCAATATCTAGAAGGCAGATTGGCATAATTGTTTAGCTAAGGAACAGTTCACTTCTTAGAGCCTAAGAACTCTGCAGATATAGAATTTTTCGTAAAGATTTATTTACTTATTTATTTATTAAGTATACAGTGCTCTGCCTGCATGTACATCTTCAGGCAAGAAGAGGGCACCAAATCTCATTATAGATGATTGTGAGCCACCATGTGGTTGCTGGGAATTGAATTCAGGACCTTTGGAAGAACAGACAGTGCTCTTAACCTCTGAGCCATCTCCCCAGCTCCAGATATGGGATTTTTTAAAAACCACATTTACAGTACCAGATATTAGTTTTTCTTTCGTGAAGTGGACCCCATAGCCAATAGACAGCAGTTAGTTACTGCCATGTTTGGTGCTATTATTACACCAGTGGACACATCTTGCCTGGTAAAAAACTTTCTTGCTTTTAAAGTGTCTTCTTCCTTTGAGCTTACTTCCAGCCTCCCTTCAGTGTAGTAAGGAAGAGGTACCAATTCTCTTGTTCTGAAAGTGGAAAAACAAATTTATAGCACATGACACTCACTACAGGTTTTCTCCGTCTCAGGCTTCACATAGGACCTTAGAGTGGTCTTCTGCCCTCTCTGATGTCTTGGCCACAGGAATTGCACCTTACAGTGCGTTCAGAAAGGCTCTGGAGATCTAGTTATAACAACCATCTTTGCCACTGATTGCTGAGGGGCCTGAGGATCTTTCCTTCTTCTTTGAGGGTCTGTCAGCTTCCTCTCTACATCAGTGCAAGGAGAACAGGGCTAATTGATGACTGTGGAGCATTTAATCATACAGACATTACCTCTGAATACTGGGCTATAGTGGGTGGTTGCCATTTTGGCTGCTCTGAATCTTGTTTGGGTTCATTTCCCATGTTGGAGCCAACCCAGGAAAGGTGGGAGGAAAGACCCGCCCCTGCGTCCTGGCAATTAAATATGGGTTCAGCCTAGGATTTCAAGTCTAAATAGAGTGCCCCAATGTCCTATCTTCTTTTGGAGTTTTCTGAACATGACAGGTGTAGGACAAAGGGTAGACATTGTGACAAGCAGGCTATTTGGCAGGGTTGAAGTGTCTACTATAGCAAAAAGCAGAGCATCTGCAACTGGTACCTTCTACAGCTTCTCTGGTCCCTCTCTGGCTTCCTGAGGCTTCTGTGAACTCTCCAAATGCTCTGAAAATTCCTCCCCAGCTTAAGTTAATTAGAAGCGGTTTCTATTATTGCCAGCCAACAATTCTGACTCACAGGCTCTCTCAAATGGAAGAGGAGCAAACTAATTCTTAAAACACGAATTAAAAAGTTAAAACCAGTGTTCTTAACCTCTGAGCCATCTCTACAGCCCATTTGGTTTTTTGTTTGTTTGTTTGTTTGTTTGTTTCCTTTCTGAGACAGGGTTTATCTGTGTAGCTGTGGCAGTCCTGGCCTCAGTTTGTAGACCTGGCTGGCCTCGAACTTACAGAGATCTGCCTGCCTCTGCCTCTGCCTCCCAAGTGCTGGGATTAAAGGCACAGGCAAATGGATGGAACTAGAAACTGAATTACCTGAGTGAGGTAATGCAGACCGGGAAAGACACTCATGGTGTATACTCACTTACAAGTGAATATTAACCAAATAATACAGGATAACAACACTACAATACACAAACCTAAAGAAACTAAGTAACAAGGAGGATCCTAGGGAGGATGCTTAGTTCTCATTCAGAAGACAAATAGAATAGACACAGGAAGCAGCTGAAGAGAAAGAACAGGAAGGGAGCTTACCATAGAAGTCCTCCAAAAGACTCCACCCAGCAGAGGATCCAAGCAGATGCTGAGACACACAGCCAAACTTCGGGGTGGAGCAGAGGGAGTCTTATGGAAGAGTTGGGGAATAGAGGGATCTGGAGGGGTCAGGAGCTCCACAAGGAGACCAGTGGAGCCAACAAATCCAGGCAGAGGAGGGGAGTGCTGCCGAGACTGATGCACCAACCAAGGACCATGCATGGTGAGGACCTAGACCCTCTGCTCAGATGTAGTAGCTAGGCAGCTCAGTCTCCTTGTGCCCATAACATGGGGAGCAGGGACTACTTCTGACATGGACTCCGACCCCCACATGTTGATCGATTCCCCCTGGTGGGGTGACCTTGCCAGGCCACAGAGGAAGAGGATACAGGCTGTCCAGATGGAGAAGGGCTCCCCTCTTTGAGGACTAAGGGAGGGAGGGACAGGATGTGAGGGAGGGAGGCAGACAAGGGAGGGGCCTACAATCGGGATGTAAAGTGAACAAATTAAAATAATTTTTAAAAAAATCAGAACCATTTCTCGGTCATAGGCAAAGCGGGACATGGACACTTTGGTTCCTTGCAAGTTGGCTTTGCTAGCTGTGACGGTTAGCTGTAATCTAACTTGACCCAGGCTAGAATCACATGGGAAGAGGCTCAGCGAGGGATTGTCTGCCTTGGACTGGTTATGGGCTTGTATATGTAGGACATCGTGGCTGATATGAGAAGGCCCATCCCACTACCCACTACAGGCAGCAGCATTCCCCAGGCAGACGGAGAGTCCTGAACTATGTAAGAGTGGAGAAATTGTGCTGAGCACAAGCAAGCGAGCATGTATGCATTCATTCCTGTCACCTCTTGACTAATAGCTGCTTGAAGTTCCTGCTCTGACTGCCCCACCATAACGGACCACAGCATCCCATTTAAGCCTAAATGAGCCCTCTTTTCTCCCCTAAGTTGCTTTTTGTGAGGATATTTGGTCACATTAACAGAAATGAAACCAGAATAAGCATCATAAAAATTATAAGCTTCTGTTCACAGAAGCAGCATCCTGAATATTTATAAATGTGTAAAACCTATATCCAAGTGGTGAACCACTGCTACAATGTAAATTCATCATCTGAAAACCATACACAGGTCTGAAAACATGAGAAGCCAGAATTAAGGCGCTGGAGACAAAAATGTGCTTTCCCTTGAGGTTTCAAAATTAGCAAATGAATTTTGTATATATTTACCATCCCTCTGTGGGCTTGTTTGGAGATTCAGAACTTGAGGATTTCATCCCCTTGAGGAGTATTTTACTGTTGGGTGTGGTGGCGCATGCCTTTAATCCGAGCACTCAGGAGGCAAAGGCAGAAGGATCGCTGTGAGTTCGAGGCTAGCCTGGTCTACAAAGTGAGTCCAGGACAGCCAAGGCTAACACAGAGAGACCCTGTCTTGAAAAAGAAGGGGAAGAATATTTTACTTAGGCAGAGGTTCTCCAAGTGTGGCCCCCAGGCAGAGCAAAGGTGTTGGCATAACCAGGACATTGATTAAAAAAGCCATTCCTCACGAAGTCTCTCCCATGCAGATCTAAGCTCCTACCATTTGTAATTGCACGTATGTGGGAGAAAGTCTGTGTTGAGCCCAGAAAACTAGAAAGTGGCTCATGAAAATGAGGAAATACATCTTTAAGTGGAGTGGGCGGGGCTGTAGTAGATACACGTGATGCAAAAACAGAAGAGGAATCACTAGGCATGAAGAGGTTTAAGCCGGAAAGTGGACTGAGAGATGGGGACAGGGAAGCTCAGGTAAAGCAGGGATGAAGGCCACCCAAAACAAATGATGCATGAAAAGCCATAAGGAAATCGAATATTTCATAAGACAACAAAGAAATGTTAAGACTTTGAGTGGAGGTGGCATGTGGGTGGATAAAGTTTTTCCCAAGGCAAAGAAATAGAGCTGCTACTGAGCTGAAAGCTTCCTGCTTCTGGCTCGCTTTTAGGGTGCCAGAAGGTGCAATGCAGGCTGCTGGGGGGGGGGGGGGAAACGTTGGTAGTCTTACTCTGTTGAGGATCCTGTGTGCAACAATACCAACTATCCAAGCCAGATGTGCCCACTGTGTGGGTCATATTGGTAAGTCTGTTATGAGGTAAGCAACTACTTTCTGCTTGGATCTGTGGCCTATATGCCCCTCAAATGACCTTCTAAATAACTACATTTATGCCCGTAGATTGATGTTGTCCCCAGCTTTGGTTGGACACTCTTCTATCTGTAGTAGATAGTAACTACAAAGACTTATACACGCTAAGGTAATGAGAGTGAGTGATTGGTGAATCTCAGTCCTAAATGCGCCACCTACTTCATTCCATCCACAGCTCAGGGAATGTCACAGATGAAGTGGCCAGAAGTGTATAAGAGCCAGAGGAGTGGAGGAAGGGGAGGATGTGGAACACAGGCTTCCCGGCATGACAGGTCTCTTGTGCTCTTAAACACAACAGTTGTGGTTATGCGAACAGAACTGAGTCAGCCAGGTTGCTGTGCAGGGGGTCAGGGTTCATAGCTTCTCACCTTTCTCTGAGTGTTTATTCTCAGTTAATGATTGACAGGGGAGGGAGAGACATTTTCTCCAGTGGTGTAGTCACTGGCAAGGTGCCTGTGATCCTGAAAACAATCCCTTAGCCATGTTGTTCCTGTAAACAAGCCCAGTGAAACTTAGAGAGAGAGAGAGAGAGAGAGAGAGAGAGAGAGAGAGAGAGAGAGACAGAGAGAGAGAGAGACAGAGTCACAGAGACAGAGACACAGAGACCCAGAGACAGAGAGACAGAGAGACACAGAGACAGAGAGACAGAGAGACAGAGAGACGGAGCGGGGGTAGAACCAGGGCAAGTTGAGAAGAGAAAAGGAGTCAATGGGAGTAAGAGGGGAGCAAGACAAGGTAAGAGAGGTGAATGTAATTGAAATCCATTATGCACATATGTTGAAAATGTCATAATGAAATCCATTATGATGCATAATTATTATATGCTAAGGAAAAGCAATTATGAATGAAGAGAAGCCATTTCCAAGATCATACCAGACCGTGCAGCCTGATCCAACCACCATGGGTAGTGCCAGAACTCTGTGTTTTAACAAGCTCTCTGGGGTAGATCTTTGAGGACCGTTGTCCTCATGTTGAATGCAAAACTTCAAAGCAAATTGAGTTCAAGTGTTCTGAGGGCTCCTTGAAATACACATTTTATAGAAGACACCAATTAAAGATGTCATTTCACAATGTCTTTCACAATAACCTCAAAAAAAAAAAAAAACCCTCCAAAACAACAACAACAACAACAACAAACCCTTGGGATAACTTTCAAAGCAAACGACTTTACCTTAGATAGCCCAGAGGTTTAGTCTACTCTCATCCTGGCAGGAAACATGGCAGCAAGCAAGCAGATGTGGTGCTGGAAAAAGAGTTGAGAATTCTACATCTTGATGCACAGGCAGCAGGAAGTGAAGGCCGTGGAGCCTGGACTTGAGCTTCTGAGACCTAGTGACGCACTTCCTCCAACAAGGCCACACCTCCTAATTGTGCGACTTCATATGGATCAAGAATGTAAATGTGCAAGTCTATGGTGGGGGGGGCCACACCTACTCACACCACCACAGACTTGTATAATTGAAAACTTCAAGACATTGAAGAAAGAAATTGAGCATATCAGAAGATGGAATCGTCTTTTATGATCATGGATCAGTAGGATTAATGCTGTGAAAATAGTCATCCTATCAAAAGCAATCTGCAGATTCAGTGCAATCCTCATAAAAAAATCCAAAAGTTTTTCTCAGATGGGGAACCACGATCAGAATATATCACATAATAAATAATTTTCACATAATTTTCAACTTAATGTCTAGCTTAAGTCAATATTCTTTACATTAGAAGAGCTTAAAATATGACGCCATGTCGCTCAGCTTCCTGCTACTATAACAAATAATCTGGGAGAGTCTAAGACAAAGAGTTTGTTTTTAGCATAGTTTTAGGGGGCTTTGTCCATGATCAGTTGGCCCTATGGGTTTGGCAAAGTGAATGGCAGAACAAAACCATCATTTCATGGTCTGGAAGCAGATGACAAAAAAAGAGGAGGGAGGGCGGCACATTGTTCACAGTGAGACTACAGAGACACAGCACCAGGTTGCCACCCTTGGTGGACTGAGAAATTCCTTTAACACCTTTTAGAGATCTCAGTTCAGGCCAGAACCATGTTATGGTTATGATACTGAAAAGAATCCTAGGACCAGCTGGTATGATAGAGCAGATTAGAGATGCTGCAAGGTGTTCATGATAGTAAGAAAGAAAGGCACTCAAGCTGAGAAAAGGGGGTGCACTCAAGAGCATCGATGTGGGCTCCTCACGGCATTGCAGACAGTAAGACATGCCCAAGTGGGTACGGGCTTAGGAGAGAAGAGTTGCAGAGAATGGGACACACCAAGTACGAGTCTGGGCTCCTCAAGGGACAATGACAACAGTTTGTGTGGCATTAGCCATATACACCATTTTAGTGGCTCTCAAGTTATGTCTTAAGAAGTTGTTAAGAAACTTTCCCCCTTCTGTTTTGATAAGTGGGATTTCAAGGTGACTCCACAGGGGCCTCGGGTAGAATTAAAATCGGACCAGGTAATGAACAAAAGTCATGAGCTGCATAAGGCTTTAAGACTCAGCTTTCACTCTGGCATTTTAGGGACAGGTTCCTAGAAAACTGCCTGTTTACACCTAGGAAGGCAGAGAGGCCTAGAGTCGTGTAAACTGTGCTGGAATTCTCTTCTTCCTGGCTGGTGAGAGGCTTCAGCCTTTACTGACTATATCCTACAGTCACCTTCAAGGGTGCGCACAACGACCTACAAACTTCCCAGCAGGCCTCACCTACGAGAGCAATGGTTCTCAACCTGTGGGTCGCAATTCCATTGGAGGGCCAAGGGACCCTTCGATAGGGAACACAGAGACTCGCATCACCATTCGTAACAGTAGCAAAATTACAGTTATAAAGTAGCAACAAAAATAATTTTATGGTTGGGGGTCACCACAACATGAGGAGCTGCATTAAAAGGTCAGAGTGTTAGGAAAGTTGAGAAGCACTCTCCTAGAGGTTCCTCCACCTCCTAGCAGCTGCAAACAAAGGTCCAAGCCTGTAGCAAACCATAGCAAGTACTTAGAGACAAACAAGGGCAACGGGGTAAAGAAAACTAAATGTCAGTAATAACTTCAAAAAAGCTAGAAGGCAGAGGGGTTTTTTTGTTTTGTTTTTTGTTTTTGTTTTTGAAGACAGGGTTTCTCTGTTATCTTGGCTGTCCTAGACTCGCTTTGTAGACCAGGCTGGCCTCGAACGCAAAGTGATCCACCTGCCTTTGCCTCCCGAGTGCTGGGATTAAAGGCGTGTGCCACCATGCCCGGCTCTGAAGGCAGAGTCTTCAATATCCTATAATAGAAAAATGATGGGTTTCTGAGGTAAGAATGATATTCCCCGATTTGATTATTGAGTATGTGTGCTATCAAAGCGTGTGTCAAAAACATGGGTAATCATTGCACATGACCTCAAAATAAAATTTTAAAAGTAGGAATAGACACAAATGTCCCTATTTCATCTGTTCATGTTCACCGGGCTTCTGGTGGTTTACCCTTGGCCTCCATTAGCTCTTTCGGGGGAAAGCCCGCTGTTCCTGGAAATGACACCCTCCAGCTCCCCTGTGGTCCTGGAAGCCATCGCTCAGCCCTCCTTGATTTTTTTTGTTCTGTCTCACCCCTCAGTTGCTGGAACCTTTGTCTCCTCCATTTTTCCTTTTTTCAATTCCTATGCTGTGAAAGTAAAAAAAAAAAAAAAAACATTTGAGAGACTCGGATAAGTAAGAGAATATCTACTATCTCCTCTTGTGGTGATTTAAAAACAGAAAGGAGTCAGGAAGCAGCTAACCTGAGTGTGCATCACTCCCCTAAGAACAGACAGATGGCACCTGGGCTCACATATAAAAAGAAAGATATTTTAGTTACTTGAAAGCAAAGAGGGGGAAAAAAAAATCACGATTTTCTTGCCCTATATAGGATGTAATTGTTTCCTTAGTGCAGTAGATTATGGCAGTCTGCTGGGCAATGAACTACACAAAAACCACTCTTTCTGACTCCTTTAGTTTTTTTGTTTTTCTTCAGCCATCGTCAAATCCTAAATTTCAAATAGAAATGTTGACCCAAAAGGTAGAAATCACATTTTTAAAAACCATTTCTTACAATATGAGCAACACAGTTGTCAACACCCCCCCCCCCCCGAAAGCATAGAGCAGATAGCTGGCGGGCCTCCCGCCCTTTCCCAATGTGACAGAATGTCCCGTGCAGACCCAAGCCTCGCTCAGTGCTCTCATTTGAGTCAGGGCTGTGGCGACTGTGGCACAATGCTGGTGCCCCAAAACGCATCGCATCAGGAAGCAGTCTGCAGGTCTCCGGCAAGCAGAAGGACTTGGTTTACCTGCAGGTCCCCACCCTACTGAAAAGTGCAGCTCAGAAAGCCTGTCATCCGAAGGCTGTGAGACATGTGCTCCAGAGTTCCAGAAGGGCCATCGGAAGCCATGGCTCAACTGAGAAGAGGCTGCATTTTGTAAGCATTTGGGGATGACATGAACTCTCTCTCTCATTCCATCTTGACACAGACATAAAGCTGTGAGTAGAAGCACACTTCTGTCTCACCCTTCCCACCAGCACCATGTCTGGGACGTCGTAGGCAACACCACAGCTCTCCTGCCTCTCACATATCCTGGCTTTCCAGAGAAACCATTTTCTCAGAGCTTGTATCCTTTGGCCACAGTTCTGAATAGAGCTTTAAGGCGGCTTCGTAGCAACATGATACTTCTCTTCCAGACTGCCTAATAACTGCCATTTTGATCAAAGGGGAGCCAGGAGGAAGCCATCAAAACAGAGTTGGCGGCTAGAAAAGAATCCATAAGGCCTGGCTCGTAGCTCCCTGTTCCGAAATCAGAACGCCGTGAAGGCTCTCTTAGTCTAGGCAAGCCCGCTCCATGCCTTTCTTTAATGGTTTATACACGTACTGGGGGTAATGACCAGCCCAAAGTTCGTCCATGGAAAAAGCATAACATGGGACTCCTCATGTCTCTACCAGTAGTCTATTTCCCTTTGGCCTGTACCACAGATGAAACCATCAGAGTTCTAGAAACTGGCAATTTTGAGTGCCAGGGTCATGCAGGGTGTTAATTTGCTATGACCACGCCTGGACAGGGAACCATAAAATAACCACCATCTTCCTCAGACCAGCTAGCAGGTGTCAGTCAGGAATGGGTCTGTGTACTGCAGGCATTCCCATCAGAGGAGGGGTGGATAGAGGAGAGACTCATCGGCCCCTCACCTGAGGTTTCAGCCCTTCCTCCCAACAATCTGACTGCAGCTTTGTCTCATTGAACATGTCCCCAAATCTAGGGTTGATGCTCTAGCACCAGGCTGGGGAAAACTAGAGGAAGGGGCTTGTTCCATCTACTCTCTGTGGGGAAGCTACATCCACACTGGATGAGAAATCTTGAGGTGGCTGCTTTGGGGTCCACCATGCTCCAGGAGACAACACCTAACCCATGCTCTGTAAGTCAGCTCATCAGTTCCCCAGGGTGAGCTGTGATAGAATCGTTGGGATTTCTTAAAAGTAGACATCTCTCACATAACAAACACCTGGACAAGGCCAGGTAGGACGAGAAAGGCTGCCTGGGACCACCTGCCAGGCCCCACCCTAGTGAAAAGTGCAACTCAGGCAGCCTGCCATCCAAGGGCTATGAGAAATGAGCTCCAGGGAGCCTGCCATCTTAGGGCTGTGGGGAAGCTGTGGGGAAGGAGCCCCTAGCCTCTAGAATAGTTTTATTTTTTCAAATACTAGGTATGTAAAACTTGTGGATTTCCCACATGGTTGTAAATGCTTTTGGAAATCTGTAAGTTGGTGGCCTTTTCTTTCTTTTCTTTTTTCTTTTCTTTTCTTTTCTTCCTTCCTTCCTCCCTTTCTTTTCTTTTTCTTTTTTCTTTTTTTGTTTTTGTTTTGGGTTGTTGTTGTAGATATTTTTGTTTGTTTGGTTTTGGTTTTGGTTCTTGAGACAATGTTTCTCTGTGTAGCCTTGGCTGTCCTAGACTCACTTTGTAGACCAGGCTGGCCTCGAACTCACAGAGATCCACCTGCCTCTGACTCCCCGAGTGCTGGGATTATAGGCATGCACCACCACACCCAGTCATCCTTTCTCTTCTTGCAAAAAGATACTGTTGCTTTTAAAGCTAATTTTATTACCACTTACAAACAAGTTGCTTTAATATTGAACCTAGGGTGACAGGCTCCTGTATCTTTGGGGTGGAGACAGATGCTAGAATTTTGTGGCAGAGCCACATGTAAAACAATGGGTTGGTCCTAAAGTCCTTGGCATATAACTAAGACTAGAGTCAGTCGTCACTGACAGCCAGTACTTTGGGATTTGAGCACACTGATTTCTAAAGCAGCCAGTACCTTAGCTACCCCGTCTCCACTCCTGGAACCCCTGCTCTGCACAATCATCTTTCAGCAGTCTCTTTAGCAGCTGCTTCTTGAAGACAGAAGTGGGGGTGGAGGTAGATGATACAAGGCAGGTTTAGGCTGCATTTTAACAGAGCCAGAATGGCCGTCCAGGGCTCTGCTCTAAGCCAGGAGTTTTAGCCACAGATAGCAGTAGTGGGGACAGTAGGTGACTTCTACTGAGCACATAGTTATCTGCTTCTTGTCATAAACATCAGTTGCCCTCTCGGCTTCAGCCATTTCCAAAGTGTGGAAGGGACAAAGTAGGTTTTACCATGCTTTTCATGTGTGCACAAGTCACCAGATGGCTTGCGAGCCCCAGATCCCAGGCACCTCCTACAGAAACAGTGATCCAGGCAGTGGGGGGGGGGGGGGGGGTGGGTAGGGGACGCAGATTTGTGATTTGCTAAGAATGGAGGTCTATGTTACACTGAAATAACTTGGAAGTCTCTGGTGTAGATCAGAGATAGAGCACTCGAGGAACACGTGTAAGCCTCTGGGTTCAGTCCCCAGTGCCAATTAAATAGATCAAATTTTAAAGGAATTTAGGGCATCTCTTTAGTGGTTGCTATGGCTTAATGTTAGAAGTTCATGTGTTAAAGCTTCGTTTCCAGCTTATGGTGCTACTGGGAAATGGTGGCGCCTTTAAGTCGTTAGGCCTAGCAGAGGAAGTTAGATTACCTGGGGCATGCCTTTGAAGGAGGGAGACTCCAGCCCCTGGTCTCTAGGAGCAGAACAGTTTTCCCCAGGATATGTTCACACTACAATGTGCTATGTCCTGACTAGCCCAGACGCAAAGGAAACATCTTACCATAAGCAGGAAGCTCCAAAAGCACAAGACCAAATAAACCTTTCCTCTTTTTAAATTGATTTAATCTCAAGAATTTTTGTCACCATGACAGAAAGCTGACGGATACATGAACACATCCTCCTCCTGCCCTTCTTGGCTGGCATCTCACCGATTCCAGACAATGGAGGCAGAGGGAGGGAGGGAAGAAGAGGTAGTCCCGCATTCCATTCCAGAATATTGCAGCCCGTTAACAGCTTTCACTGGAGGAAAAAAAGAGAGACAGCTGAGACCCATCAAACAAACAGCTCTGAGTCAGGGATCATTTCTGTGTGGAAAGCCTATTACACTAGTGGCATCGTTCAGAAAGATTAGCCTCTTCAGACATAAAAATATTTAAGATTTTTTTCAAATATCCAAACTGTTGGCAGGCCATATAAGTGGCAGAATGTCCTCTCGTTTTTAAGAGGCCATCACGTTCTCATGTTAGCCTGAGAGCTGGGAAAGAAGAGTCACACTCTGGGACACTCCTGCAAACAACACAAGAATTAACCAAGTGAGGGACTGGAGTGTGCCAAGTCTAAGCTGTGGAAGACGCATTTTTTTTTTTTTTTTTTTTTTTTTTTTTTTTTTTTTTTTTACCTTAGTAAGTAGTTAAGCACCAGTCAGGAAAAAGAAATTTTATCAACTAAAAAGCACATTCTGAAAAGGACGGCCAGCCTTACAAAGCATACAAGTTGTTGGGGGTACACTATCCAGACCAACCAAGACACCCAGTCCCTCAGCTACCAATAGAGTTGACTGATGTGGTCCCACGGTGTCTTCCTGAGGATTGCACTCCATACTAACAGGGGCTGTTCTCTGGATCAGCCAAATCACAGGATGCTAGGGCTTAAAAACTAGGCCCCTATGCTGGTTTTACTGGACTCTGGAATTTGCAGGAGCTGAATTATTTAATATTTAAAATCAGGGCATTCCAATAACTCTTCTTGCTGGGAAAACTCTATGGACAGTGTTGCTTTCTTGAATTCAGCCAGCACACATTATCTTCCTTGAGAAGTCCTCTAGCTACTTCAGCTAGGTTAAAAATCACTAGGGTTCTGCTCTGAGTGAAGCACTTGGTTCTGCTTAGCCCAGGTCTAGTGAAGCCGCTGCACTATCCCAGGAAATCAGACTGTTGATAGAAGCTGAAGGTAGCTGCAGCCTGCTCCTGCCTCGAGCAAGCCCTGAGTCACTGCAGCTGAGAGGTGGCTCCCCTGTCTCGGAAAGTTCTTCCTCCAGGGCTTGATAATTCTGTAAATTTGACCAAGCTGGAACTGTCTTTCACAGGATTCCCTTCCTTGTTTATTTTTAAGTTAGATTTGCAAAAAGAAGACTTTGGAGCAGATAAGTAAAATGGAAGTGAGCAGTTCTGTTATTACTCTCCACAGTCCTTGTGCTTAGAGGCCACAAGAAACGCGCTCAGTCAGCGTGGCAGCAGGTTCCATCCGGTCCCTATTTGCTTCTGTGCAACCAGGAACTTCCCTAACTGCAAGCCCTGCCAGTCAAGGGCAAGTGCAAACCCTCTAAAGTGGCCCCTGTCCTCTATAGACCTCTCCCACCTTTTTCTAATCATCATGATCACATTTACTGAATGTTAATTTTATGTCAGGCAGCCTATTAATGGAGCCATCATTTGTTGTTTTTTCCCCTTTCCCCTCTTTTGATTTTTGAGATTATAATTTAATGACATTTCTCCCTTCCCTTTCTTCCCTACAAACCCTTCCATATAGTCCTATTTGCTTGTCATGCCTCACTTTTTATTAATTGCTATTGCATGCATATAGTCCTATGTATAACCATTCAGCCAATATAAGGCTGCTTGTATTATGTTTTTAGGGGTGACCATTTGACACTGGACAACCAATTAGCATGTTCTTCCCTGGGAAAGGCATCTCTCACTCCCAGGTTTCTTTAGGCTCCCCCAGTTCTCTGTGGGGGTCTGAGACCTCTCGGGTCATGTTGGTGACTTTATGGGTGTGGCTTCTGACATTACCAGGAGACATAATCTCATAGAAAACTCTCTGAGCTTCTGGCTCTCACAATCTTTCTGCTCCCTCTTCTACAATGTATTCATTGGGGGTGGGGTTCCCGAACTCTGTCTTTTGGTTGGTTGTAGTATTCTGTAACGGTCTTCATCTGTTGCAAAGAGAAGTTTCCTTGGTGAGAGGTCAAGACTACAATTATCTGTGGGCATAAAGGCAAATGTTTATAGATTGTTGTTAGAGATTAGACTGGTTTAGCAAATTAGTGGTTGTAGACTCTCCTCCAATAACCAGGACGTCATTAGCACTGAGTAGTTGGCTAGGCTTTTGGTACGAAGCATGGTCTCCCTCTTGTTGGTCAAGTCTTAAGTCCAATTAGAGAGCTGTTGGTTACCCAAGTTATGTGTGTCACTACTGTACCCTTGGGATTATTATGCAATGTTATTCATTGTTGTGCTCAGAGGCATCAGAGCTGGGTAGGATTGTTGGTTGACACCTTCTGGTACCATGAAAGCTATTCCTCGGGGAGGGGCTTTCAGGTCAGTTCCATCTCAGCAGGTTCAGCCCTGTTTCTGAAATGCCTGCCAATAGGGACATACTTTCTGTAGTGGATGTAAACATGTTTTGCTTTGATCACAATTGTGGGATATGAAAAAGACTTGTATGAGAGCGTGCAGTGTTTGTTTGCTGGAAATAGACTTGTGAGAGGACACGTGTTGTTTGTCCACCAGAAGAGGAATTACCTTTTGTGGAGGCATGGTCTTTGCTGACTGATAAACATTCTCGTATGGGCTTCGAGAGGAGATATAAGTACATGAACCCAAAACAAGAGGCTTGACTTTTTGGTTTTGGCACTGCTTCCTATCGTCTGGCTATTCATTGCTCTGCTTCAAGACACTTCTAGAAAGAAGTACTCCAGAGAACACTTCAGACTTCTGGGTTCTGTTTGCTGCTCTGGATTCCAGCTGTTGTAGTTGCAGTCACCTTTGCTGAATTGCTGGCTTGCTGTTTAATGGGTCTGCTGAAATCCTGACTACAAAGAGTAGAATTGCTCCAAGGAACTGAGTCTAAAAAGGTCTACTTGTCCTGTTCCCATTAACCTCTTTTCTCTCCTATCTAGGATAGGTGGGTTGGAAGAGAGATATAAACATTAAAGAGTCTCAAATAAAGTAGGTTTGAAAAAGTTCAAAACCTACGCATTCCACCTCTAGGGGGCATCACTAAGAACAAAGCAAAAGGCTATATGTTTTAGGAGCCTCTTAGACAGCCCTGGCCAACACCCCAAAAGACAACTCATGTCTGGTATTGGATTTTGTGTTAGGTGGTCT
Organism: Acomys russatus; assembly: GCF_903995435.1. Lineage (NCBI taxonomy): Eukaryota > Metazoa > Chordata > Mammalia > Rodentia > Muridae > Acomys > Acomys russatus. The sequence continues at coordinate 67,493,617 of NC_067140.1, read as the reverse complement.
TTGACTCTTGGAGTCAAATATATTAGCTGATATAGGAAAGGGTCATTAAAACAATGTATGTATTTAGACACAGAGTTACATTTATTATAGGTTTTTTTTTTTTTTTTTTTTTGCTTTGTAAATAGTTAATAGTATGATTCACTGTGGCTTTTCCAGGCGTGGTTATTGTTATTTTGCCTACCTTCCCCCTCTTCTGTACTTACCTCCCTCCCCTTCCCTAAGGAGTCCCTCCTTTTCTCTATTTCACCTATGCAATTCAGGGATAAAGTCAACTTGGAGATGGTGTATAATCTTTTTGACATATGTCTGTATCCTGTTTAAAATTATTTTAATGAGTATTTTGAGTCTATGTTCACTATGGATATTGGCCTTAGTTTTCTTTTCTTCTTTTCTCTCTCTCTCTCTCTCTCTCTCTCTCTCTCTCTCTCTCTCTCTCTCTCTGTATGTTTGTGTGTGTGTGTGTGTGTGTGTGTGTGTGTGTGTGTGTATGACACTGGCTTTGAAGAAGGAGTTTCAGATTACTCCTTATTTTTTTACTTTTTGAATAGTTTAAGAAGGATTGGCTGTAGATCTTTTTTGAACGTCAAGTAGATATCGACTGTGAATTCATCTGGTCATGGATGCTTTTTTTTTTTAACCACAGGCTTTGATTATTATTTCAATCTTCTCGTTTGTTGTGGGTCTGTTCAGGTTGTTGACTTCTTGCTTTAATTCTGTTGGTTTGGCTGAGTCTAGAAATTCATTCATATCTTTTAATTTTTCCAAATTAATGGAGTATAGGTTTTTAAAATATTCCCTTATAATATTCTGGGTTTCCTTGGTGCCTGCTGTAATGTTTCTCTGCTCGTTTCTGATTCTATCAATTTGGGGCCTCTTTTTCTTTGGGTTAGTTGGGCCAAGGGTCTGTCAATTTTATCTTCTTAGATAGCCAGCTTTAGATCTGTTGATTCTTTGAATTATTTTCTTTGTTTCTATTTCCTTGATTTCTGCTCTGGGTTTCATTTCTTGCCATCAACTTGGCTTGAATATGATTTGTTCTTGTTTCTCCAACTTTTTGAGTTACATCATTAAGGCATTTATTTGTGCTCTTCCTAATTTCTTTAATGTGGACACTAAGAGCCATATATTTTCCTCATAGGAATGCTTTCTTAGCTGTTTTGTTGCATTGTGTCTTGTCATTTTGATTTGTTCCAGAAAGCTTTATTTTTTGTCTTGATTTCTTCTTTGACTCATTCATCATTGAGTAATGAGTTCACATATTTACTAGAGTTTTGTTTTTCTGCTGTCAGTATTGTTTTATTGTATTGTGGTCAGATAGAATACAAGGGGTTATTTAAGTTGTTTTGAACTTGAAAATACTTGTTGTTTGTCACAGGATATGGTCTATTTTTTAAAAGCCTCCATGTGCTGCTGACTAGAATGTGTGTTATTGGTGTTAGACAGAATACTCTGTAGGTATCTGTTAAGTCTATTTGATGTCAATTAGTTATGTTGTTTCTTTGTTTATTTTTTGTTCAGATGGTCTGTCTACTGGAGAAAGTAAAATATTGAAATCAGGTACTATTAATGAGTTACTGTTAATCTGTGTTGTTAAATCCAACAGTAGATTATTTATGAAGCTAGGTGTCCTTGAGTTTGGAACATATATGTTGAGGATAGTAATGTCTTCTTGGTTGGCTGTTCTCTTGAATAGAAGGGAGTGTCCTTCTTTATCTCTTCTGATTTAGTTTTAGTTTGAAGTCTAATTTGTCTGATACTATGATAGCAATGCCTGCTCAATTCCTGGTCCCATTTGATTGGAGTACTGTCCATCCGTTTACTCTAAGACAGTGCCCATCTTTAAAGCTGAGGTGTGCTTCATGTAGGCAGCAGACAGATGGGTTTTGGTTTTGACAGTATGTGTCTTTGATAGGAGAATTGAAACCACTGACATTTAAAACTATTTAAATGTGAATGTTTGTTATGCTCATCATGTTGTTGACTTTTGGTGCTGTTTTGTGTTCTCAGTGGTATTTGTATTTTCTCAATTAACGCTTCACATTTCTTTCCACAGTCTCTCTGCTGTGCTCATTCCTCTCTTTAGCCCAAAAATACTACTTCCTCTCTATTTCTTAGGTTTAGTTTGCTGGACATTGTTTTTTTAAAGATGTATTTATTTATTATGTATACAGTATTCTGCCTGCACATACACCTGCATGCCAGAAGAGGGCTCTAGATTCTCATTATAGATGGTTATGAGCCACCATGTGGTTGCCAGGAATTGAACCCAGGACCTTTAAAAGAGTAGTCAATGCTCTTAACCTCTGAGCCATCTCTCCAGCCTCTGGATATATTTTTTTAGGCTGTTTATATCATGGAGTTTTTTCTCCATCAATCATGGCAGATAGTTTTTCTGGGCATATTATTTTAGGTTGTCTGTTACAGTCTTTAAGGACTTTGAATAAATTGCAGCAGGCTCTTCTTGCTTTCAAAGTTTCCATTGAGAAATCGACTGTTATTCTGATGGCTTTTCCTTTATATGTGACCTGCTTTTTTCCCCCTCTTGCAGCTTTCAATATGCTTTCCTTGTTGTGTGTACTTAGTGTTTTACTATGATATGCTGTGGGGTTTTCTTTTCTGTTCTTGTCTGTTTGGTGTTCTGTATGCTTCTTACATTTGTGTGAGTGTGGCTTCCCTTAGTTTGGAGAAGTTTTTCCTGCGTGTTTCCTTTCTTGTTTTTTGTTTTGCTTTTAATTTTTATGTTCCTTGCTTATTCGGTCTGGACCCTCTATTTTTAACTTCAGACCTGATATTGTGCCTTCTGCTTGATTCATTCTAATTGTAAGGCATTTTAAGTCATCTAGTTGGGCTATTGGGCTTTTCTACCCTATCTTTATTTCAGCTTGAGTTCTCTTCGATGTTTTTGTCTCTACTGAATTCTGCTTTAAAGTCCTAGATTATCTCTGTCACTTCTATCAGCCTTATGCTTGTGCTTTCTTGTGCGTCACCCAGGCATTTCTTCTCATTAAGCTCTTTCTCCTTGATTCCACTGAATTCTCTCTTTGTGCCTTCTTTAATTCTTTGAGGAGGTTTATAATTTTTCTTTTGACTTCTGTGTCCTGGGGTTCAATTAGAAAATTCTCCTTGGCAAGCATTTTTATGGGACTGGTAGGTTTGATAAAGAAGCTCTTGGTTTTGCTTTTTGCTTTGACCTCCTGCACTAGTGGGCCCAGAGGTCTCCACCTAGAAAAGAGAAAAGACTCTATTTTGGCTCAGCTCCCACCAAGCTTCTTCAACTCCTGATCCACACTAGAGCGTTCTGAGCAGTGGTTGTCGACTCTCTCCCAGCCACTGAGAATGCTACCATTTGTTATTTCATCTGCCTTCTCACCTTCACCATCAGCACCGAAACAGGACAGAGGTAGTGCTTGGCCCTCGCTCGCTCCAAAACACCTTTGAAGCTATGCGTCATTCATCTTGCCTTCTCCCTATGAACAGGGACCAACTCAGCAAACGTTTTGCCTCCAGACCTACCACAGTGTGATTGCTCAGTTAATATATGTTAACTAACAAACACAGTTGGCTGGAGAGGCATCCTTTGATTTTGTTTTCCCTCTTAATGATGGTGTATAGACAAACATTGGAGACAAACTGTTCCTTTCAGGTGCACCTTGCTTGTGCCAGAATCTTTGTTGCGCTTTTTTTCCCCTCAAATCTTCTCTTCCCAGAGAACCTTGTGTGAATTTTTTTCTCAAAACAATAAATAATAATTTGCATACACATATCCTCTAGAAGTACATTGCATTTTATTGGCTAATTATAAATGGGGAGTGACAGACTTCTTTGGGGAGACCCATGCTGTAGCTCTCCATCTTCCCATGTAGAACTGTGCTCCCCAGTCAGTCCTACCACCTCCTTCCTCAGAAACATTACCCACAAGACCAGTCTCCTCTGCCCCCAGGCCTAGAGTGAAAGGAGGTCTGGTCCCACCAGCTGCCAGAACTCTGTTGTTTTATCTAATCCAGCAGACAGCAACATTTCTGGATGCAAGGAAGGGTTCCATCTCAGAAGATTCCTCAGGGATGCCTCAAATTCCATGTCCCCAGAAATCAGACAGGGAAGAAAATTAGCACTTCCCATGAGGCAACGCTGTCCTACTCTGAAGAGAAAACTCCTACTGCTTAGGTGACTGCCCATCTTCTGTCACCTCCTAAAATGTGCATCGTCTGTTTAGAGACTTCAGCTTTGGGGATTTCTCATCAAGGAACATCATAAACAGCCCTTTGTTCACAACCTTGTCTCATGACCCTTTAAAATGAGTGTGTGTGTATGCACGCATGTGTGTGTGTGTGTGTGTGTTCCACCTACAAAACCTTGAGAGTATCATAAGCAGAACTCATGTGTTATTTATCACTGAACTGCCAGAGCCCAGCACATAGCAGGCCCTTCACAAACATGTTCTATAATGAATGAATGAGTGAATGAATGAATGAGTGAGTGAGTGAGTGAACGCTCACCATGCCTCATGCTCTTTATATGTAGTGTATTGTCTAGTTATCAAAACAAGGCTACAGATAGAAGTGCGTATTCTAAGGCCAAAAGAAAAAAACTGAGGCCAAAGACACTAACCAATGAAATACTAAACTAACCCAACAGGTAGAGAGTGATGCCATAGTTTGAACCTTGCAAAGTCTGGCTGCAAAGCTTAGCTATCTTCCCTTCCCTCTCGGGATTCCCACTTACTTCAAAAGTAAGTCACAGTCCACACAGCCATTGAGACTTAAGTCTTTTTTTTTTTTTTTAATTTATATATTCACTTCACTGATTATAGGCCCCTCTTCCCTCTCCTCCCAGTCACCCCACACCCTCTTTCCCCTATTGCCCTTCCCCTTGTCCTCAGAAAACAAGAACCCCTTGCCCACTGCCCACCCCCGCACCAGTCCATCCCAGCACATCCTCATCCACTGAGGCCAGGTAAGGCAACCCAGTCAGGGTGAAGTGATCAAAAGCAGGCAACAGAGTCCATGTCATAGATAGCGCCTGCTCAACCTACTAGAGGACTCACATGAAGATCAAACTGCCCATTGGTTACATATGTGTAGGTGGTTAGGTCAAGTCCATGCATGCTCTTTGATTGGTGTTTCCATCTCTGTGAGCCTCCATGGGTCTGGGTTAGTTGACTCTGTCTTCTTGCAGGGTTCTTGTCCCCTCCAAGTCCTTCTATCCTTCCCTCCCACTCCTCCACAGGACTCCCCGAGCTCTGCCTAAGGTTTGGCTGCGAGTCTTAGTAGTGGATTCAATCAGCTGCTGGAGGAGCCTCTCAGAAAACACTTATAAGCATAGCAGAGTATTATTAATGATGTCAGAGATTGGCTCTCTCCCATTGAGTGGGTCTCAGGTTGGGCCAGGCATTGGTTGGCCATTCCCTCAGTCTCTACTCTATATTTATCTCTGCACATCACTAAGGGTCTTGCCTGGCTAGAAGGTGGCCTCTTCAGTCTCATATCCCCCCTACTAAGAGTTTCAGCTATAGACATCCCCATATCCTCCCTGTAGCCTTTCCTGTTGTAGGTCTCCAGCTTGTCTGAGTGATGCCCTTGCCTTTGGTTTCCCTTTTCTCTCCAAGACCTCAAACCTCCCCTCCCCACTCTCCTCACATTTGATTCCTCCCTCACTCCCCTCACTTCTCTCCCAACACCCTCTCCTATCCAGTTCCCTGTCTACTTCCTCTTCCACTCTCTATTCTATTTCCCCATCTGAGTGAGAGTCAAGGAGGGCCTCCCTGAGCTCTCCTTGTTACTTAGCTTCTTTGGGTCCATGATTTGTAGTAAATTATACTGTAATATATGTCTAATATCCACTTATAAGTGAACACATACCATGTGTGTCTTTCTTGGTCTGGGCTACATTGCTCAGGATTATCCTTTCTAGTTCTATCCATTTGCCTGTAAATTTCATGATTTCCTTGTTTTTAATGGCTGAGTAGTATTCCATTGTGTAAATATGGTAATATTTTCTTTATCCGTTCTTCACTTGAGGGACATCTAGGTTGTTTCCAGTTTCTGAAAATTATGAATAAAGCCACTATAAACATAGTTGAGCAAATGTTCTGTCAGTATGATGGAGCATCTTTTGGGTATATGCCCAGAAATAGTATAGCTGGGTCTTGAGATGGTACTATTTCCAATTTTCTGAGAAAGCACCAGATTGATTTCCAAGGTGATTGTACAAGATTTCACTCCCACCAGCAATGGAGGAGTATTCCCCTATCTCCACATCCTCACCAACATGTGCTGTCACTTGGAATTTTGATCTTAGCCATTCTGACAGGTGTAATATGGAATCTCAAAGTCATTTTGATTTTTATTTCCCTGGTGACTAAGAACGTTAAGCATTTACTTAAGTGCTTCTCAGTCATTTGAGATTCCTATGTTAAGAATTCTCTGCTTAGCTCTGTACCCCATTTTTAATTGGATTATTTGGTTTGCTGATGTTTAATTTCTTGAGTTCTTTATATGTTTTGGGTATTAGCCCTTTGTTGGATGTTGGGTTGGTGGAGATCTTTTCCCAATCTGTAGGCTACCATTTTGTTCTATTGACAGTGTCTTTTGCCTTACAGAAGCTTTTCATATTCAAGAGCTCTTAGAGCCTGAGCTGTTGGTGTTCTGTTCAGGTAGTTGTCTCCTGTCCCAATGAGTTGAAGGCTGGTTTCCACTTTTCCTTCTAATAAATTTAGCGTTTCAGGTTTTATGTTGAGATATTTGATCCATTTGGACTTCATTTTTGTGCATTTTTGTGTCTATTTGCATTTTTCTACATGTAGACATCCAGTTAGACCAGCATCATTTGTTGAAGATTCTTTATTTCATTGTATGATTTTGGCTTCTTTGTCAAAATCGTGTCCATTAGTGTGTGGATTTATTTCTGGGTCTTCTACTCAATTCTATTGATCAATCAGTCTATTTCTATGCCAGCATCATGCAGTTTTTATTACTATTGCTTTGTAGTACAGCTTGAGATCAGGAATGTAGATACCTCCTGAAGTTCTTGTATAGGATTGTTTCAGATATTCTGAGTTTTTTTATTTTCCACATGAAATTGAGAATTGTTTTTTCAAGGTCTGTGAAGAATTGTATTGGTGTTTTGATGGAATTGTGTAGGCTCACCTTTTCCAAACCTACTTTATTTGTGGTTCTTTAAATGCTTATACCTCCCTTCCAATCTACCTACACTAGATGGGAGAGAAAAGAGGTTAAGGGGAACAGGAGAAGTAGACCTTGTTGAATTCAGTTCCTGGGAGCCATTCTCCCGGCGTAGTCAGCAGGATTTCAGCAGACCAGCAATTCCACCAAAGCTGAAGCCTGGAGCCCAGAAGCCTTCACTGGAGCAGTCCTCTTGGAGCGTCTGGAAGTGGAATGATGAACAACCAAACAATACCAAGACCCAAAAATCCCCTCCTCCTGTTTTAGGCATATATACATGTGTGTGTGTGTGTGTGTGTGTGTGTGTGTGTGTGTGTGTGTGTGTGTGTGTACACATATCCTCTCAGAGTCTATACTAGGATTTTTTCAGCTGGCAAAAACCAAGCCCCCACACAAGGTGTTTTTGACCTCCAAGTGGATAACACCACCTGATCTCTCATAAGTCTGTTCCCCATCCCACACTTAGGATAAAAACAAAAACATGTTTATATCCACTACAGAATTACACTGAATCTATAGACTGCTTTTGGTAAGATGGCCATTTTTACTATGTTAATCCTACTGATCCATGAGCATGGGAGATCTTTTTATCTTCTGATATCTTCTTCATTTTCTTTTTCAGAAACCTGAAGTTCTTGTCATACAAGTCTTTCACTTGCTTGGTTAGAGTTACACAAGATAATGTATATTATTTGTGGCTATTGTGAAGGTTGTGGTTTTCCTAATTTCTTTCTCAGACTGTCATTTGTATGCAGGAAGGCTACTGATTTTTTTTAAAATTTATTTTGTATCCAGTCATTTTGCTGAAGGTGTTTATTAGCTGTAGGAGTTCCCTGGTAGAATTTTGGGGGTCACTTATATATAGTATCATGTCCTCTGCAAATAGCAATACTTTGACTTCTTCCTTTCAATTTGATCTCCTTTAGTTGTCTTACTGCTCCAGCTAGGACTTCAAGTACTATATTGAAAATATGGAGAGAGTGGACAGCCTTGTCTTGTCCCTGATTTTAATGGAATTTTTCTTAGTTTCTTTCTATTTAATTTTATGTTGGCTATTGGTTTGCTGTATATAGCTTTTATTGTGCTTAGGTATGGCCCTTATACCCCTGATCTTTCCAAGACTTTTATCATGAAGAGGTGTTGGATTTTGCCAAAGGCTTTTTCAGCATCTAATGAGACGGTTGTGTGATTTTTTTTCTTTCATTTTGTTTATATGGTGGATTATGTTGATAGATTTTCCTATGTTGAACCATCCCTGCATGATGCCTGCTTGATCGTGGTGCAGTATTTGATGTGTTCTTGGATTCAGTTTGTGAGTATTTTATTGAGTGTTTTTACATCAATGTTCATAAGGGAGATTGGTCTGAAATTTTCTTTCTTTGTTGAGTCTTTGTGTGTCTTAGGTATCAGGGTGACTGTGGCTACATAGAATGAATTTGGCAATGTTCCTGTGACTTAATCTTATGTCCATGAGAATTCTCCCCACACAGACCACAGGAACAATGAGAATGCCCAATGCAGACCTAGCATGACCTGATATTCTGCTGCCATTTTTTCCCCTCACTTGTGGCAAGCCTTGTTAATTAACCACAGCTCTAACTATGGATAGGGTCTTAGGACCACTCAACATAGTGCTTTTACGAGGCTGTACTAATCTTCTAAAATATCACAACAGGTAAAAATCTTTCTGCCATTCCTGGAAGTGAAACATATACACCTTTAGTAATTAGAGTCCCTGGGTTCCAGCCCCAACTTCCTATCTACTGATGGTAAAATTAGGGAGAAGTAACTTATTCTACCTGGTATCACTGTTCTAAGACAGATGGATATAATGTCTGCACCAAAATTGGCTTAGGGAGGAATATGGCCCAAAGCTTCAAAAATTGACTGATAATATATACAAGACCGGATGAGTCTATAGCATCCTGGTAAATGAGAATAACATAATTTAACTAAATATACTTTTGCTTTGTTTTGATTTGGTTTTCATGAAGCTCAGGCAAGCCTCAAATTCAATGTAGCTGAGGATAACTCTGAACTTCTGATCTTCCTGCCTCCACTTCCAAGTGCTGGGACTATAGGTGCCCAGATCATTTGACTAAACATGTTGACTGGAACACCAATTATAGTATATAATCTATGAAGTATATAATCTATGAAGTATATAATCTATGAAGTATATAGTACATAATCTATGAAGAAAAACAAACAGATGGGAAGAACTGCCAAGCAAAGACAAGCAGAGAGCAGAAGACATGGTACAGAAGTAGAGGTTGTAGGGCTGGTAAAGTGGCTCATGAGTGACAGCAATCACCACCAAGACTGCCATTTATCTCCCAGCCTCATATGGCAGGAGAGAATGCAATCTCCATAGCACACACTGTGGCATGCCCCCACAACATGCACAGGCACAAAAATACCTATGTGATTTCTTTTTTGTTTATTTGCTTTTAAATAGAGGTTGTTGGGAGCTGAGCTGAAAATGGGTAGTGGCAGTTTTGAGACTCTCAAATCATTTATCAGTGTGATCATTCAGGGACGTACTTATTGGCTAGGCTGCTATGTGTCACAAAATGTTGGGGTTTAAACAAAGGGTGCTTTTTGTCTCAGTGTTCTGACTACTAGAAGTTCGCAACCAAGGTATCACTAGGACTGGTTTCTGACAGTGGTCAGAAGACTCTGCTCCAGACCCACGTGCTTTTGCCCTCGCTTCTGATGACTGGAAGGGATCTTTGGCTTTCCTGAGCTTATGGAAGCACCACCCAGGCTCTCCCTTTGTGTTCACATGACAGTATCCCTACCAGAATATGTCTGTGTCCAAATTACCCTTTGTCTGTAGACAATATAGCATCAGGGCCCACTCTGGTGACCTCAAGTCAAGCTACAAAGACCCTATTTCCAAATCTGGTCTCCTCATCTCAAAGTAGCTAGAATTTTGGCACAGTTGCTCCGCTATCTTTCCTTCCTGTCTGTGTTAAGAGCAGGCTCAGTAAACCTCCAGCTCCACCACATCAGGAAATAATATAGCCTAGTCAATGAATGAAACAAGAAAATTAAGAGGTGCAAATATCGAAAGAAAAGATACAAAAATATCCTTACCCAAATGAGCAAAGCCTGAGCAAGCTTGGATCCAGGTGGTATATTTCTGGAGGGGATCCCAGGAAGTGGGGCTTGGGAGGAGTTTTAAGAGAGGAATAAAAGTTACGGGGAGCTCTGTCCTCAGGGTTGCTCTCATATGCACTGGGACCCCATTCCACGAGGATCTAATACCCACACAGAAATCTTCCGGAACTTCCTGTAAAATGGACAGATGAGAGCATCTGACCCTCGGGCTGGTCAATGGCTGCTCCTGGAAAGTCTGACTCCATTGAGCATCTGGATTTGCACTTGCAAGGCTCTGTTGAAGGTCAGCGTGGTGAGTGTTTTAGTAACTGTCTCTGAGTATTGGCCGTTCAGTGCAGAGGAGTTTACACAGAGCCTGGGAACAGAAATGAAGATGGTCAGAGCACAAACATGAACCCAGGCCACAGGATGCTCTGGGGACAGGATTCAGGCAGCTGGGGAAACAGTGAAGAAAGAGGATGTTTGAGAAGAAGGGCGGAGGAGAAGAAGAAGCTCCCAGAACAGAAGGTCCACACAAGAGCCCTAACATCTTCTGTCATCTGGTCCCTCTGAGCCTCAGATATTTGGCAGGAATTCCCACTTCCTCCCTTTCTGGCTCCCATCCCACTTCCCACTCCAGTGAGAGTTAAAACTGGTGCCAGCAAAGAAACCCTCACTGTTAGAAACAGGTTTCTCAAAAACAGTCTCCTCTAAAATCTCAACTTTTGATTTGTTGACAAAGATAACCAGAATTCCTTCATAGCCAACATAAACTCAAGACACTTTCCATAAGATAGAAACCCCATCCCATCTTTCTTGTGAGGCCTGTGCAAGGATGGTCTGGATGAGGCCTGGGTTCTAGCCTGCCCCGGTGATTTCTAGTTTTTTCATCTTCTTAGTGTATTGGCCAGTGTGCATGGCCTCCTGGCTTGTGACCTCTAGATGGTTACTGATCCTCTCTTGCTTATGATTTCCCAACTGTATAGTTAGAATAAAACTCTCCAGTCTCCTCCCATCCCATGGTGAGCTGCTCAGTATAGAACCTTAACTTCAACTCTGTGTGAGTACCTTTTCCAAATCATGCAACATTAGTTGGTGCTCATACTAAGTTATCTACTAGGCATTGTGGGAAATTCAGACTCCCAAGACCACTCAGCCAGAAATATCAACTTTCTGATTTGCACCTGAACAATCACCCAGATTCTCATTCAACCTTCACCTTCCATGTCAACCTGCACATTCCATCCTTCTCTCTCCCCTTCATCCTTGACTGCACCTTGCCTTTTCTCTCACTAGTGTCTCCTTCTAAGCTCTTTCTTATGTCCCACCCTTGAAAATTCTTTGGTTTTCTCATCCTGAATGAAAAAGTCATCTTCAACCTTTCTTGGTCAAATATCTCCCCTGCATCAGTTGCCAAGCTATGCTGTGTGTTGTCAACTTGATTCAGATCTAGAAAAGGTTAGGTTTTTATCTTAGGCTCTGCAATCCATTTCCTCGTGGCGGAGAGACCACTCAAACAAATGCTCACAATACAATGCAAGAGAAATATCGGGATTCACTCCAGAGCTTCACAGATCGCAGCTTCTCCCTCTCCTGGGTATTCAATGATTTGAGAATTAATTTTAAAAGAGCGGGATTTAAAAGCAGACACTTGCTCCTATTATATGAAAAGCTAAGTGACTGGAGAGCGTTGCATGTTATGGAATGGAACAGGTGTCTGAATGGCAGAGAAGAGCAACTTTACCCACCTCTGGATGATGGAAATACACCTCTTATCTGGAAGGATAGAGAGCTAAGACTGATGGGCTAAATCAGCAGAGCACACCAAGAGGATGTTCTCTCCCCAGTGGAAAACAAGTTGCTGAGCTGAGCAGATTGTGTGTACTCTTCCTGAATTTAGCAACCAGCTACATCATTCTACCTCCCTTGGGATAGAGTAAATAAAAGAACAGAGGGGCGCCGGAACCATCGCAAGTGGGAAAGCCATAGCAACCCTCCCTGGTGATTTATAGCTTTTTTCCCTCTTAGCAAGTGGACTTGTCATTAAATGTGTGGTAAAGAAGAGGTATGAGGTCCCATACTCACCTTCAAGACAGTAGCAGTTGCTGGGCATAGTGACACATGCCTGTGGTCCCAAAGCTCAGGAGGCAGAGTTAGGTGGGTCTCTGTGGTCTCTCTAGTGCATTCCAGGTCTACAAGGTGAGTTCCAGGCCAGCCAAGGCTACACAGTGAGACCCCCCCCCCCCCCCCCCCGTCTCAGAACATCAGCAACAACAAAAACTAAAAATAGTAACTGATAGATCAGACTGAGATAGATGGAGGTGATGTGGAAAAAACGGGGAAACAAACAGGCAAGTCCAGAAGCAGAACTGTTCTTTAATCAGAATCGCTGAAGGGCAGCAGTCTCTGTGGAAGTGGAGGCTGTGTGCATGTGGCCTAGGGGTCTTGTGCTTCCGTAGGATAAAAATGGAGTTTAGAGTTGGACAATTCCTTCTGCAAGTCAGCTCTCCTGCAGTGTGGAGTGGTAGAGACTCAAGGGCTTTGGGTGTAGATATCCTTACAAGAAGCTTCCATAAGTGTTAACAGTCAAGTCAACTTTCCTGCCCAGAGCTTCTCAGTCCAACTGAGTCTTCTAGACCATTAACAACCTTTTTTTTTTTTTTCTGTTTGTTGGTGCACAAGTGGGTAATTTCCATTCATTCCTACAGCAATACAAAAATGTTCAAAAGAATAATATTAACAAAACCTCAAGGTTACCAAGGCCCAAATTTATCTCTATATTATTTCTTTCCCAAATCATACACAGTCATAGTTTCACATAACTAACCAGAAGTTGTCAACGAATGATTCATTCACTGCACAAAATGTAACGGTGTACACTTTGTTCCAGGTAGGTGTTCCAAAGCTAAAGATTTGAAATATCCCAACAGTGAACGAAAAGATAAACATCCCTGCCTTAGCTAGCTCAGAGTCCAGTGAAGACAGATGGCAAAGAAATCATCTCCACAACAAAGAACTCACAGCTGAGCATGACAGTGCACATTTGTAGCCCAACACTCAGCAGGTGATGGCAAAAGGATCATCCTCAGGCACATAGGGAGTTTCAAGGCCAGCCTGGGCTACAGGAGATCCTTTCTCAAAAATTAGAGTGGGTGAGGAGGAAGTGAGGAGAGACTGGAGTTGCGGGCCTTGTTTGGAAGAGGCATGCATGACAGAAAGTACAGAGAGGAGCTCTGGGAGAGGAGGGCATGCTGCACTCATAAGAAATCCATGTAGAGCCATGACTTCAAGTGAGGGGTCAGCAACGTAGGCGACTGAAGGAATGCATTGCACACAAGGGCCACAGTCATCGCAAAGATCCTGGGCGACAGATAGACCTGGCCTTTTCAGTGAGGTATAAACAAAAAGGAGGGGAAAGGGAGAAGGTAACGCGGTACCAAATTAAAACAGACCAAGAAATGGGCTGGTCTTGCAAGGGAAGATATGTGTTGTTGTTTTGTTGTTGTTTTGTTTTGTTTCTGATTTGTGTTCTTAACTAATAACAGGACTCTGAAACAAAAAGAAAAAAAAAGGAAGAAAGAAGTGCCACCATGAAAACAAGGTCTCACTTCCTAATGTCATTAGCTTGTCAGATTTCAACATACGCATTTATGAAGGACACAAATTTTAGAGTAGGAAAAATTCCTCTTGGTCAAGAGAATATATTTCTAGCCAAGGGACCACTTCTAGGGAGGGGGCTCACCATTAGTAATGTTAAAGAGATAAGTAGAAAAAAAAATGTTTTGTTTAATGAGATACTGTCCCCTTCAGTCCCAGAATTCCTGGCCCCCAGCACAGTCCCTATGAACCTCCTCCTCATGGTTTAGCTGGGTCTGCACACATTTCTGTAACCTGAGTCAGAAAGGGTCTTAATGTTTTATTGCTGTGAAGAGACACTATGACCACGGGAACTCTAATTTTGAAAAAGCACTTAATCGGGGCTTGTTTGTAGTTCAGAGATTTAGTCAATTATCATCATGGCAGGAAGCATGGTGGCACACAGACAGACATGGTACTAAAGAGGTAGATGGGAGTTCTACATCTGGATCTTCAAGCAGCAGGGAGCAGGAGGAGAGAGAGAGAGAGACAGAGAGAGAGAGAGAGAGAGAGAGACAGAGAGAGAGAGAGAACACAATTGGGTCTTACACAATTCCTCCTACAAGGCCTCCAATAATCATTGTAAATAGAAGCATTCTCTGATGATCAAATATTCAAGCCTATAAACCAGGGTGGAAAGGGTATTCTCATTCAAATCACCATAGGAAGACACAATATCCCTTTTTGCGCTCTCTCGCTCTCTCTCTCTCTCTCTCTCTCTCTCTCTCTCTCTCTCTCTCTCTCTCTCTGTGTGTGTGTGTGTGTGTGTGTGTGTGTGTGTGTGTGTGCGCGCGCACGCGCGCGCGCGCTCTCAGATGTTGACCAGAATTCAAGTGTGGGATTCTTTACTCATTCTCTTAAGTCCCCATTACTCTTGGTTGCTTATCCTTCAATAGTCATTGAAGTTAATGGGACCAGTGTTATCAATTAGTCAGTACAATATTTGCATAGTGGATACGGGTCAGCAGTGATGGTTGCTCCAGCAATTAGTTAAACTCTGAGTAATTTAGAGACCACACCAGGTATCAACGACACACTCTGAGCATCTGAACTGAGGATCTACGTCTAAACTATGCACTTAAACTCTACCACAACTTATCTCCATTCCAACAGTATGGACACTCACAGCTGACAATCAAGTCCACACAATGAAATATTCCTAGATGCATAAATCTCAGTGCAGCAATGTAAGAAGTATGAAAAACCAAGACAACATGATTTCTCCAAAATGTAATGATTACACTATTAGACTAAATCCCAAAGAACTCAAAAGAATGACTAAAAGTATCTTCCAAGGGGTCAACGAAGAAAATAAATCCTTGAAATATCCCAAGAGAACATTTATGTGCCCTCATGCACCAAAAACACAACTAAATAAAATAAAGATGTTAATATAAGATATGGAAAAGGAATTTCATAAAAAGATAAAAAAAATACTGTAGCTAAACCAATATGAGATACTGGAAATGAAAAACACAGTAATCAAATTAAAAGGCTCTGTGAAAAGCTTCACCAATAGAGTAGCTAAAAGAGCAAATAGAAAAATCTGAGCTTGAGAACAAAGTGGAGGGATTGGACACTGCACCAAGAACAAAGATCCCGGGTGAGAAGCTGTGACTGGTACTTTCAAGATATTCAAAGCTGTATAAAGACCAGATCTAAGAACCGTACACACAGAAGAAGGAAAAGAATTGTATCCAAAAGGCATAGAACATATTTTCAACAAAATCATAATGTAAATCTTCTCAAAATAGGATATCAATCTAGATCCAGGAGGTGTTTAGAACACCAAACATACATATAAGAAAAGATGCTTTCATTGGCATATTATAATTAATATGTACAGATATTATAATTAATATGTACATCAAATGTACAGAAGCCAGAGCAAGTATTGAATGTGGCAAGGGAGAGAAGCACCAAGTCATGTGACAGGGCAAAGTCCAATCAGAGGGCAAATGACTCAACTTCCAATCCAGGATACTACAACCAGCAAAGCGATCTGTCATCCTAGAAGGAGAAAGAAAAAAGTTCCATAACAAAAAAATAGTCTAGAGGATTTCATGACCACTAAGCCACCCCTACAGAAGATACTTGAACAAACACCCTGCAAAGATGGATTCCCAGAAGTCCTAGGTCGCTAAATGAAAATCCAAGTGCCAGAGGGGATAGCATCCTTGTGAGTCCTTGGACAGGAAGGCCTCTGAGATTCCAAAAACACCATCATTGCTGCTAGTTACCTACCAGAACTGGACTGTAGGACCCTGTTGCCAAAGACACCACACGATTTGGTTGTAGGACACAGAAAAATAAAACCAGAACTGAGTTGGAAGCTTCTTCCCTGCTACCTAGCCAGCATGGTTCCAGAATGAGACGTGCCACCTGCTGTAGGGTCAGGGGAGAAGGTCATCCGTAGTCTTGCATAGCTGCAGACTCTGTGCAACAATATGCCTGCTGTGTGGTGGTGACATGCCTGTTAGGGGGTCAACCAAATGCTTTCCTCAATTCAAGGCCTGTCCCCTGGGAAGGAAGTCACATCTAGTCCCTAAGATCCAGCTGGAGAGGTCTTATTCTCTAGTTGGCAAAGCTACTGTTGTCTGGCCAAAAGGACATACTAAGCCCATAAAACTGTCTTCTGTCTTCTTTATAGCTTTGTTTATGCTCCTAAATTAACGTGTCCCCCCCCCTCTCTCTTTCTCTCTCTCTCTGGGTGGAAGTGGGTGACAGTTACTGCAGAGACTCATAACTGGTCAAGAATTAGAATAAGCCACCGTTCAATGCTGAGCACAAGTAAGACACAATATCACCCCTCTCAGAGGCTACGCAAACACTACAGAAGAGAAGGCAAAAGGATTTAAGAGCTTGAGGCAGGGTGGTGTGTCTCCGAGCCCTGTCTTCTACCCAGGGCACGTCTACGTCTACAGATCATGCTCTTGAACTCAAGACTTACAGATTCCATCATGAGAAAGGGAGGGCTTGCAAGATTCCACCACCACCACCACCACCCCGTTCATATTTACAGGCAGTTAACAGTTGCCAGGAGCAGGGTTCACAAGGGATAGGTAATCCAGAGATAAGTAATGGATGCTGCGGGAACGAGAGGCATTTTCTTCAGTGATGTTGCCATTGGTCCCATGATCCTATAAATGACCCCTTACCCATGCTACTGTAATCAATCCTAATTAAACTCATTAGGTCACCAAAACAAAGAGTTTGTTTTAGATGGCATGAAAGAAGAATGGGGATTAATTAGAAAGAAGAGCATTAGCAAGAGTGGGAAGAGATAAGAGAGCGCTAATATGGCCAAAATATAATATATACATGCATAAAATGCTATAATGTAACCTGTTAATATATATATATATATAATCCTTCACACTAATAAAAAATCTAAAGAAGAAATAGAGTGCTGGCAAAAATCCTGGTAAAATGTGTCAACACCTGCAACAGATGAGCTTCCTGGGTATGATTGATGAACAGAGTATGTGCTTTGGCAAAGGCAGGGAGAGCCTTATACTGAGCTTGCCAAGTGTGTGAAAGAGTTAGAGAGAGTTGGAACTTCATTCTGTGGCACTGAGCAGGCCTGACCATATCTAATTGAGTGAGATGCGTAGAGCCTGAAGGATGACTTCCTACAAGACACAGAGACAAGTCAATGAATGACACACTGCTGGCTTAGCTGATTTGCAAAGCTAGGTATTTAGTGTCCAGTGCTTTAAAAGATGAGTTAAAGATCAGTGACTGGCAACTTTTACAGGTTGTCAAAGAAGTCACGCTCCACTTTTAAAACTCTTAAATCTCTGTATGTTTTGGAAGTACACAGTGGTTAACAAGACTCTAGGGTGAATTTGTTTGATAATGTTTGTTTCAGTCTCTTGGACACGTGGTGGCTATTTAAACATTCAGTTACAATAGCCCTTCAACAAGACCGCCCTTGGGAATGATGGGCTATGGTGGGCTGCAGTTCTGAGTTTTCACACTGAGTCCCAAAGTGAGCACAGAGAGCCCCTGAAATCACATAGTGTTTTATTGGCTCCTGAGGTTTAAGGCATCTGGGGCTGGGTGGCAATGGAAACAGGGGCTATTTGTACTGTCTAATGGGAGTTCTCCACTGTATCAAATGGGAGGAAAAATCTATCGTTAGCTTGAAGACTCTGGATTCACAGAGGAAAGCACAAACTGTCAGTCATGGCCAGAGGAAAACTGAGACTCTGAGGCTTTGGTGGGAGACGAGTCTGCTGTCAAGTACTGACAAAGTACTGTCTCAGAACATGAGCTTGCAGCAATCAGTTACTGTATGTGCACATACCCAAATACATCTTAAAGTTACTGTATGTGCACATAAACAAATACATCTTAAAGGTATTATATGTTCACATACCCAAATAAATCTTAAAGTTATTGTATGTTCACACAAATACTTCTTAAAGGTATTATATGTACACACAAACAAATACATCTTAAAGGTATTTCGTCTATGTGCATACAAAAATACATTTTAAAATTATTGTATACACATACACACAAATTAAAGTTATTACATGTGCATATAGACAAATACACTTTAAAGCTGAGTTTTGAACTTTGTGTGTGGTAATGTACATCTGGAAGCCCAGCACTCAAGAGATGGAAGCAGGAGGATCAGAGGTACAGGGCCAACCTCAGCTACTGAAGAGTTCTAGGCCAGCCTGCACTATATGTTGTTTGGTTTGGGTTTTGGTTTTTCTGGAACAAAGTTGGACAGTCTGCATAACTTTGTGCTTCTCCGAGGCTTTCTCACTGAACCAAACTGATTATTCTTTTAGGAGACCTGAAAGCTTTCTTCCATTCTTTCCTCAGGATAAACCTGACCTCCGTACACTTCCAACCCAGCGTGCCTCTCTTCAGATGGCTCCTGTCCTGAGCCAGGCACTTCAAAAGCAAGCACGCACTCTCCTGCCAGAGGCAACATTTGTGAGAACTGTCCAGATGCTTAATTTTTCTCTTCCAGAAAAGGTGTGTCTACTCCAGGTTGGGAATTTGTACCAGGATCCTGAGTCTTCAAAATCCAAGAATATTTATCAGTGCCACCTAGAAGTTTCTTCCCTCATCACCAATCTCTAAGTTCCTAAAATTATTTCAGGTTGTTGTCAGCATCATTGCTTATTTGTTTGCCTGGGATTTTATTTTTGTTGTTGTTCTTTACAATGCATAAACATTTTCTTTTTATTTCTTAATTGTGCTTTTAAATATGCATCACATAAAATTTAGAATTTTAGACACACCATTCAGTAGCATTGACTTATTCTTCCAACTTCCAACAAGTGCCTCCTTTGTTGTGTCTTTCTAATTTCCAATCTTAATTTTTTTTTATAAGAGAATGCTTCTTTCTCTAGGTAAGTGTACCTTCCGTTCTTGCTTAGACTCTCTATTTTGATTTTTCCAAGCCAGGCAAAACTAACAGGTGGGGAAAACTACATCTCAGAAACGAGCCATTTGTTGTAGGTTTGTTTCCCCCTCCCCCCTTCTCCAAAGCCTCAGCATGTGATTTTGATGTTCACCTCAAAGGCTCCCTGAAGGAGATTGTATTTGTTATTTTTGTGTTGCTGGGACCAAAGGCCATGGCCAAGGCAACTTATAGCTCTACATTGTTGGAGGCCATGTGGCAGAGTGAAGGCATGGTGCCTGTGGCAGGAGGCTGAGGGCTCATGTCTTCAACTATAAGCACAAAGCAGAACAAGTCACTGATCCACTTTGTAACTTCAAAACCTGCCCCACTGACACACTTCCTCCAGCAAGGCCACGCCTCCTGAACCTACTTAAGCAGCCTCACAACCAGTGTTTAAATGTCTGAGCCTCTGGTTGGCATTCTTATTAAACCACTGCGTCTGTAGTAGCTGCTTAAGTCAAATGGGAAAGAAAGAGGTAACCCTGTCAGGGAAACAGCTAAATACAAACTTGGTGCTTAGGGCACACTGTCTGGAAGTGGAGACACACAGACATAAACACAGACCATACACACATACACACTATATCTGAAATATTCATCTTAGGAGTTAAATTTGGATTCAAATGAATAAAACAAATACACTGGGGGTTGGGGAGGGAGTTCATGGGAGGGTAGGATCTGCCTAACTCTGGGTAAGGAAGAGTGATTCTACAAAGAAAATCTGCTGTGGTCCCAGCTTAAAACCTTCTGGATTCAGCTGGGAGTGATCTAAGGAGCTGGTGGGTGAAATCCAGAGAGACCAGTTCAAGAACCTGGCTAGTTGTTGGTGTGTGGAAGGGCAGTGTGGAAGGAGTCAGGTTTCAGACACAAAGCATAGGAGAGGGTGAGGGAAGAGGCATCCTGTTAAAGAGCTGGTGTGCTGATGGAACAGGCGCTGCTCCTCAGAGCCGAGCACCATCCCTCTCTCCCCCAAACTCATCTCTCTGCTCCAGAGGCAGCTTCTTAGTGAAACCTGCAACTCGCTTTCTGGGCTGCTTTTCTGATCAGGGGGACCGTTCTGCCCACATAAAGGACAAACCTACATTGTTGAGGGCCAGTCAATGATGGTCAGAAGTCGTGGATAAATATCCCAGTTCCTTTCTCATTCAGCTGAGAAAACTCTGAGGTACATGGCCCGTCCTGTATCCAACAGTTTTCCACTGGCCTGGGCTCTCTATGTCAACACAGAAAGTGAATGGGTAGAAAGCAGTCTTCATTAACTACCTTCCTTCCCCATCTTCTGGAGTCTCCTTAACCTCCAAATAAATTGTTTACACCCAAGTCCCAACTCTGCTTCTTTCTTCAGGAACCCAAATCAAGAGAAAAGTTTATAAACTCCACCCACCACCACCACCACGCCCGCCGCTGCCGCAACCACCGCCACTACCACCACCACCAACCACCGCCACCACCACCACCGCCACCGCCACCCCACATCCCCAGCAAACTTCCCGAGCCTTAGTCTTCCTTTCAGGGTGTAACCAGAGCCAAACTCAAAGAGTCCTCTAGGGGTATCTTCTTCCCTAACTCTATCCTAAGCCTTTTGCTCTGTTCTTCCTGTTATGGGTAGCCTAGTACGGTACTGAGGGCTCCCACGAAGGCAAGGAGCCTTGATGTGTGTGCCCCACCACTGTGACCACACCCACAGGAGGATGCAGAGTTGGGACAAAGCCTGGGAGGTCTGGCTCTTGCTCCAACGCTGCTCCAAAGAAGAAGTTATAGATCTGCTGCGCACTGAGGGGCCTCCACTGTGGAAAGCAGAGGGGAATTCTCCGGAAGTTGCCTCTCTTCAGGTTCGTCTTTGAGGACTTTGCACGTGGGCTGGTCAACCTAGCAATGTTTTTCCCTTCCCGAGTCTTACCCAGAGAGGAAAGAACATACTGTTTTGACAGAGAAGCAGGAGCCTGCCATTGTTACTTCTCATGGCCAAGCAGTGCCCATCCATTCCCGGTCAGCAACATGGAAATGAATAGCCAAGGTTTGTTCATTAGCTTAATTTGTTGCTGAGGGAAATAATACACAGGCCATTAGGCGCCTCTCTAAGCCGGCCTTCATGGGAAATTGGTACTTACTCCAGAGGCTTCTTAGGGGAATTAATAAGGGAAGAAGCCAATCTGAATGCAAATAAGAAATGCCTCCCAGTGGGATGTGATTGTTAAACCCAATTTCAGTCACTCCCAGGCTCCATCTGTTGAGCCCTGCAGCTGGGACTCTGCTTGGCTGCTGTGGGGCTGACAGTTCTGAGAGGGACCCAGTCATGTATTTAACTTTGCCTTTGGCATTAGGCCACCATTACCCAGCTCTGTGAGAGGCGATGTTGGGAGTTCCCCTGTGGAAGCATGCAGAGTCCCTGGTTGCAGGGTTTCCTCTCAGTTCAGAAAAGACTCCCCGCCCCCAATTCCCACAGCCATAGGACATACATACAGCCTGCTATGTTCCTAAGCTAGAATTTAAGGGACTACTCTTGATCCTGCAGTATATTGAAAGAAAAGCTGTGGGAGATTACCTATTATTTACTTGGCTCCGGCCAACACGAATCCTTGTCTTCCACAACTACCATTCTGCAAAGGGCTTTCCTTAGAGCTCAGGTTTATGGAAGGAGCCCTGTGTTCTAGCCCTGGATGCTGCCTTCATCCATGAACATTAACAAGAGGAGACTCAAGGGCAGCAAGAACTAACAGCAGTGAGTAGTAGATCCATGGGTGCAGAGGGCCAGCAGCATGTCTGGGCTTGGGTGGGCTTGGGAATGCCTTTCAACACATCTTCACACTGCTCTGTTTCTGTAGCACTAAGGTGTAATTACAAAGTGGTGAGCTGGCATGGAGGAGGCCTTGGGCCTTCCAAATTTGAATAGGATGGAGTGTTTCTAGGAAGCAAAAACTTTGATTTCTCTGTGTCAAGGTGACCCACAAGTCCTTTGACCTTCCATCACAGCCAGCCATGTTTTGAAGGAGCCAACAAAGCTGCATCCTTGAGTAGAAGCTGACTTACCTGATGAGGAGGGCGTTAGGCATCTCATAACTCCTTTTGTGTATCTTTCTTTAAAACCAATGGGCCATAGCTGGCAATAGCCTGACCATTTCATGAGTTTGACTTCCAGCTTGATCATAAATTCTCTGAGAACTAAACTACTGCAATAGTCTGTGGTAGGCACAGTGGCCCATGAAGAATCCATCTGTCCTGTCCATCTCCGTTTGGTGTGGCATCTGCCACTATCCTGGATCATCTTGTCTCTACTCTTTCCCTGTTGAGTTCCATGCCTCTCATTCCTTGCCAGCCACACAGTGCCAAGCCTGGGAAAAGGCATTCAGCACCTTGCCAACTGCCTAACAGGGGCCTCAGATGACTTAGATGTGACAGAACACCTGCAGAAGGCAGAATCTTTAACCAACTAAGAAGGTGGCAGCCTTCTACCATAGTCCCCAAAATGATCATCCCCTCTGATATACGCTCAGCACTTAAAAGTTGGAAAAACACTTTCATGCTGATACTCAACTTAGTTTATCCTAAATAACAAAAGGAGTCTTTATGTTCTGTTGCTGCCTCAAGCAACCATACATAGAGCATTCCTAATCTCCCTTGCTGGCTCTACACAGGCCTGGTTCAAGTCACTACACTTGCTCATGTTCTTGTGGATATACGGGAGACCATAGTGAAGCTTGGAAGCTACAACCCTACAGACTACCCACAGGTCCTAGTCACCCTACTACCAGACATCTCAGGCTGCCAACTCTGTACTGAGAGATGAGGAAAGAGCAAGATGTGTCCCATTGACCATTCAACTATCACTATCCCCTATAGACCAGGCTGATATACCTAATAGCCTTGAGAGTTAAGCTGACCTCACATTGTTATTAAGAAAGCTCACCCAGACATTACAGCAGACCCTCAGCCAACAATGCATCATCTGGAGATCCTGAACCATGTCTTCAGACACGGCCCCATCAGAGCCAAATGGATGATGACAGTGGCACAGTTACAACTGTACATCTGCTTGAAGGTTAGAATGTTCTTTCCTAAAGCTCCTAGGAAACCCACAGCTACCACCCTGGGATAAGCCTGGCCTTGGCCACTTGAGTAGAAGAGATCATATGGTTTGGTTATGCCCATCACACCAGCCAAGTAGCCAGCCAATCACAAAGTTGAGTGAGGCCATAACATTCAGCTGACTTCTTGAGCTGACCTATGGGAGACCAGCACAAGAACCACTCATCTGAGCCTACCTAGAACAAATCATAGAAATCACTGATTAAGTAAGATGATCTTTTTCTTCCTACGTTTTAGAGTTTCTTATTTTATGGCAGTTGCTGATATACTGAAGAACTTGCTCTGCCCGCTAGGGAGGCAGAAACGGGGGAGGGGTTGAGTGCATAGGCTAGACTTTCTATTTTCCTCACTTAGTTACAATGTAGCTGTAGGTGACATACACAAACATCAATTTCTTCATCTTTAAAACAGAGGCAAGATGAGAGCTCTTCTTACTCTGTAGCCAGTTCTGATGGGTCCTCAGAACACTGTAGCCTTCAGTCCTGCAGTCTCCTTTCTCGCATCAGAATCCTCTCACTCTCCCACTTAACCCTCAGGGTGCCAAGAGGATGTGCAAGTTCCATCACAGCAAAAACACCCTCCTCTGTGGCCAATCTGGGGATCAAAGGAGCTTGGTATTTGGTGGGTATGAGTGTGGGAACAGTTTATATAAACTTAAACATGGAGAAATACAACATCTCCCCTGGGAAATGGTCACAGGGAAACACTCAGCTCCAGTTGAAAGAGAACATTTTAAAACAGGAAAGTTTATTTAGAGAATAAGCAAGTCTCCAAATCAACAAACAGAGGCCTTATCAGCATTTGTGGGTCACTCTGACTCTCTCTGCTGTCGGCTGCTCGTGGCCAGGCTAGATTTCAGGGCAGAGCCCTATGGTCAGAGGAGGCTGAGGAGCAAGTGAGCAAGGCCCCAGGGAATGGGACTTGGGTCCTGCCATGTGCTGAAAGTCAGGGGTGGGGAGGCCAAGGAGCCACAAACTAAGATATAGTAGACAGCTCCACGGGCTCCTATTTTTAACATTCCTTATCATTTTTCTTGAGTTTACTTTTCATTGAAAGTAAAAGAGAAAGTAGGGTTGGAGGGAGGGAGAATGAGGAAGAGAGAGAAAAAAGAGAGGAAGAAGAGGGGAGAGAAAGCAAAAGGGAGAAAAAGAAGGCATGCCTTGGGGTCAGAGAATGAAGGTCTTGGCTACAGGCCATTGGCAGTCTTCATTTAGCCCAAAACCTCCAGCCCAGATACTGTACTGTACACACAACTGAGGTCCTGTGTCCCATGTTAATTTACACAAGATTTTAGGCCTGGCCAAAGGTAGGCGGGATCCCCTGTAACAGCCCTTACATTTGACAAACTGTACAGCTTCAAACAGTAAGCTGGGGATAATGGTATCATTTACCTAAGAGCTTATCATTTCACTAAAGGACCAGATAGCCAACCTCTTTGATGAGACAGATACAAAAGCACCTTATTTGACACTGGAGATGTTCCTGGAAGCGGAGCCTATCGAAGTACAACTTCTACTTCTACAACAGAATAACCAAAACTTGGTAATCTATGAAGAGTCAGAACTTATTTCATGCAGTTGTGGAGGCAAGTAAGTCCAAGGTCAGGGTTCCAATCAGTGGAGGCATCCGGTTAGGGCTGCATCTTCCCGGCCTCCATGCTATGGCCTTGATGGAGGAAGACAGAAAGGCCAGCTACTGGACTCTGTTAAACCGTTTATAATGTACTTGATCCTGTTTGTGAGGAAAGAGGTCTTTCAGGCCAATTGTGTCTTAAAGGCCCTACCTCATAATACCATCTCATTGGCAACACCTGGATTTGGGAGGAGACTTGTTCAACCCATAACAGATATGGACCCAAAGTAAGAGTTTCAGATGGGAGCTACATGACAAGACAACTGCAGAGCCTGGGGCCTCCAAGGCCCACCTGTGAGGGGCATTGGGTGGACTCTAAGAGGCTTCTCATCTAGCTATCCCTTACCATCCTCCTTCCTTAACTACCCTCTCCAAGGGCATTAGCCTTTGGTGCGGCAGGGGCTTTTCATCCCAATGAAGAACTTCTTTGCCTCTGTTGGGTTCCCCAAGACAAAATAAATCCTCACATGAATTGTAGAGAAAATCATTCTTGAAAAGTTAATCTGGCAAATGCTAAGAGGGGAGTAAGGAGTGAAGTGAGAAATGGAAGAGGAATCAGTCAATACAGGGTGCCTTAACCAGTGAGTCAACTAGAGCCCAAACCTTCAGGAGAAGAGTCTGAGGAGAGTGAACATGATGCAGAGTCATGCACTCCAGGGTAAGAGGGTTGGGACATTTGTACACTGGCTCCAACTTATATTAGAGGAAAGTCTCCAGGACATCAAGTTCTCAACCTGGGGGTCAAGATCCCTTTGCAGTCAAATGATCGCTTCACAGGAGTCACGTAAGACCATCGGAAAACACAGATATTTGCATTACAATTCATAACAGTAGCAAAATTGCAGTTATAAAGCAGCAATTAAAAAAACAGTTTATAGCCAGGAGTCACCACAACATGAGGAACTGTATTAAAGGGGCGCAGCATCAGGAAGGTTGAGATCCACTACTGTAGAGTGAGGCAGGAAGTTCTGCAACAGGAGATGGACATATTACAAAAAAGATGTCAGTGATGGCAGCCGGAATTTGGGGGTCTACATGCAACACAATGGTGTACCCCAAGGGCATAGGCAGGTGCCTGTGCTACTTGTTATCCTGCTATTTGTAAACTTCAATAGAGAGAGAAAGGGGGTCAAGGAGGGAAGAGCACACAATAGCCAGTGAAGAAGCAAAAAGACAGGTCCTGATGTCATCTTAGTGTGGCCAAGCTAAGGCTTATTGTCTAAAGTGGAACCCAAGATCCAAACCACTAGCTGGCTCTGCATATCATCAGCAGGGGAAAAAAGTACAATATGAATATTTAAATCTATACCAATCTACCCTATTCCACCTGTGGAAGGGAGAGCTGTTCTAAAGAATGGAGCAGGAAAGAGTGAGGAAAGGGAAGGAACACGCATGACTTAGGTATGAGAGAAAGAGCACAGGATTAACCAGAATATCCCGAGTTCCAGCCCTGGGCCTGCTATTGCCCAGTTTGACCCATTCGCTTAGCCTTGGTATCCTCATCTATGAAATGAACACGCTGTGTGGTTAGTCTTTTAAATATTCTATGAGCATACAGTGCTAGTCATGAATCAGCTCCAGAAAAAAAAATAGAGACTATTTGAACTATAATTAAATAAAAATAAATATAAGGATTCAGGCACTTAAACTTTCAAAAACATTAAAAGAGTTATACTAACCCAACACAGCAGTCAACAACTCCCCAGGCAACTCAGCAAGAGCTTTGTCCTCTATGCCATCCACACACAAAAACATTGGCCTTGCAGGTGTTGGATGGAAATCTCTGTGCAGATTCTGATTCTAGAACCAACCCACTGTCTAGACATACCCTGATGTAGTCTGGGTACCCTTATCCCTGCCTCTCAGGGCCCCGTGACCCACTTCAGTGGTTCAGTGGCAAAGCCTGCTCCCAGTAAACGTAGTCATAGAAAGCTGGTTTCTGTCTCGTTCTCATTCAGAACTGTAAACTCATGGACATCTGGCACATGGGGTTTCAACCTTCCATTTTCCCCATATAAAGAACAATAGAAAGAAGTTGGATGGTGACTCTGTTACCCTGCATTCAGCCCAGGTGCCTATGCCAGGCACTATGCACAGCCTTGGGGATTCAAGGGGTCCTGGACCCCAAGAAGCTGGAGGCCTATGTGGTCTGAAAGTGAAATTATCAGGTGCTCCAAGCCAGCGAAATACCTTATCTCAGTGAACAACACCTGAGGAACAACACCCAAGGTTGACTCGGGCCTACACCTACACACACACACATACACACACATACACACACACACACACACACACACACACACACACACACACCTCGCACACACATGCACTCCAAGAGAGTGTTGGTAGAGGAAGCTTGGAGTCACCCATAAAAGGTCAGTGAGGGACAGAAGCAACCTAGGGGGACAGAGGAACTGGAGCAAAGGTGCAGAAGGTTGAGGTCGATGAGCAGTGATGTGAGAAACAGCTGTGAGAGAGGTACAGGGAAAGGCCGAAGTAAACTATAGGAGAAAGAAGAAGAAGACAAGAAAGGCTACAGCTGTAACCAGTGTTTTCCCAGGCTGGCTCTCCTCAGAGCCATCGCCACTCAGATCCCTGCCCATATCTTCTTGAGAGCTGTCTGCAGCCTGTCACATCAGAACTCTAAGCTGGT
This sequence comes from Acomys russatus, assembly GCF_903995435.1. Taxonomy (NCBI): domain Eukaryota; kingdom Metazoa; phylum Chordata; class Mammalia; order Rodentia; family Muridae; genus Acomys; species Acomys russatus. The sequence goes on along the minus strand of NC_067140.1, from coordinate 67,465,899 downwards.
CTTCTGGGACACAGCTTCTCTAGGCGATGAACTAGTCACTCCTCTCTGCCTGTGTCCCAGGCCCAGAAACTTACCCCTACCCAGCAAGTGTGCTCCAGTGTCCCCAGATCAAAGCCATATTGCCTTGCCTTAGCAGCCTGTGCTCGCTTGTTCTCACTGCTCTGAGCAGTGGCAGCCCTGCTCCCTTTCAAGCTGAAAGAGCTCCTGTGAACGACCCTGTCCCTGCATGTAACCTAGGTAAGCTACAAGGCACTATGTGGGCTGCTTCTCTGACTCCAGAGATGATTGCAAGCAGCTCTCCTCAGTCTGACTGATTCATCACTCATGCCCTACCAGCACAGTGGTTCTCCACCTTTGGGGGCCGAACAACCCTTTCACAGGGCTGCATATCAGATACCTGGCATATCAAGATATTTACATTACGAATCCTAACAGAAGCAAAATTCCAGTTACAAAGTAACAATGAAATAATTTTATGGTTGGGGTCACAACATGAAGAACTGTACTAAAAGGTTGAGAACCATTACACTAGCAGGAGGGTCAGTGTCTTCTTTACACACTGAGAACTGCAGACGTTCAAGCAGTTCGAAGAGGGAAAAATCCGACTCCAGATGCAAGCAAGAGAAAAAAAACTGGCGCTCTGACAAATCTGAGGCCTATAGCTTCTTATTTTACCAAAGATGAGTCCTGTGCATACCGTTTTGCTGACTGCTTCACTGCCCAGCTGCAGGCGTGGCCATGTTTGAGATCCCAGGCTGCTGTTCTCTTAGATTATTAGCCGATATTCCATCATCATGCCCAGAAGCTGGCCAGGACGGTGCTAGCCTCCCAGCCACACTCACGTTAACCCAGAGCAAGTTCCCTTACATAAGAAGCCTTGGTGTACATGCTGAGCCCCATCCTCCACCACCGACCCTGGAGCCTTTGGCCTTGGTCTGCTGCTCTAACTTTGGCTCCCTAGGAATAGAAGTTCAAATCTTTGTTGCTTTTCTCCAAAAAGACCTGGTGAATTTTTAAAAAGCAAGTCCTTTCCCCAACCTGGAGTTCTACACACCAAATAGCAGCTTGCCTTCTGACTCACAAAAGTCTTATGACTCTGCTCTCATTATCTATATTACTGACTTCATATTTCTAGTATTTTACTTTTGTGGGTATAATAGAATGAAACCTCTGTTCCCTTGGGGTTAAAGCATGGCTGTGTAGCCAGTTCTGGCCAATGAGGTATAAATATATATTAACTTGTTTTCTGTTGCTGTTACAGAATGCCATAGCCAGGGCAAATTAGAGAGAAAAGCGTTTGTCTGGGCTAACAGTTCCCGAGAACTAAGAGTCTATTGCAGCACAGAAGCTTCGGGGTGGCAGCAGGCATGGTGACTGGGGTATAGCAAGCCGAGATTTCACTACATGAACCACAAGCCCAAGTCAGAGAGAGCAACCTTTAAACTGCCAAAGCATGCCTCTAATGACATACTACCTCCAGCAAGACCCCATGCCCTGTGCCTCCTCAAACAATGCCACTACCTGGGGACCAAGTGTAAGAATGCTAGAGACTAGGAGGGACATCTCATTCACAGTATACCAGTGACATATCACCAAAAGTTGGCAGCATAATCCCTAGAGCCAACTGAAAAAAGAAAATGTGAAGCCTCGTGTTAAGAAAGTTATTTTAAAATCCAAGAGAACAGCATTAGCCCAAACATGAAATGCTTCTGAGAGTGGGACTCGGTGGGACAGGAAATCGCCATAAAGCCAGCCTTTGCACAGAGCTGTTGACTACCTGTAACACATTTGCAGAGAGATCTTCCTTCTCCAACAGAAAGAGCAGGAACATTTGAGACTGTGAAGAGCAGACTGCACCCACCCAGCTTCCATAAGAGGCATGCTGTACAGCAAAGAATAAATATGTGTTTGGCTTGTTGCTTGTTGCAACATAAAACTCCACATCCTGATTTATGTACACTCTGAACTAGGTTAAGAAAGTCTTAGGTGACACATATTTGCCACAATAAAATAAGCACTGGCATACCCCTTTCACAACCAAAAAGAGAACACCTGTCTCTTCTTGCCAATCCAATGAGACAGTAACTCCATCACTGGACAAAAATCAGAACCCAGTTATGAACCATTTGCATAACTTTAGTGCCCATCACAGTGTTTCACCCAGAATAATTCTAGACAGTCTAAATATTTGGAAGCTTACTATAAGAAAATATTCTTTTTCCTATTACACTGGTGCTAAGGGATGGTTCTGTGTGTGCCACACAAGCATGAAGAGCTGAGTTCAAATCCCTACAACTCATATAAAATCCATGTCACACATCTATAAGCCCAATGCCCCATAGGGAGATGGGAGGCAGACACAGAGGATCCTCAGAACTTCTTGAGCCAGCTAGGCTGGCATACACAGCAGGAAAAAAAAAAAAAAGCAATAAGAGACCCAGTCTCAAACAAGGTGGAAGGTGAGACTCAGTACCCAAAGTTTTGCTCTTACTTCCACACGCCTACTGCAGACACTCACGAATGCGCACATATATACATATATACACTGTATACGCAAAGTTAAAACTACGTCAAAGGAAAATTTTTAATTAAAAAAAAAAAAAAAGACCAACACAAATGGTGTAAAAGAAACCATACCAGCTCATATAACTGGAAGTTAGGTAGGCTAAGTGTGGATCCTCTCCACCCATGCTTCTCCAAAGTTTCTGTTTTCATCTTGCTTCTTAAGGAGACAAAATGGCATCCAACAGCCTCTGGGGATGTATGTTCAAAATCTACAGGACTCAAAGAACCTTTCATCTGACAATAAAAGTCCTCTCCGGCTTCACTGAGGCCAGCATGACCTCATGCCCCAACTCCTGGACCCAAAGCAATTGTTAGAGGAGCACCAGGCACTTCGTTTAGAAATGTTTGTTGAATGTGGGACATTTTAAGCTCTGTGATTGCCGGAGCTGAAATGTGAGTTCTGGAAATGAGTATCAAGAGAGGTAAGATGAGCTTAGTTAGACTAGCCTGAACTCCTGATGCCCCACCTGTCTCCAGCGAGGGGCATACATACTTAATGGGAATCTTCTGGGAAATGGAAGCAGTGAGTTGTGGGTAATTATACATCCTACTCAACTGTTCTTCCTAATACCTTGTGAGACAAGGGGCAATCTCAGCTGATTCTCCAACTCGGCTGGCAAGTTTCACAGCTCTCTTTCAGATTGGAGCTGACTCTGATCTTTAAGATTGTCCTCATCTCCTTGTCTTCTGTACCTCCACTAGCCAAACAAGTGCTCTGCCACTCTGTCTTTTCTCCAGTTCCTCCCTGGCTTTGTCCTGGTCAGCTCCTCAGATGCACTTCTTTCAAAATTTGTCAAGTCCAGCCTTGGTATCCAAGCCTCATGGCCGTCCACTTCCAAACACAGATTATAACATGAATTTTACTCTAAAACTAATGCCTATTTATTCATTGTAGAAAAGTTGAAAAGGTGGACATCTGTGTGACTAAAATGTGTCATTTCCTGTAGTAAATTGTTTGGCCTATGACCTTCCAGTCTGCTGTCTACACATTTTTGTACCATCAAAATCAAAGTACATGTGCTACAACTTCAGGGAGGAAATATTTGGGGATCACAATTTCTAATGCTTTAATCTACTGTTCTTGGCTCCGTGGACTGGGTACAATCATACGGAGGCAGGAGCATACCTGGGAGAAGCTTCTCACTTCATGGCAGACAAAAAAGCAAGAGATTGAGGAGGGAACCAGGAACCAGATGTCAACCTCGGTGGCATGCCCCCAAATGACCTGAGTTTCACCTCTGCAAGGTGTCAGAACCTCTGATAGTAATGCCACCAACTGGGGCCCAAGTGAACATATGAGCCTATATTCAGTCATAACAGAACATACAGCATTTTATGCCTTGATCTTTTTACTCTTAGCACAATATTTAAATAATATAGCTACCCCATATTTTAATAAAATGTTTATGCATATTTTATAGTTAATGATAACCTACTTTTGGTCTGCAGGTTACTTGGTTGCTCCCTCCCATATTTGGTTGTTGGTAGTCCATTTCTAATGTGATGAAGCCGGTATTTTCTTTTAAGACCTAATTTTGTTACCAAATTCTCTCCCCAAAATAGATTCCAAGATATAGAATCACTAGATTGGTAGGTATGAAATGTTTAAAGCCTTTCTTTTTTATTGGAAAAAAAATGGCTAAGGTTATTTACCACACATAGTAGTTTCCTAATGCTATTGTAACAAATTACCAAACAAGACAGAGCCTCAGGGCAGCACAAATGCATTCTCTATGGTTAATTAAAGCCAGCCGTGAAAAATCAGTTCCACTGAGATCAAGTCAAAGGGTTAGCAGGACTGGTTCCTTCTAGAAGTCCTAAAAGAAAATCTGTCGTTCTGCCTCATCTAGACTTGGAAGGCATCTGAGTTCCTTGGCTTGCGACCTTCTGGCATCACCATGAACCAGCATCTATTTCATTCTCGTGGTTTTGGTAGTCTTTTGTGAAATGATCTCTCTCTCCTCTCCCTCCCCTGTCCCTTCTCCCTCTCCCCCTCTCTTCCTTTCTCTCTCTCTGTCCTTTTCTCTCTCCTTTCCTCTCCCCCTGTCTCCCTCTCCTTCCCTCCCTATTCTAAAATACATGTGATCACTTTTAGGGCCAGCCTGGAACATCCAGAAAAACTGCTCGTCTCAGGGGCCTGAATTTAAGCACATGCTACATCATCTGCCTCCTAAGGTGATGTGTGAGGGTTCTAAGGATGAGAGCTATGGTGATGTGCATGGGTTCTAAGGATGAGGGTGTAGCCCTAACACATCCTGGCTTTGAAGTCATTGTTCAGCCTGGTGCACTGCATCACTGCTAACATTTTTGCCATTTTTTTTTTTTTTTTTTTACTTTGGTTTAATTTGACAAGCAGGACACAACACACCAATGGCAAGTAAGTTAGCACTTTGCTATTAGCCTTTTAAATTCTCTCCTTTCTGACTAATCCTCGAACTGTGACATCAAAGTTGTGCTCACCAAGCCAGGGTTGCTTCTTTACATAAAGAACATTAGCCTATAGTTTGTTGTTTACCTCAAAAACATTTTCCTTCTAGTTAATTAGTTCATATTTTAAGGTTTGTGTATTTTCAACAGCTATTTTTTTTCCTGTTATACTCTTTTTTTTTTTTCAATTTGTCTTTTATTCCAAATAAAAAATTTTCACTTTGGGAAGTAGCATTCTGTGTTTTGGCCAATTCACAGAGTTAATAGAGCTATTCATCTCTTGACTTAGAATTCAGTATTGATTGATAACTATCAGGATTTTTATTTAATTATGGTTGGTAGGAATAAGGCTACAAAGAGAACATTTCAATATAATTTAATAAAATTTGTAACTCTTTGTGATTTCCTTAAACTATTTTAACTTTGTCAAGTATTCCCTGTCTATTTATTATTTTGTGCCTTAATAGTATTTCAATATTATGTTGTTCCTTTAATCGATTAAAATTACTTTTCTTCCAACAAGATGAAACTGAATTGACTGACTTTAAGCCCTAGGGTATTGTCTCAGCACTACTTATACTGAGGAATCCATTTCTTTCCTAGTGTTTTGTGGTTCTTTCCCCAAGAAAACGTTTAACAGTGATTTCAGAAGCCTAAATAAACACCATAACTTTTTAAGTACTGCATTTTCTTGGTCTAAAACATGAAAGAAAAAAACTTACCCAAATTAAATTCTTGATTATTAGTTGTCGTAAACTGAATTCCCACAAATCCAAAAATAAAATTAAAATATGAGGTATTTGGTTCTTCTGAAGTCGCCATAGTGGAATCAAATGAAGGGTGACAAGTTCCACCAAACAACTCAGAGGCTTTCCACAGTCTTCAGATAACTCCCATGTGAACTTCTACATTAGGAATGGGTGGTACGTGAGTGCACATGTATGTTCACATGTGCATGCATTTGCAAGCACGTGCCCATGCCCATGCACACGCTCACACATGGTGTGTCTGTGTGTATCTGTGTGTGTCTGTGTCCATTTGTGTGTATGTTCATGTGTGTATGTGTATGTCCATGTGTATTTGTGTCTGTGTGTATATATGCATATCCGTGTATCTCTGTGTGTACATTACTTGCTTAAGTCCTTGCTATTCAAAATGTGGTATTCTAACCAGTGACATCCGTCTCAACATGGAGCTTTAAAACATTTGAGTCCTGTGGGGCTGGAGAGATGGCTCAGAGGTTAAGAGCACTGACTGCTCTTGCAGAGGTCCTGAGTTCAATTTCCAGCAACCACTTGGTGGCTCACAACCATCCACAATGAGATCTGGTGCCCTCTTCTGGCCTGCAGGTGTACATGCAGGCAGAATACTGTATATATAATAAATAAATATATTTTTAAAAAAACATTTGTGCATCCTCCTCTTAGAGTTTAAAAGTGGCACTGGTTGTTGTGGCACATGTCTTTAGTCCCAGCACTCGGAGGCAAAAGCAAGCAGATCTTAATGAGTTTGAGGCCAGCCTGGTCTATACAGCAAGTTCCAGGGCAACCAGAGTTATATACTAGAGAGTCCCTGTCTCAAAATAAAAAGAAAATAGAATTTAAGACTGGAAGAATAAGGCAAGTATAGTGTGGCTTTTACTGCCAGCACTCTGGAATCAGAGGCAAGTGGATCTCTGTGAGTTTGAGACTAGCCTGGTCAACACATTGAGTTCTAGGGCAGCCTGGGCTATAGAGTAACACCTTGTTGAGGGAGGGGGTAGTGGAAAGATGAGCAGTGCTGTGGAGTGCTGTCTTCTGAACAGACCATGGCCGCTACAGCCACAAACTCAGCAGCTGTGGCTACCTGCACACCATCAAACCACCTACTCTCCACATGGATGAGAGAGGAAACCATGAGCCCCATCTCTGGCTGAGAAACTATTGGCAGTTGATGGTGGATGAAGGAGTAATAGTTTCAGGGGCATGGCCACTAGGTTGCCTGTGCACCAGGGGATAACTGCACATACAGGCAGCATTAAAAGGATTCAGTGAAACAAGAAAATTAAAATAGTACATGAAGCTGAGCGGGAAACATATACATATATATATATATATATATATATATATATATATATATATATATATGTGTGTGTGTGTATGTATATGTATATATTAAGGTCAAAAAAGCAATGGTTTGAGCTCAGGATCATTTTGAAAAATGTTCCGTGAAATGAAGCTCTTTTAGCTACGGCCAGAGAGCAGGACCCATCTACGTGTCACTCTTCAGTGGAACTAAGAGACACTGAGACCACTGTATGGACAGTTGTTTGGTGCCTTCACTGGTTGACACTCTTGTGTTTCATCATTGTTGGAAACTCGGCCACTTGCTTGATCTCTGCTTCCTCTGTGGCTTAGCCCTCACCCTTAATACTTACTGGCTGTTTCTTTCTATAACTACCAGGCTAAATGTCCTAACAAGACTGTCCAGCTGTCCTAAGTATTCACCGTCCCTATTACACAGAACTTTGCACATGTCTTCTTTCCACCAGCTTGTGTGTTGTCTGCCCTTAGTGCCTTTTGGGGACTCATTGGCAGGTCCCTTTAACTTTGCCTCTATCAGTGGTTACTCATCCTTAAAACAAACTCTGGTCATGGAAGGCCTGATAGTTATACGTGCTTTTCTCATATTTTAAGATTATTATTGCCTTGCCCAGGACAAGCTGAGAGCTCTGTTCCCAGCAATAGACCTAAGTGTGCTGAAAAGTTCAAGCCTCTTCCAAATGCACTTCTGTGAGTGATTAATAAATAATCAACTGTCCATATGAAGAAGTCACGGAGTACTCAGGAAATATGGACAAATGTGCTATTTCAGTATTCCATCCACAATATTGTCCACAACAGTCTATTATGTGTCCAATAAAAACAGTAAATCATGAATGTTTTGCCTGTTTGCTTTACACTGTTATTCTTTTCTGGCCATATGTGCTTGATTGTTTCTCAATTCCCTGGGTTCACCTGTCTTCTCCCTGCATGTGGGTTATCACCTCTGCCACTCCAAGGTGAGTGCATACCAAGAATGAGATTAACAGGTGGCTGGGTGTGAAGATAAAAGCTACTCACACAGCCCATCTCCCAGTGGCAAATCTCCAGCCTGGGCTCTGCTGTCTCCATGTCAACATCACAAAGTCAGATTAGACAATTAGGACACAATAGTTGGTGGTAATTTACTGCTCATCTGCCAAACCGAGAGGGAGATGGAAGATATCCTTCCTTTGAAGAGCTCACTGTCGGCTAAGAATATAACCAACACACTGTAAAGGGAAAGCAGGCTTGAAGCAGAAGAGCTGACAAGTAGGAGGGAGGAGAGGAAAGATGAGTAAGTCTACTGCAACATTGTAATGGTGCTCATAAGGAAACCGACCAAGTCTAATCCTTAACCTTTCAGTCATTCCTTTGTTGAACATTTCTGAGGATTCAGTGTATTTCTTCTTTATGGCCCAACAATCTTATTCCCATTTCACAGATGAAGATGCTGAAGACTAGAGACTCAAAAAATTGCTTTTCCATGGCAAGATTGAAAAGAAGAAGAAGAAGAGCATTCAGCGTGGGTAGAGCTGAGGGGAAAGGGTTTTAAATTGGCATCATCTGTGTGCTACAAGACAAGCAGAAAGTGTGTGGGGCTTACAGTGCATTAGAAGAAATCAGGCTGAAAATGTCCCCAATGTAGTGAAACACATGAACCTGAAGATCTGGTGCATTGAACAAGATAAACCCAAAGGAAGCCACAGCTCGACATTGTCTCTAAGAGAAAAAAAAATAATCCCCATAAACCACAGAGGTCAAAAAAGGAATGGCATTTCAACTGCAAATCCAGGCTAATATAACTCAATTAGCACAGCAAGCACCAACAGAACTCATGACAACAAATACTGGCAAGGGTGATGGAGCTGAAAGCTGTTTCACCGGCGGCAGGAGTGCAAACTAGTGCCGCTGCTCTAGAAATAAGTAGAAAGGGCTGTCAAAAAAAAAATTAAAAGTAGATCTGCCATTTGACCCAGCTGCACAAGCCCTAGACAGGCTCACAAGGACTCTATATCGTCCCAGGGAGCCATTTGCACACCCATGCTCATTGCTGCCCTCGTCACAACAGCAAGGGGACGGAGCCAACTTAGACGTCTGTCAGCTGGCAAACAGATAATGAAAATGTGGCAAACACATTCAATGGAATTCTACTCAACCATAAAGAAAAGAGAAATTTGAAGAAAAAAAATAATAAAGAAGTGGAAAATGTTCTGTTAAGTGAAGTAACCGAGGCTCAGAAAGACAAATAGAACGTGTTCTCTCCCCTCCCTGGATCCCAGGTTCTAATTTTTATATATTTGTGCGTGTGTATGAGTGAGTGCCTAGAGGACAATGGAAAACTAAGGGAGCCATGAGAGGAGAAAAATGATGTTGTAGGGATTGTCGGAAGGGAGGGTATCAGAACACATGTTGTAGGGTAGCGGAAGGGAGAGTGGGCTGAGCGTGTTTGCACAGGGATGGACAGCACGGAGATAAGAGATAAGCAAAGAGAGAGCAGAGGGGATGGACAGCACAAAAGAGAGAGCAGAGGGGATGGACAGCCCAAAAGAGAGAGTGGAGGGGATGGACAGCCCAAAAGAGAGAGTGGAGGGGATGGACAGCCCAAAAGAGAGAGCAGAGGGGATGGACAGCCCAAAAGAGAGAGTGGAGGGGATGGACAGCCCAAAAGAGAGAACAGGGGGGATGGACAGCCCAAAAGAGAAAGCAGAGGGGATGGACAGCCCAAAAGAGAGAGCAGAGGGGATGGACAGCCCAAAAGAGAGAGTGGAGGGGATGGACAGCCCAAAAGAGAGAGCAGAGGGGATGGACAGCCCAAAAGAGAGAACAGAGGGGATGGACAGCCCAAAAGAGAAAGCAGAGGGGATGGACAGCCCAAAAGAGAGAGCAGAGGGGATGGAGGGCCCAAAAGAGAAAGCAGAGGGGATGGACAGCCCAAAAGAGAGAGCAGAGGGGATGGACAGCCCAAAAGAGAGAGCAGAGGGGATGGACAGCCCAAAAGAGAGAGCAGAGGGGATGGAGGGCCCAAAAGAGAGCAGAGGGGATGGAGGGCCCAAAAGAGAGCAGAGGGGATGGAGGGCCCAAAAGAGAAAGCAGAGGGGATGGACAGCCCCAAAGAGAGAGCAGAGAGGATGGACAGCCCCAAAGAGAGAGCAGAGGGGATGGACAGCCTGCACTAAATACATACAACAATGCCATAGGGGTACCTACTTTATAAGACAATTTTTTTATTTTTTAAAAATTAAAAAGAAAAGAGCAAGGTCAGCAAGACTTTCATCATGTTAAGATACTCGCCACCAGTCCTGAGGACCTGAACTTGATCCCTGGGAACCACATGACAGAAGGAGAAGAGAACCAACGTCAACAAGTTGTCCTCTGACTTTCACACACACAGTGCACTGTATGTATGCACACACAGAGAGAATAAATAAATAAATAAATAAATAAATAAATAAATAAATAAATAAATAAATGTGTTTCAGAGATTCAGAGAAGCATAAAGTCCAAAGCAAGGAAACTGGAAATTAATAAAAAAGACAGAACAGCAGAGATTAATTAAATTGAAAGCAGAAAGCCAATAGAGAAAAATCAATGAAGCAAAAATCTGGTTGATTGAAAAGGCTAATACAATTGACCAGTGTCTACAGAGACTGACAAAAATTAAAAACTGTATAGATTATTCATATAAGATATGAAACTATCACTTGATATCCTATGAGCATATACAGGGGGAGGTAATCCCCCTCAGGAACAGTCATAGGGGAGGGGAATAATGGGAAAATGGGGGGGGGGAAGAATGGGAGGATACAAGGGATGGGATAAACATTGAGATGTAACAAGAATAAATTAATAAAAAATTAATTAAAAAAATTAAAATAATGTAAAAAATAAAATTTCTATTTTAAGATATGAAACTATCACCTTCAGACTACTAAAGGAATACTATGAATAATTTTAGACACATAAATTTGACAACTCAGATGAAATATTTCAGAGTTAATATCATGAATAATTAGGCAGATCTATCATATGCCTCCCAATTTATGAACGAAGACAGGGAACATCACATTTGTGGGGTAACTGGAAACAGGAAGTTCAGTCTAAGAGAGCATCAGATAAATGAAAGGTGAGAGAAATTATATAAAGTATCTCCTTTTGCTCTGTGAAACCCTTTCGCCCCAGGTAAGGTGCCAATGGCAGACCCAAATAAAGATTATATCATGCCCAGCTCTGTTAGCCAATGAGCTCATCTGAGTTACTTACAGGAGTGTGGACAGAGCACCCCGGGATGGCTGAGGACTCAATGCTGGACATTGCTGCTTGCAGAGAGTTGCAGGTGGAAGAATCTCCCCCTCCTCAGCACTTCATAACTTACATAACCTTTCTGAGGACGTGGCCTTGTGAATCTGTTTTCAGGAACTTACTGAGATTTATGAGTTGTTTGTTCCCTGGGTCTTAAAGAGCCTCTCTCCAGGGTGGGATATCTCACTTTAGGAAAAAACTGTTACACAACACCTGTATTCTTCAAAACTGTCAATGTTGAAATGGAAATAACAGTCACCAATGTGCAAAGCTGCTCCCAGTGCAAGGAGTAGGCTATCTCCCTATGAGGAGGTAGTCTCTTGGGGAGGCTGCTGGGTCCCCGAGCAATACAGGAAGCTGTCAGTCACTGTGGTTGGTTCCTATCAGAGCTAGAGAGCGGATGGGCTGTGCTTGTAGGACATAGAGAAACCAAGCTAAAGCTGAGGTAGAAACTCCCTTCCCATTGACTAGTGTTTATAATTCCAGAAGGTGCCATGCAGGCTTCTGAAGGAGAATGGTGGTGGCAGTTGTTGGTTGCTGTTTAATTTTTGGTTTTAGATTATTTAGTTTATTATGTAATGTGCATAAATGTTTTGCTGGCATATATGTATATACACAGTGAGTGCGGCTGATGAGAGGTCAGAAAGAGGGGTTGGATCCCCTGGGCCTGAAGTTCTAGATGGTTGTGAGCCACCATATGGGTGCTGGGAATCAACCCAGGTTCTCTGCAAGAGCATCGAGTGCTCTTAACCGCTAAGTCACCTCTCCAGCATCCATAGAGAAGTGTAACCAGCAGCCTTACTCAGCTGTGGACTTTATATGTGACACTGTGAACCAGCCAGACAAGACATGTCTACTGATGCAAGTCTGCTGCTATCTGCAGTAATTAAGGTCTTCTCCAGAGGAGAGAATTCACATTCGTGTACACCTGGCCAAAAGTCAGTGTCTAGGGAGGCCGTGAACTGGGGAAGCTTCTGTTGTCATTTTGCTAAATGAATGTGATATGCCCATCAAACTGCCTTCTAAATAATTACGCTCCTCTCAATAGATTAGTGTTGTTCTAGGCTCTGGTGAGAGAAGTCTGCTTTTGTCAGTAGTAACTGCAGAGACTCATAGCTGGTCAAAGTGCTGAGTGTAAATAATTGGATGGAGTAGTGTTTGGAACACTGCCTTCCAGTCATGAGATGGTAGAGGCACTCTTGACTTATCTGCACAAGACCTGTGCACAATTGGGCCCATTAATACTCCACCACAGAGAGGGGGAGACTCAACGGACTCACCCCTCTCTGCTATCTATAAGCAGTCAGCGGTTGCTGGGGGAGGGAGAGACACTTTCTTCTGTGTTGTGTTCACTGGTAAGTGGTCCACACTTCTGTAAATAACGCCCCGACCTCTGCCTGATCCTGGAAGCAACCCTAATAAAACCCCCGAGGCACCAAAAATAAAAAAATGAAACAACACAAAAGTAGAAAGGATCTACAAAAGTAGTTGGAGATCATGAAGGGAGCGGAGGGGGAAGGATAAGAGAGGTTAATGGAAAGGTGATTGTAATCAAAATACATTGCATATACATATGACAATGTCCTAATTAAACCAATGATTATGTATAGTTCACATATACTGACAAAAGCTTTTCAAAGGTCAATGTTCTATAAAAAATGCAGACTTAAGGGCCACACAGAATGAAAGATGCCAACAGAGCATACAGCTGCGACCTACAATCCTGGATTGGATACTGAATGAGTTAAATACATGTATGTATACACGTATATGTATATACACACATACACACGTATATAAGTATATATGTTTTATAGCATATACTTATACTTCATAAATTTTATGTTTTCTATATTGTCTTAAGGCTTCTATTGCTGTGATAAACACCACAAACAGCTTGGGAAGGAAAGGGTTTATTTCAATTTACACTTCCATCCTGCAGTTCATCACTGAGGAAAGTCATAGCAGGACCTCATGGGAAGAATCTGAAGACAGAAACTGAAGGAATGCTACTTAAGGGCTTGCTCCCATGTTTTGCTCAGTCTGCTTTCCCCAGGACCACCTGCCCCAGAGTGGCACCAACCACAGTAGGCTGGACCCTCCCACACCAATCACTAACCAAGAAAAATGCACCACAAGCTTGCCCACAGGTGCAGACATTTTCTCAATCGAGATTCCCTCTTCCCACATGCTCTACTCAAAATTGGAGATCATGGGGGACATTTCTCTTTAAACCACTGAAATGCCTAATGTCATGTTAATGCTATGTAAACACTGTTGCTATGTTTTTTAGGGAAAGGTGACAAGAAAGATATCTGCACATGCTCAGAGCATGCATTTAAAAAAAAATATGTTCAACCCATGCTTGGTTGGATCTTCAGAAGCAGAACCCGTGGCTAGAAGGGACCAACTTTAGTTCACCAACTAAAACTGAACCAAAAGCTTTATCTCATTAGCAGAATTGAGTGAAGCCAGATCTTTCCAAACCAGATGGGTTTCCAGAGACAGGTGCCTCAGCAGCACACCTTCTGAGTTCACTGTATTCAGGCAAAGCCAGTTGTTACTGCATTTCAGTCCATGAGAGACTGGAGCGCGGTGGCCTGAGTCCTCACCAAAACATGGAAGCAGCTTCCAGGCTTCCCTGGGTGTCCCTGGAGCAGCCCTGACCACCCTCTGTTCTGGGAGGCCACGGCCAGCACCCCATCCCTCTTTCACGAGGTCTTCGTCTTCTGGGAATTCCTTGAGCCAAATGTCTGTTGAGTCTGTTGCCAGCTCTGGCTGTACTCTTCTGAACTCTTGCTGAATTCCTTCAATGGGTGAAGAGTCTGGATACAGAGGTGGAGAAACAGATTTTTCATTGCTATTGTAGTCCATCAGGCCTCATTGCAAAGCCAGCTAACAGAATCACCTAGAAGTCCAGCTATAGGACGGACACACACACACACACACACACACACACACACACACACACAGAGCAAGAGAGATTTGGGGTCATTGCCTTCAAGGTTCCATCTTTGGGTGGGTTACACTTGGGAACACACTTTATCATTGTTAGTCTTCTTGAGATAAATGGCACCTGTCCTGGAACAATATTTGAAAGTAGCAGTTTAAATTTTAAAGTATTTGCTTATAATGTCCTGAATTTCCTCACTGTCAGTTTTAACATTTCTCTGTTCACCTCTGATTCTGTTCATTTGAGTCACCTCTGCCTAGCTTTCTTTTTTTTAACTGTATTAAATGTCTGTTGTAGGCTCTGGACTTTTTCAAACCTACTTTATTTGGGGCTCTGTAATGCATATACCTCCCTTCCAACCCACATACCCTAGATAGTAAAGAAAAGAGTTCAATGAGAACAGGAGAAGCAGACTTTTTTTAGACTCAGTTCCTTGCAGTGATTCCACTCTTATTAGTCAGGATTTCAGCAGACCTGTTAAACAGCAAACCAGTAATTCAGCAAAGGTGACTGCAACCTCAGCAGCCAGAATCCAGAGCGGCAGCTGGAACCTGGAGCAGCAGCTAAAACACAGAGCAGCAGCTGGAACCCAGAGCAGCAGCCAGAACCTGGAACTTCGAAGCGTTCTCTGGAGTTTCTTTCTAGGAGTGTCTCGAAAGAGAGTGATGAACAGCCAAATGATAGGAAGTGATGCCAAAACCACAAAGCCAAGCTCTTGCTCTGGGCTCACACACACACACACACACACACACACACACATATCCTCTCCGAGTTATAAACCAGGATGTTTATCAGTTGGCAAAGGCCATGCCCCCACAAGAGGCAGTTCCTCTTCTACTAGACAAATACCATGTGTCTTCCCACAAGGCTGTTTGACATGCCACACTTAAGATCAAAACAAAAACATTTTTACATTCACTACAGTATATCAATATTATTTATCTTTTTAAAGAGCCAGCTCTTAGATTCCTTGATCCCTTATATTATTTTCTTCTCTTTCCTATTTTATTTTTTACTATTTCTTTACCATCTACTGTACTTGGATTTGAGTTGTTCGTCATTTTCCAAATTCTTGCATCATTAAGTCATGTGTTTCTGCTCTTTCTGATTGTTTTTAAATATTTATTTATTTTTATTTATGTGTATGAGAATTTTGCCTGCATACATTATAAGTGTACTACTTATATGACTGGTGTCTGATGAGGCTGGAAAAGCACACCAGATTGCCCAGAACTGGAGTTACAGACAGTCATAAGCCACCAAATGGGTGTGGGAACTGAACCCGGGCCCTTGGCAAGTGCTCTTAATCACAGAGCTATCTCTCCCAATCTTCTTTCTGATTTTTAATATAGGCACTTATAATTCTAAACTTCCCTCTTAAGAATATTTTTAATATGTCCAAGAGTGTGTGTGTGTGTGTGTGTGTGTGTGTGTGTGTGTGTGTTTTCATTTTCATTTTCATTTAGTTCCAGGAGTTTTGTTTTTCTCTTCTTTGACCTCTTAAATATTCAGTAATGTGTTGTTTAATCTCCATAAATTTGCATAATCACTGGGAATTCTTTTGCTGTTGGTTTTAAGCTTTTTAAAAAATATTCTGACAGGGTAGGATTCATAGTAATTTCAATTTCTTTCTTTCTTTCATTTGTGAGATTTGCTCTGTGTCTCAGGATGTGGTCTAACTTGAAAACACTTTTGTGTGCTGCCAGTAGGAATGTGTATTCTTCAGTGTTTGAGTCAAATATTCTGTAGATAGGTGATGCCATTTAGTTCCAATATTTCTTTGATTATTTTTTTGTCCAGATGACCTGTCTAGCAGAGACAGTGATGGCTACGATCCCCTGCTATTACTGAGTTGGCGTTCATCTCTGTCTTAACATCCAGTCGCACTCTTTATGAAATTAGTGCACCAGAGTTTGCTCTCTTCCACCTCAGTTTCCGATGCTTCCCATGGGCTCCAAGTGAGAAGATACGCTATACTGCAGCTACTAAGCTCACTATGACAAGGGATCTGAAATCATGTGACAGAGCCCCATAGACTTGCTTAGGGTGGCCAACACCTAAGTGGCCTTGTCCCTATTACCACATTAGCATCTCCAAAGTGCCTTCCTGTCCCTGTTCGAACCTCTGTTGCTGTGATAAAACACTGATCAAAAGCAACTTTGGGGAAAAGGCTTTATTGGACTTATATATTCTGACCACAAACCATCATTGAGGAAGGTGAGGGCAGGAACTCAAGCAGGAGCAGAGGCAAGGACCATGGCAAAGGGCTACTAGTATCCTGGCTTGCCCTCCGTGGTGTGCTCAACCTGCTTTCTTATATAACCCAAGACCACTTGCCCAGGAATGGCACTGGCCGTCATGAGATGGGTCCTCCCACAATAATTATTAATTAAGAGAGCACCCCCGCAAACACGTCCACAGGTCAATCTGATGGAGGCAACTCCTTGATTGAGGTTCCGTCTTCCCAGGTAAGTCTAGTTTGTATAACGTTGAGCAAAGGTAACCAGCACACACCCTCGGCTCCGTCATCACCGCCGTGATATGGAACCTCTCCCTGAGCGCTATCACCATGTCTTAAGTTTCTTGTTCTTTTTTTCCCTCTTCATCATGAAAAGCATCATTATCAATGGTGTAAGTCGTGTTTCTCATCTCATTCAACATTAAAGTTTGGCACTGTGTCACCTCTACTGGGAAACTGTTCCAAACCTGCATTTGTTGCTCCAGATGGTATGTTCTTAACGGGCTGGTGGTATTGAAGGTTGTACTGTACTCTAGATCTGTGCCTCCTACCAGGCAGCACGTTTTTCAAGCACTGAGGTGATTTTTTTTTTTTTTTTTTTTTTTTTTTTTTTTTTGTCTTTCTACTTCCGAGTGAGTACCTTGAACGCAGTACGTTTTCACTAGCCAGTTACAGCATCAAATGTTGAATGAGAAAAAGATTTCAGAAACATTGATCCTGCCTCTGATTTCCTGCCCTTCCTACCTAGCTCCAATGCAAGCCATCCCTTCTTCCTCACACTCCTGCTACAGCCATGATCTTCAGATAAAATCTCCCAGGAGGAGTCATAAGGTGTGGTCCATCCAGATTCTTAAAGGGGCGGGGGGAGGGAGGTGCCTATTGGAGACATTTGAAAATAAACACTAACAAGGCTTGTCAGTGCCCTGGATACATGTTGGTTCAAATGTAATCATGGTTTTTGCCCTGTTGAAAGTTGATTTGGTATTGAAATGCATTCTTAACAAACATGTTATGTTTGTTTGTTACGCTACACATGTGATTTAATGTGCATTTCTCACTGTTCTGCTAGTGACTTATTACTTGCTGTTCATTCTGTATTTATTTTATGGTTTGGACATGATACTAAACAAAAAGAAAATCTGAGCAGTTTTGTTACTCAGGTTAGAAATTAGTCGCAAAGCCGCGGCAACAACTAGCAAGGCCAATAGTGAGTCTGGCATTGCAGGGACTGCAGATGAACACCTGGTGGGGTGGGGTGCCGGGGGAAGTTATGAAGGAGAAGAGAGCCTTGAAGATCAGGAGCACACTGACAGACCATCCAGGGTTGATGGTGCCAAAGAACTCAACATGGACCCTTCAGACATCTGTTCTTCAGCACTCGAAGCTAATTGGAAAGGTGAAAAGACTCAGGCAAACGGGAGCCTCAGATGCTGGCCAAAGTCAGGGTCGATGTCATGGTTTGCTGCTGTGGGTCTGATCCACTACAGCTTCTTTAGTCCTGGGAGAAACCATTATACCTGAGAAATAAACTCAACAAATCGATGAGCTGCATCACATACTGTGTGCTGGCTAGTGTTGTGTCAACTTGACACAAAGCTAGAATCACTGGAGAGGAGGGAGCCTCAATTGAGAAAATGCCTCCATAAGACTGGCCTGTAGGGTGTCTTCCTAATTAGTGATTGATGTGGGAGAGTCCTGCCTGTGGTGGGTGGTGCTGACCCTGGGCTGATGGTTCTGGGTTCTACAAGAAAGCAGTCTGAGGAAGGCACGGGGAGCAAGCCAGTAAGCAGCATCCTTCATGGCCTCTGCCTCAGTTCCTGCCACCAGGTTCCTGTCCTGTTTAAGTGCTTGTGGTTCACTGATGAACAGCGATATGGAAACATAAGCCTAATAATTCCTTTCCTCCTCAACTTGCTCTGGTCATAGTGCTTCATCACAGCAATAGCAAGTAACCCTAAGACAAACAGCAGCATCCACAGCTGCCATCATTCAACAGACAGGACTCAGTTACCCACAACAGCTGACTGCATGCCACACAAGCAGCATCTCAAAAGCTGGACAAACTGCTCTACAAAGCTTTGCCTCGTTCCAGCACATTCACCTGCCATAGCACCAGCTCACCGACACCTCTTCAAACACGTAAACAGTATTTTGTTTTTGTTTCTTGTTAGTTTGTTTTGAGGGGGATGGGAAAACTCCACAACCAGCATGACAGCATGATGCACAAAATGCTTTGCAAGAGTTTGGCAAATCTTGAAGGACAGATTTCTATACCGCAGGAATAAACAAACTTATTTCTCATTGGCAAACGTGCTTATTGTAAAGGTTCCTTTTTTATTAATAAAGATATGTTTGAGCCAAGTTATGATGACTTAAAATTCACAGTCCAAAACTTTGATTCTTTTTGTAACAAGCTAATAGAAGATTAAAAAAAAAAAAATTGAGGTAGTAGCCAGATGACCAGAAGAAGCAAGAGCTATTAGCAAACAGAATAGTCCAGAGAAGACCTGAGGACCAGATAGGGGAAGACGGAATTTAGGGGAGGGCATGTTGACTTCAGGTAGTTACCAACTTTCTAGGGGAGAGTTCCAGTAAGCAGTGTAAGTGAGGTATTGACCTAAGACCTCTTATGCCATATTGGCACCAACTGAACTGGTGCTAACAACATTGAAATGAAGACTTAAGGTATGTAATACTATCCATATGAGTGTTCTCAGGACAAGAAGTAGAAGGAGGAGAGCAGCAAGCCCAGAAGTGGGCTCTGGGCACATCACTGCATGCTAGAGGAAAGGGAAATGAGGTGAGACTCTAAGAATAAGTCGCCACGGCAGTGACAGAGGAGACATCGGCAACACTGATCCTGCCCTTAAAGCTCTTATGTTCTTTCATCATGAATTTGTATGTTGATTTCCACTGTGATGAAATATTTCATTGCAATGTCATTTATCTTGAGAGATGGGAGATGACATGTCTGTCAACAACCTTCCCAAGAGAGGCAGACAGGGCAGCTGTGCCCAATTGTCAGAACCCAAGCACTTGTCCAACTGTCTTGGATTTGAACCCTGCCTCCTTACATCACTCCACTTCCCCACACTCAGTGTCCTCCCCTATAAAGACCTCGGGCAGCACTGTCCCGGCACCAAAGAGTGATTTCTATCCCATGGCCCAGCATATAAGGAAGTGAGTAGGACATTTGAAGAAGCTAAGCAGGAGAAAGGGAGCCTAAGGGTGGGTTGGGGGATGCCGGGAGATCGGTGTTCTTTCCATGTTGGACAGAAAGACAGAGCCAAACAGAAGAACACACTCTATTACTGGCCACACCACAGCGCATTCCTTACGTTTGGGTTTCAGAGCTCTATGATTCCCTTCCTCTGGTATGGAGCTGGGAAATCCAGACCTTTTCCACAGACACAGCCTGGCTGCTCAGCTCAGTCCACTACCCCCTTCTTTGTCCCCAAGATCCTTGGGATAGCATCAGAGCCCTTTGTCTTCCTGGGGAGAAACACAAGAGAGCCCTCAGCCTGGCTCCTCAGAGCTAGGAAAAGCCCAGCAGGAGAACAGACCTGTCACTATTTCCCCCTTTGAGTGCCTGTAAGCCCGAATTTTTCTGTTCCCTGGTAGAAAATATCCATGTTTGGTGTCTGCCCAAAAGAAAATCTCTATGGAAAGTTTGAGAAAGATTCCCTCTCACTGGGAATCTGAAAAAAGCTTGTGCCTTTCCCATTTAGAAGAGAGGGAAAAAAAGGAAAGAACATACTTGAGGCATGGTTATTTTTGCCTCTGACTTGGACAGTGCTGGCTTGGCCCGAATTCCCACCACTTTGTTTGTAAAGGCCACAGAATGAGCCTCACAGAGGTGACGCTGACCCGCAGCACTCACGTCTCTGCTCCAGATTCCTATTTCTACTCTTTTACTAGGTCTAGCTTACAAACACTGCAATGCGCATATTGTAAGAGCCTTATGTGCACAGTATGTGGATAAGCATAAGACTCCTGCCCAATCCAAGACACAAACCATTTCCAACACCCCAGAGAGCTGCCTTGTACCCCTTCCCAGACGATACACATCCCCTCAGAGCTGACTTGATTAGGTTCACACAAAAGGAGCTGCTGAGCAGTATGTGTGTCTCCACTACAGCTCCATCCACACCTCATGGCTTTGAGACTCGTCACATTATCCTGTGTTCTACCAGCTTGCTCAAGATGCTATAACCAAGTGTTGCAGAGAGCGTGGTTTAAACAGCAGCAATCTGTTTTCTCATCATTTTGAACTAAACAGAGACTTCTCGACAGAGGAATATCGAATACCCAAGAAACACTTAAAGAAATGCTAAACATCCCTAGTCATCAGGGAAATGCAAATCAAAATGGCTCTGAGATTCCACCTTATACCCATCAGAATGGCTAAGATCAAAAACTCAAGTGACAGATGGAACTAGAGATGATCATCCTCAGTGAGGTAACCCAGACCCAGAAAGACACACATGGTATATACTCACTCATAAGTGGGTATTAGCCACTTGATACAGGATAACCACACTACAATCCACAAGCCTAAAGAAGCTAAGTAACAAGGAGGACCCTAGGAAGGATGCTTAATTCTCAATCAGAAGGGCAAATAGAATAGACACAAAGCAGTTGAAGAAAAGGAACAGGACCATAGATGTCCTCGGAAAGATTCCACCCAGTGGGGGATTGAAGCAGATGCTGAGACTCACAGCCAAACTTTGGGGTGGAGCTCAGAGAGTCTTGTGGAAGAGGGTTAGGATTTTCGGGGCATAGAAGGACCCGGAGGGTACAAGAGATCCAGAAGGAGACCAGTGGAAGCAACAAATCCGGGCAGAGGAGGGGGGTGCTGCAGAGACTGATGCACCAACCAAGACCGTGAATGGTGAGGACCTAGACCCTCTGCTCTGATGTAGTAGCTAGGCAGCTCAGTCTCTTTGTGGGTCCCATAATGGGGAGAGTAGGGACTACCTCTGCTATTGTCTCCTTGAAGACCATGTTTCTACATAGAGTCATGTTCTGATGGCACTGGCATACGAATTGGAGGGAGGAGGCCACAATTCATCCTGTAATAGATACATGTCAATTGGCTCTCCCCTCGCCCCCCCCCTTTTTATTTGTTTACATTCATCTGAATTCAGGTGGACTGTTTGATCCAGACATACAAAACAAACTACTCTTTTTCTGCTGATTTGTCGTTGCTTTGCTTTTTTGAAACAGAGTTGCGCACAGCCTAGCCTTGCATCCCGTGGGCTGTATAACTAAGGCTGGCCTTGACCTTCCTGCCTCTATACCCCAAGTCCTGGAATTACAACCCTATGTCTGACTCACCCAGTGATTTTCACAAAGATTTACTTATTCACTACATGTGTGTGTGCTTACCTATGTGCTATGTGCTGGCATGTTGACCGGCCACTAAGCAGTCATGGGGTCTTTTGTTTCATTTTGGGGTTTTTTTCTGTTTGTTTGTTTGTTTTGTTTTGTTTTATTAAATGTGTATTAGTGTTTTGCCTGCATATATGTATGTACACCACCATATACATGCCTGGTGCCTGTGGAGGTCAGAAGAAGGTGTTGGGATTCCCTGGAACTGGAGTTGTAGACAACTGTGAGCCGCCATGTGAGTGCTGGGAACCAAACCTAAATCCTCTGGTAGAGAAACCAGTGCTCTTAACTATGAATGAAGTAACAAATGGTCCGTGCTTTCTGCAACTCAAGACCCAGGGGAGGCAACACCATCACCAAGTCCAGCTTATTCTTTTTTATTGCTGAGTCGTATTCCACTCTACACAGCCTTGTTCTTTCTCTTATTGATAAGGCACTTGACTGGTTTCCATTAGTGCAAATACTACTGCTCTCCACATCGCCAGGGCATAACATTTTTAAGTTGATTTTTTTCCTTTTCTTTTTGTTTGTTTTGTTGGTTGCTTGGTAAGGGAGGGTTGGACAACTTTGAAACAGGGCTATATAGCCCAAACTTCTCTCAAACTTATTACAGCTCACTTTCAACTTGTGATCCTCCTGCCTCAGCTCCTGAGTTCTGAAACCACAACCAACATGTCCAATACACTCTCTCCAGTACATACTATATGTTTTCTAAGGGCATATATATATATATTCCAAAGAGTGAAGCTGTTGCGTGCACCCTAAGGTGTAGGTCTACAGACATAATAGGTCTTTCCTCCACAGTGCTCGTAAAAAGTAACCATGTGAACTCACAGGAAGTACCTAAGGTCTGGTTACTCCACACCTTTGATGATGCTGAAATCAAGTTGGACTGGTCCTGCAAAGGGCCCTGGGAAGCCTCAGGACTAGTGGATAACTTACTACAGGACAGCAGAAACAAAGGCAGGTTGTGGCTGGCCATCTGCCACCTGCCCCCAGAAAGGCTGGAAAAGCCCCTAGAAGTTGCCTGGTGTTTTCTGGTTAACAGCTCCACCCTGGTGAGAAGAAAATCCTCAGAGATCTTCCAACCTAGGCCCCAGGACTCTTAAGTCCATCAAAATAGAGTCCCGTCGTGCTCCCGCCCCACCCCTCGCCGTTCCATCTGCCGTGTGCTACAGCCCCCAAGGTATCATTTTCTTGTGTAGCAACACTACCTGGTATCTTCACACCGAGTGACAGAAATGGCAAGACAATCATAAGTTATCCAGGCCTCACATTGGAGGCTACTCTCAGCCGCACAGAGCCCTGATTGGAAAAAGTAAATCTGTATCTTATTCCCTATAGCAAAATACTGAAAGTATTAGAAGGGGAAAAAATGGTAAATGTGTAAGTAATCCTGGAGTATAAAGCCTCCTCTAATAAGTTAAAAGCCCAAAAGCCACAAAAGAGATGACTCATGCACACAAGTACTTCCAAATCAAAATCATTTAAGAATGAAACACCACATTTAAAAAAAAAATAAGCTACAGATAATGTAGTGAAAATATATGCCAAAGTACACACACACACACACACACACAGACACACACACACACACACACGCAAGAATCAAAAAGGGCATACTAGCCCCATCGGGAAAAAATGGAAAATATAATGAAAACATCTTATGGAAAAATTGTAAATGCCTAGTATAGATAAGAGAAAATGTACCACGTGAACAATAAACAATTAAATGCAAATTTGAATGCTAAGGTGTCTTTGAAACTGGTTGTACTGTCAGGTGGAGCATGGAGGCTCTGTTGAGGAAAGAGATGTTTGTTCTTTGCTAGTGAGTGTGTGTTGATGGACTCCTAAGGATGGTTTGGTAATGGCCTCTATGGGCTCATATGTTTGAATGCTTGGTCCCCAGTTGGTGGAACTGTTTGAGAAGGATTGGGAGGTGTGCCCTTCTTGGAGGAGGTATGTCACTGGGTGTGGGCTTTGGAGGTTTTAAAAACCCACACCATTCCCAGTTAGCTCTCTCTACCTAATGGTTGTGTCTCCAGATGTGGGCGCTCAGCTACTGCTCCGGTACCATGCCTGCCTGCTGCCACCACAGTCCTTGCCGTGGTGATCATAGTCCAGCCCTCTGCAACTAGGAGCCCAAATTGAATGTTTTCTTTTACAAGTTGCCTTGGTGTTTTGGCATAGCAACGGAAGGTAACTAAGACAACCACTAAAAGCAATCTCATCTTCCACCAATATGGAAGCAGGCAGGAAACTGCAGTGTGTCTACCATCATGTAATGCAATGCGCTTGCTAAAAGTAAAGCACTGGGCAGACATAAGTCCAACGGTATAAGTAAGTCTCTAAGACAGATGAATTCAAAACGAAGCATTCAATTCACTAACCTTAATGACTAAATGCAATGTTTTCACCTATAAATACCCTGATACCCAACTAACAGCAGCTGAAGTAGTAAAGCGACTTACTATTGAGTGTAGCAGAAAAGCCATGGAGGAACAGGCTTTCCGTTTCTCCATCCTTGGCAGTCACTTCCTGTGCTAGGCACCACATCCACACTAAACACAGGAAGAAGACAGCATATTTAATGCCAAAGAGTCTTCTTCCCATTCTTGTCTCTTACATCTCACTAGCCAGAATTGTGTCACGTGGCCGTCATCTAGTTGGGAGGATTTCTAGAAAACACCACATTAGCTATACTGTCTGGCTAGAAAACATCACATTAGCTATACTGTCATGGTCTGGGGTCAGAGGCTACACATTGCTGTGCTAAACAAACTTGTCAGCTGGGAATTTTCTGGGTGATATATACCCCATATTTTGTTAGAGTATCAGTATATTAATTTGAGCCTTGTAACAGTGTGTTAGATGAAAGGCTGAATTCATCAAACAGCCTAGAGTTCTAGCCATCTGGCAGCTTTATTGAGAGCTAATGAAAGTGGTGAATCAGGTTGGTAACTCCAGACAGGACAATTTAGAGAATCTGTCATGAGAGAAGTTGGGGACAGTGTCTGCTTCAAGCTGCCAGATCATTCCCAAAGTAAGGCCAAATGGGGCCAGAAATTATCAATAATCTAATTTATGTTTTTAAAATTTGTTCTTTTTTGTTTTTCTTAACTTAGACCAGGTCTTTTTCATTAAGGAGGCCGGGAACCATCCTTTAGGGGCCAGGTATGTGACTTTGTTCACAGTGCTGACAGGCTCTGAGGGAGTTCTGTTATGCCCAAGCAACTGAGTAGCACCAAGGACATCGTCATCCCACACAAGGCTGGGCAGGCATGTCGTGAGTCCTTAGGTTTTCACGTTTTCTGGACTCTCTCTGCTTTAGGGAAGCTGTTACAGTTTGGCTCTTGAAGTTTCCCCAAAAGAGTCTATGTCACAGTCCTGATTCTCAGGCCATGGCACTACTAGAACATGGCAGAACCTGTACAAGGTGAGGCCTCATAAAAGGTTTTAGGCCATGCCTCAAACACACCTTAGAGGCTGCCTCTTCCAGAAGGCACTTGTGAGCAGCCAGCCCACAGGGTCCATGTGTGCCTCCCTCTGGACTGTAAACTCTTGGAAGAGAAATATTAGTCATTTGACTTCTAGCCCTGCAACCTAGAAACATGTCACGTAAACAAGAAGCTCTTAAGAAATGTGTACTTGGGTTTGTGTCTTCTTGAGACAGAGTCTCATTATAGCAGCCCAGGCTGGCTTCAAACTCTCCATCCCCCTGCCTCAGTCTCCCAAGTGCTGAGATTACAGGCATGCTCCAGCTCTTTTGCTTAGTAATGTTTGTCGAAAAATCAAGTAAGCAAATAAGCTAATGGGCTCTCAGTAACGTGGAATGAGACATGTAGGAACTGCCTGAAACCACGCCAGGTACATAGATGTCTCCCAAACCCCCCTGAATTCCTTTCTGCCGCTCTCCTACAGCTCACTTTCTCCCAATCTTCCAAGCCTTCGGGTAAAAGCAGGGTCCCCTTGGCAGTAAGAATGCACATGCTTCTAGTGCTTGCCCTCTGCTCACACAGGACATCCTGTTCCTGCTGAAAGATTCTGAAGTCTCCAGAGTGACTTTCATAGAAACTCATCTGCTGTCTTCACTGCATTGTCACACCTAGAAAACACACACACACACACACACATACACACACACATACACACACATACACACACACCTCCCCCTCAGCCCAGTGACTGCCTGGAGCAATTTTCCTGACACTCCTTGCTTGCATCCATAGTTTTTCATCCCACCAGGCTTAGCATGGGCCTGAAGCAGGTCAAGAGTCCGGGGAGTGCCCGATCCCTGGTGCCTACTCCACCCTATCTTTTCACACCAGGCCCTTCTTCTTGCACTACTGCAGGACTCCTCTGAGTCCAGTGGACCCAGCCCACTACAGCAAGCAGATGAAGGGAGCTTCTTTCTTTTCTTTATCTCTCAGGCCTGATCTGGACTGCTGGGATCTGGATTCCAACAGCCATCCAGAGCCCAGAGTGGCCACAATTCACTCCCTCTAAATCTGAACCGTGACCAAGGAAAAGAAAACGGGAGCAAGAGGGGCGGACACCCTTAGGGACAGGACGTCCTTTCCAGTCACTTGCAGTTCAGTCAGGGGCTTAGTCTAAAAGAGGCAAACTATGTGTTTTTCACTGAAAGAAAATGCCATAAAATGAAATGTGATTCACATTTGCCACAGTGGAGCAGGGACAGGGGCCCTTCAAATGGTAACTAGAGAAGGGTGGGGTGCCCCAATGGTCCCAAAGAAACAAGATCACATCCTGGGGCAACCTAGAGCCTACGCCCTACATCGAGTACAGTAGCCAGCACTAGTAGCTGTTCAGGGTCAACCCCATGCTAGCTGCTTGTATCTCCTGAAGCTTGGGAGCTGAGGACAAGGCATGAAGGATGTCTGCCACGTGGGAAGGTGGCACCAGCAGCAGCAACAGCTGCCTCATCTGTTCAATCTGTACTGCACGCCACAGTGCATAGCATCCCATCAGTGTGATAGACCCCTGTCTTAGTTACTGTTCTATTGCTGTGAAGAGACACAATAGCCAAGGCAACTCTTATAAAAAAAATATTTCATCAAGGGGGGCTTGCTTGCAGTTTTAGAGATTAGTCTGTTATCGTCATGGTAGCATACAGGGGCGCATAGTGCTGAAGAAGTATCTGAGAGTTCTACATATTAAGCAAGCAGAGGGAAGGATACTGAGCCTGGAGTGGGCTTTTGAAAACTCAAAATGACACACTTCCTCCAACAAGGCCACACTTCCTAATCCTTTCAAATAGTGCCACTCCCTGGTGACTAAGCATTCAAATATAATAGCCTACGGAGGGCATTATTTACACCACCACACCCTCTGAGAAGGCGGGAACTCTTTGTCTGATGTGATCATATAGGGATCAGAGACAAGATCTGTAGAAATATAATTAGTTAATTAATTAAAATATAAATATAAAGGTAGTCAGTGCAGTGCAAATATCACAAATCCTGGCCCTTCTCTCTTCTGGGTAACTTCAGAAGCTTCCAGATAGACTTACCACTTCACCAAAATCTGCCCCAGAGGACAAGGACCCTCCATGAGCACCCCGTCCCATCCCATTCCCCCAGTAGACTCTAGAGAAAGAGATGTATCAGTTGCCTAGGTTCGGGATAAGAACCGTGGAGACCATGAAGACCCTGGAGATCCACAATGACCATGTGACTAGCACATGTGGTTAAGGGGAGAGGGGAGGAAGCGCCAAAGAGATAGAAGGCGCTAAAAGAGCTTGATCCTGCCGGGCGATGGTGGCACATGCCTTTAATCCCAGCACTTGGGAGGCAGAGGCAAGCAGATCTTCATGAGTTCGAGGCCAGCCTGATCTACAATGTGAGTCCAGGACAGCCAAGGCTACACATAGAAACCCTGTCTTGAAAAAGAAAACAAAAAACAAAAAACCCAATAGCTTAGGTCTAGATATGTCTGGTGGAGAAATCCCTACAAATGTGTAATTGTCTCCAGCAGCCTGGCAAGGCTGGTATAGGAGAGGGAAATCCAGAGGCCTCACTTGAATACAACTTGTGAGTGAGCTAGCATACAAGATAACGGTGACAGAGACAAGTCACAGAGTTTTTTTTTTTCATTTTTTTATTAGTTTATTCATATTACATCTCAATTGTTAGCCCTTCCCTTGTATCCTCCTATTCCTCCCTCCCTCCCACTTCCCCCCTTCTTCTCTCCCCTATGTCTGTGATTGAGGGAGACCTCCTCCCCCTATATATGCTCTTAGAGTATCGAGTCTCTTCTTGGTAACTTGCTATCCTTCCTCTGAGTGCCACCAGGCCTCCCCACCCAGGGGACGAGGTCAGAAAAGGGGCACCAGAGTTCATGTGAGAGTCAGATCTCACTCTCCACTCAACGGTGGAGAATATCCTGTTCGTCGGCTAGGTCTGGGTAGGGGTTCGAAGTTTACTGCCTATGTTCTCCTTGGCTGGTGCCTTAGTTTGAGGAGGACCCCAGGACCCAGATCTGCCTGTCATAAAGTTCTTCTTGTAGGTTTCCAGGACCCTGTGGGTCCTTCTATTTCCCCATTCCTCCATGCTACTCTCACCTAAAGTCTCAATAGGATGTCCTCTCCTCTGACCCACTTTCCTGGTAAGTAAAGTTTTTATGGGACGTATCTCTTGGACTAGTGTCTCGATATCAGTGAGTATATACCGCTTGTCTCTTTTTGCTTCTGGGTGAACTCACTCATTATGATAATTTCTAGTTCAATCCATTTGTCCACAAATTTGGGGAATTTGTTTTTAATAGCTGAGTAGTATCCCATAGTGTAAATGTACCACAGTTTTTTAGTCCATTCTTCTACTGAGGGACACTTAGGCTGTTTCCATGTTCTGGCTATTATGAACAAAGCAGCTATGAACATGGTTGAGCATATGTCCCTGTTGTGTGGTAGGGCATTTTCTGGGTATATTCCAAGGAGTGGGATAGCTGGGTCTTGAGGAAGCCCTGTGCCCATTTTTCTGAGAAAGCGCCAGATAGCTTTCCAAAGTGGTTGTACTAGTTTACATTCCCACCAGCAATGAAGGAGTGTTCCTCTCTCTCCACATCCTTGCCAGCATGTGGTGTCACTTGAGTTTTTGATCTTAGCCATTCTGATAGGTGTAAGATGGAATCTCTGTGTCACATTTCTCTGATGACTAACGAGGAGGAGCATTTCTTTAAGTGTTTCTCAGCCATTTGATATTCCTCTGTTGAGAATTCTCTGTTTAGTTCTGAGCCCCATTTCACAATTAGGTTGTTTGGTTTTGTGGTGTTTAATTTCTTGAGTTCTTTATATATTTTGGATATTTGACCTTTGTCAGATGAAGGGTTGGTGAAGATCTTTTCCCAGTCTGTAGGCTGTCTCTTTGTTCTGCTGACAGTGTCTCCTGCCTTACAGAAGCTTCTCAGCCTCATGAGGTCCCATTTATTAATTGTTGACATTAAGGCCTGGGCAGTTGGCGTTCTGTTCAGGAAGTTGTCTCTTGTGCCTATGTGTTCCAGGCTCTTCCCCACTTTTCCCTCTAACTGAATTAATGTCTCTGGTTTTAAGTTGAGGTCTTTAATCCACGTGGACTTGAGTTTTGTGCATGGTAACAAATAGGAGTCTAATTGCATTTTTCTACATGTAGACATCCAGTTAGACCAGCACCATTTGTTGAAGATGCTATCGTTTTTTCCATTGAATAGATTTGGCTTCTTTGTCAAAAATCAAGTGAGCAAATGTGTGTGGATTCATCTCTGGGTCTTCAATTCGATTCCATTGATCCACTAGCCTATTGCTGTGCCAGTACCATGCTGTTTTAATTACTGTTGCTCAATCACAGAGATGTTTGTGATTATGTTTGGGGAAACAGTCATTTGGTTAACTGAATAATTCTGATCTATCATGAAGTGAAACTGTGTGAGCGCCTTGTTGGCAATGGTGAATAACTTTGCATTTCCTCTGAAGAAGAGGGCAGAAGAACAGAAAGTGCCCCGGAGAGGTGCTTGGGCGACTTGACTTCAGCTTAATTGAGAAAATGCCACCATCAGCTTGGCCTTTAGGCAAGTTTGTGGGACATTTTCTTGATTAACAGCTGGTAAAGAATGGCCCAGTTCATGGTGGGTGATGCCACCCTTGGACACACGGTCCTGGATTCTATAAGAAAGCAGGCTGAGCAAAGCCATAGAAAGCAAGCCAGTAGGCAGCACCCTCCATGGTCTCAGCTTCCATTTCTGCCTGCAGATTCCTGCCTTTAGTTTATACCCTGACTTCACAGTGGGTTAAATGGGCATGCGTAAGCTAAATAAACCCAAGTTGCTTTTGGTCACGATGTTTCATCACAACAGCATAAAACAAACCAAGGGGAGAGTGGCAAGTCCCTGAGGGTGGCATGGCACAGTGGATTGGAAATCTCTCAGTGGCCTCCACTCACTGACTGGGGCACTCTCCTTAGGAGAACCCCTGCTGGCCAGCCCTAGGTCCATTTATCCAGGACCTACAGCATGGAGTCCTCCTCACCAGGATGGCTCAATCTCTCCCGCTCTGGCTCTCACTCTATTCTGTGTCTGTGTGTTTGTGTGTGTTTGTGGGGGAGGGTTCTTTATGTACACGTCTTTGTGTGTGTCTTTATGGGGAGGTTCTGTATGTGTCTTTGTATGTATGTGTTTGTGTGTGTTTTTTGTGTTTGTGGAAGGGTTCTATGTGTGTATGTGCTTGTGTAAATATGTTCATGTGTAAGTATTTCTGTGGGTGTGTTTGTCTACAAGTGTTTCTCTGTGTGTTTGTGTGTGGTTCTGTGTATGGTTGTGTGGGTTTGCTTATGTGTGTGCTTATGTTTATATGATTGTGTGTGAGTGTGTGTATGTGTTTATCTACATGTGTTTCTCTGTGTGTTTGTGTGTTCTTCTGTGTATGGTTGTATGTAAGTGTGTGTGTGTATGTATGTGTGTGTGTGTGTGCGTGTGTGTGTGTACATGAGTGGCCACAGTGATTGACCCATCACAGGGAAGACTACAACTGACTAACAGAGTGAACATTAGAGTGACCACTATGGCTGACCACCAAAGTGACCACTGTAACAGAACATTACAGTGGACACTGTAACTGACCTCCACAAAGACCTCTGTGACTAACAATCAGAGTAGAAACACTACAACTACCACTACAGTGGCCACAACAGTGAAGACAATGGTTGACCACCACAGTGACCACTATGCCTGACCATCACAGTGAACAATACAACTGACCACCAAAATTATCATTACAGTGACCACTATGGCTGACCACATCAATTACCACAACAATGACCAACATAACTAACTGCCCATCTGATCGGGCACTACAATTGATCACCACAGTTATGAGTGATCATAACAGTGAATAGTACTGACTACAAAAGTTATCACTACAGTGACCACTATGTCTGACCATCTAAGTGGACATAACAACTGGCAAACACAGTGACCACTATGACTGACCATCACAGTATACAGTACAACTGACCACTATAGAGATAGCTAAAGTAACCCCTATTGCTAGACTACATCAATGAATACCACAGTGAACATTATAACTGGCCGTCAAAGTGGACACCACAACTGACCACCAGCATGAACGTGACAATGACTACTATAGCTAACCACCATCACAGTGGCCACTACAATTGACTACCACAGTAACTACAAAAGTGACCACTATTGCTGACTACATCAATAATCATCACAGTGAGCACTATGATTGACCATCAGAGTTGACACTCAACTGACCACCACAGCGGCCACTATGACTGAACACCATAGTGACTATCACAGTGACCACTATAGCTGACCATCAAGTGGACACAGCACCTGACCAACACAGTGGCCACTATGATTGACCATCACAGTGTATACTGCAACTCACCACCAGTGACCACTAGAATGATCAGTACAACTGACCACTTCAATGACCATCACAGAGACCATTATAACTGATTATCACAGTAACCGCTATAACTGACTACTACAGTGACCACTATGACTGACCATCAGAATGGATGCTACAACTGTCCACCATGGAGACAACTATGACTGACCATCAGAGTGGACACTATACTGACTACCAACATGACCATGAAAGTGACCAGTAGGGTTTACCATATACCTGAGCATCAGAGTGACACTAAAAGTGAACATCACAGTGACCAGTATGACTGATTATCAGCAAAAATTAAAAGTGACCACAACACTGACCATGACTGTGACCGCTATGGCTGACCATAACAGTGGTCACTACAACTGACCACCAGAGTGAACACAACATGATTACAATGGCTGACCTAGTCAATTACTACCACAGTGGCCACCAAGGCTGACCACACCAATGACCACCATAGTGACCACTATGACTAACCATCAGAGTGGACACTGCAACTGACCACCACAATACCAACAAAAATGTTCACTATGACTGACCACACCAATGACCACCACAATGAACAATAGTACAGTGACTTTCATGATCAGTTGTAGTGTCTACTGTAATGATCACTCAGAGTGGTCAGTATTGTGGTCACTTTTAGTGTTCACTGTGCTGGTCAGTCATAGTGGACACTGTGGCACTAATGTGGCCATCCTTAGTGGTCATTTTAATGGCCAGTTGTGGTGTTCACTGTGATGATCAGTCATAGTGGTCACTGTGGTGGCCATTGATGTGGTTAGCTGTAGTCATCATTGTGGTGGTCAGTTTTAGTGTATACTCTGATGGTCAGTCATGGCCACTGTGGTGGTCATCAATGTGATTAGCCATAGTGGTCACTTCCACAGTTACAATTGTACTCAGTTGTAGTGTCCACTATGACAGTCAGCCATTGTGGCCATGGTGGTGGTCAGTGGTAGCATCCTCTTTGATGGTCAGTAGTAATGGTCACTGTGGTCATCATTAATGTGGTCTGTCATATTTGTCACTCTAGTGGCCACTGAGTTGATTGGTTGTAGCGTACACTGTGATGGCCAAGCATTGTGGTCACCTTCATGGTCAGTAGTAGAGTCCACCATGGTGGTCAGCCATCATGTTCAGTGTCATGATCAGTTTTAGTATACACTGTGTTGGCAGGCATGGTGGTCATTGTGGTGGTCATTAGTGTAAAAAACCATAGTGGTTACTACCATATTCACTCTGGTGGTCAGTTGTGGTCACTGTGATTGTCAGTCAGTAGTCACTGTGGTAGGCAGTTGCAGTGTTCACTATGATGCTCAGTTACAGTGTCCACTGTGATGGTCAGTCATAATGGTCACTGTGGTGGTTACTGATGTGTCCAATCATGTGGTCACTGTCATGGGCACTTTGGTAGTCAGTTGTAATGCTCACTGTGATGGTCATCCCTAGTGGTCACTGTAGTGGTCATTGATGTGGTCATCCATAGTGGTCACTCTAAAGGTCATTTGTAGTGTTCACTGTGGGGTCATAAGGTTCACTGTGGTTGTCAGCCACCATGGCCAATGTGGTTGTCATTGACTGGTCAGCCATAGTGGCCACCTTAGTTGTTACTTCAGTGATCAATGTAGTGTTCACTGTGATGGTCAGTCATAGTGGTCACTATGGAAGTCAATGATGTTGTCAACTATAGTGGTCACTATCATGTTCACTCTAGTGTTCTCTGTGATTGTCAGTCAAAGTGGTCATTGTGGTTTTCATTGATTTGGTCAGCCATAGTGGTCACTGTCAGAGTCACTGTGGTGATCAGTTATAGTGTTCACTGTGATGCTCAGTCATAGTGGTCACTGTGGTGGTCATTGTTATTGTCGGCCATACTGATCATTCTAAGTGGTCACTCTGGTAGTCACTTGTAGTTTCCACTTCGACCATCAAAATGGTAACTGTAGCGGTCATTAATGTGGTCAGCCATAGTTTTCACTGTCGTGTGTGTGTGTGTGTGTGTGTGTGTGTGTGTGTGTGTGTGTGTAGGGTTTCTATTGCTGTGATGAAACACCAGGACCAAAAAGCAAGTTGGGGAGGAAAAGGGTTTATTTGGTATTTGGCTGATGCTTCCATATCGCTGTTCATCATGGAAGGAAGTCAGAACAGAAACTCAAACAGGGCAGGAACCCGGAGGCAAGAGCTGATGCAGAGGTCATGGAGGGGTGCTGCTTACTGGCTTCTTCTCCATGGCTTGCTCAGCCTGCTTTCTTATAGAACCCAGGACCACCTGCCCATAGATGGTACCATAACCAGCTGGGCCCTCCCACTCCCCCATCAATCACTGGTTAAGAAAAGGCCCTACCTACAACCCAATCTTTCTTGGGAGGGAGAAAGCATGTTTCAAGACAGGGTTTCTATGTGTAGCCTGGCTGTCCTAGAACTCACTCTATAGATCAGACTGGCCTCAAACCCCGAGACCTGCCTGTCTCTGCCTCCCAAGTGCTAGAATTATAGACATGAGCC
The DNA here is from genome assembly GCF_903995435.1 of Acomys russatus. Classification (NCBI taxonomy): domain Eukaryota; kingdom Metazoa; phylum Chordata; class Mammalia; order Rodentia; family Muridae; genus Acomys; species Acomys russatus. The sequence continues at coordinate 67,431,541 of NC_067140.1, read as the reverse complement.
ACCACCGGGCTTATCTTATGGAGTCATTTTCTTAATTGAGGTTCCCTCCTCTCAGATGTCTTTAGCTTGTGTCAAGTTGACATAAAACTATTTAGCACAAACTGTGTGTTTGTTTGTGTGCGTGTTCCTGTGTGTGTGTGTGTGTGTGTGTGTGTGTGTGTGTGTGTGTGTGTGTCTGGATAAGAATCCTAGGCTTGATCAGGGTCAGAGTCAGTGACGAGCCAATGCCCTCCCAGGGCCTCTCCACCCTCCATTAGAACAAAGAGAGCCACTGTGCCTTCACTGCCATGGGTTATGTTAGGGCAATGCAAGGTGACTCTAGAAAACGTTCTTTGGGAACTTCAGTGTTGGGAAGGTTTATTGTGATTATTATTCATGTCTGATTTTGCCGCCACTGTGGTGCCCCAGCTCAAGTTTGTGCCCATGCGATGCCAAAACAACCAGTCAAATCCATCAAAAAGTCACTCAATGGAGTGGGAAAAAATGCAGAAAGTGCTTTTATATTATCAAAAAATAAAGCCAAAGGCAGATTCCCTGGTGTTTTTGAGATCAGGCAATGGACTGTTCCAAGCACTGTTTTGACTTTTCTGAGGGCTTTCACCTCCTATGAACCAGAAAATGGTAACAATGGGGAAAAAAAATCAAGGGCCTTAGTTGTTTCCCAGGAGCAAGTACCACCTCAACACACCAGACTTAGAGGCAGGAATGGAAGACAGAAATTCTTACAGGACGGCCCATCTCTCTTGATCCTCACTCACAGCTAGTTTAGGCTAGGGGTTGTCTTCCAATGAGAAGTCCCTCTGGCCAGCTAAGAAGCCATTTTGGCAGGTCTCTGTGTGCAAAACCAGCAAGAGCTACAGGAGCCCTGCCCACCACACGGGGCAGCATCCACAAGGTGGGACCATGCTAGAGGGGCTGGAATCTGGAGAGAAAGGTTCTAAGAGGGTCCTTGTTTAAAAAAAAAAAAAAAAAAAAAAAAAAAAAAAAAAAAGCCGTACTGTCCCAAAAAGGTTGCTCTAAAGTTGCTGTGAAAGCCAGTTATATTTTCTCCATATGGATGGTCCCATTAAGCATTTTGCTGGAGGAAAGAAAATGGGTCCTAATCTTTAAGAGGGTTTTATTTCCACAGGCCTCCCTCACACATCACTCTCCTCAGAATGAGTCTGGCTCTGAAATGAAACTTCTGGATCCAAATACAGATACATACGAGAATCAACCCATGCCTCGCCCTGAGTTTAACCCCTTCCCCAGGCGTGGATGTGTTCCTAGCTCTTCGATGGAACAGCAGCAGGTGGAGAAGGGAGGCCAGGAGAGAAGAGTTGAGACAAACAACTCAGCCATGAGCACCCAGAGTGGAGCGTGGGCTGGAGCTATCTAGACCCTGAGATAGCGATTAGAAAAGAGACCGTGTTAAGTACCAAAAGCCTCTGTATCCAAACATTAATTTTGGTGATAATCATCATGAAGATGATTGTGCTGAGCCTGGAAGAGTGAGCGTGTGAGGACTGCATCCACCTCTATGCACCCACAGCACCACCCTTTTTCATGCGTCTCATCTCCGGCACCTGCCGCTACGTCCCTGGGATTGCTCCATCAGGCTGCTGGAACCATCTATGCATGAGAAAGTCAGACTAACAAGGACAGGAGATTAACACCCACCACAGCAGTGCAGTTATGACTGACATCAATGGTGTGGATATACCCCACCCCCCTCACCCGACAGGAAGGAAACCCTGAGGTGTGTACTCGCCACCAAACCCCAGAATCCTCCAGGGGCTTAACCACAGCCTCCGTAAGGCTTTGGAAATACTTTTGTTCACTGCCTCCCCCTCCTTGTCTCCCCTTCCTGTTCTTAAGGCATGCGACTACATGCAAATAAGCCGCGTGTCTTTAAGCCTTTATCTCAAGGGCCTGCTTCTTAGAAAATGCAAATTGGGGCAAAACATTTATTTTTATTATCCCCTTTGAGGATCACTTCTTATGGTTTGAGGCTATGCAAACATTATTGCCCTGTTTCAGATGATGGAACTGAGACACCAAAAGTTGGTCAACTAAAGCTCATATAACTATTAAAGGGTCCACCAGGAGTTGCTGGGTCCTAGGGCAGTGCTCTGCCTTCACCCATTCCCTCACTAAATAATCCTCCACAAACTAAATTAGCACTAAGACCACAAGGTAACATTCCTAAAGGAGCTAATACATCCTCTAAGATGTGTATGCCACGCTGTACACTCCTGATACCTAGAGCCACCTAGCGTTAGGTCAGAAGTGTGGAGTTTTGCCGCTTACTCTCCAGTAGCTGGAAAACCCGCCTATGAAAATTAATACAGGCATAACCTTTGTTGTTAAAAAACATAAGTAACAAAGTGTCTTAGTTAGGGTTGCTATTGCTGTAAGAAAATACCATGACCAAAGCAAGTTGAGGAGAAAAGGGTGTACTTCAGTCACAGTTCCATAGAACAGTTAATCATCAAAACCACTGAGGGCAGGAACGAAAACAGGGCAGGAACCTGGAGGCAGGAGCTGGTGCAGAGGCTATTTAATGGTGCAGCTTACTGGCTTGTTTCCCGGGACTTGCTCAATCAGCCTGCTTTCTTATAGAACCCAGGACCACCAGCCCAGGGGTGGCACCACCCACAATGAGCTGGGCCCTCCCTCCCTCCCCCTCAATTGCTAATTAAGAAAATGCCCCCACAGGACTGCCTACAGCAGATCTTATGGAGTCATTTTCTTAACTGAGGTTTCCTCCTCATAAAGGACTTTCAATTTGTGTCAAGTTGACATACACTAGCCAGTACATGAAGGTAAACTTTTACAAACTTGTGGAAGAATGCTGAGTGAATGTATCAACCATCAATAAAGCGCTGTTTAGCCAATCAGCTGGGCAGAAGGACAGGAAGAGGGGGGCGGGACTTCCTGGGAAGGGGGTGAGAAAGTTGAATGGTTGGAAGGAGATGGGGCTGGGGAGGGGTTTGAAGGTTGGAGGAGGATGGTGGGGACTTGACGAGGACCGGCCCAGGGGTCATAGTGGCAAGTGCTTGGAATATATGTATGTTATAAGGTTTAGAGTAATTTGTTTAGTTTATGAGTAGATCAGAATCAGTTCAGACTCTGCCCACAGCTTTAAAGTACGTTTCTGTGTCCCTGGGTCAGTTATTTGCTTTGTAGGTCTAAGGATACAAAATACTGTAACACAAACTAAACTGATGGGCTTTATAGATCTCCAAAGCAAGTGCGGAGTCTGCAGCACTTCCACATTTGATCAGGAACTCTTTGGTTTGGAGTCTGTCTTTTACATTCTCCCAAACTAACATTGTGTGCTAATCTGCTTAAAGGTGCTGCAGCAGCAATTACCCCACCTTCCCAATCAGGGAGCCAGCCAAGACAGCACTGACCTTTTCGCTCTTTCAGACAAGGTTGCACTGTGTACCTCAGATTGGCCTTAAATTTGACATCCTCCTGTCTCAGCCTTCCAAGTGCCAGGATCACACGCTGGTTTCTTTCTTCTTCCTTTTTCTTTTTCTTTCTTCTTCTTCTTCTTCTTCTTCTTCTTCTTCTTCTTCTTCTTCTTCTTCTTCTTCTTCTTCTTCTTCTTCTTTGAGACAGGGTTTCTCTGTGTTATCTTGGCTGTCCTAGACTCGCTTTGTAGACTAGGCTGACCTCAAACTCACAGCGATCCACCTGCCTCAGCCTCCCAAGTGCTGGGATTAAAGACATGGGCCACCACACCCAGCTGGTCTCTTTTCTTGTACCCAACTATGAAAGCTTCTGCATGCTGCTGAGTTATCAGCAGTGTCCTGTCACTTCAGGAGTCCTCGCTCTCCACTGTGACCCCATTGTATTGTAGGAAACATACTTACCTTTGCCTCTCTCTCAATAATTTTCCATAATTCATGTAAGTCCTTTATCCTTCCCAACATGTATTTCACTCTGATATTGAGTTTATGTTTGAATAAATCATGTGTGTGCAAGATGCAAAGTTCAAGAGGGAAAAACTCAAACAAGAAAAAAAAAAAAAATTCAAGCAGTTCTGACCTGCAGCCCTGCTCCTGGACCATTTCTCCCCAGTATCACCAGTTTCCTGGGCCCTTACTAGAAGTTTAGTGTGTACAGTATCTACACTTGCACACACACACACACACACACACACACACACCTATTTTTTTACATATATGGCCCAGCTAGTTTTACGTCAGCATAGGGCTACATCCAGCAGTGTGGTCCTGGAAGCCCTCCTTAGGTGACACTGCAGAGAAGATGCAAGAGACACTGAAGAAATGGCAGGCTCACATACAGAAAAGCAGGGAGCCGGACGGCTGTGCTTCCTCTGGTGGATACTAGGCAACCTGGAAACTCATAACTTACCATGTACAGCACAAGGAGGCATCTTAGCTGGTTTTGGTGTGAATTCTCTGTAGCAGAATCCTAGCGGGGAAGCTACAGTTACTAGGTTTTTGGTTTGTGTGGGTCCCCCCCCCCCCGACATACTGTCAAAAACTACACATGGATCAAAGGAAAGGCTTTGCCATCTCCGATGGGTGTAAGACACTGGGGTCTTTGACATGGCTGTGCCCGTGTCAATGCTACACATTCACTCATTTCAGACTTTACTCACTCCCCTCCCCCACAGCTGCAGCTACAGTGGGGGACTTATTGGTGTGTGAGGCCACAGATTCAATCCCTAGCACCACACACAAAAAAAGCAATCAAAACTAAAAATAACAAAAAGGAGGTGCATTAGCAAAGCCACAGAGTACAAACAGACCTCTGAAAATTCTCACACATAACAATAATGAGGAAATTGGCAACTTTTTCAGGACTCTGAAATTTAACCAGAGTTTATATTAATCATATAGTATTTATTCAAGAACGGGAGTGAATGTCATCAAGAACATTGAGTTCTGTGGCGTTTCCCCCCCACTCCCCCGCCCCCATCTGCCGCTCCAGGCTTCAACAGTCTCTGTGCCCACAGTCAAAAGGAACAGCTGCAGTCTCCACAAGGAAAGGAACCTAACCCTCAGGCCTAAGGCACCCAGCTGTCTCTCCTGTCTGGCAGCTCTAGAGATCTTTCTGCAAGTCTGTCTGTACTGGCCTTGGTTCAACCCAGGGAACAATGAAAAACAACTAAACAACCAAAACATTCTCCAGTCCCAGCTCCTCCCCAGCAGCCCCTCTCTCGTGCCCTTGCCAGATCCTCCTTAGTCTTGTGACTCGATGGCATTTCTCGTCTCCATCCTCTGGGTGTTATCCTTACCCAGGCTAAATGTCCTCACTCTCCTTCTCAGGACTCCAACCTGGATATCAAAGTGCCTCCCCTCCTCAGCACCTCTTCCTGGACTTCTCCAATCATGTAAAACCTGCTGCATCTAAGATACAACTCTTCACCCCATGTCACTAAACTGCACCCACCGGCCAGTTTTACAACTCAGAAACTTGTGATCCATCCCTGCCACCCAAAATCCCTTCCACGTTAAACATAGGAGCCTCCTCAGATTGCCTCTAAAAAACACGTTCAGACATACATGCTTGTCTGCCTTTCAAAGTTGCTAGCAGCTCCTGCCTGGATGTGCACAGCTTTGCCTTGATTTTGCCATCACATCTCAAATAAAGCCCAGACACTTAACCGTGGTTTTTCTCCCTTTTCAGCAGCCATGAGAGCCCTGGCCTCATAGCCTTTGCTTTTTTTGCCTCCTTTTTGTCCCCACTTTCTATCTATAAATCTCAAGAAGCTGTCTCCATGATACCTTGGCCTGGGGTGGGGTGGGAGTGGTCTTCTGACTCATCATTAACTAAACAGTTTTACTCACTTACTTATTCATCTGTCCATAAACACTGGAACCTTCTCTGCTATGTTCATTCCTCTGTTGCCTACCACAATGCAACGAGGCATACATGGATCCGAACCTAGAGGGCATCAGCTGGGATTTCCAGGTGCTCGTGCCCCATAACAAAGAATTGGCTCAGTGATACACAGACTATAGCAGAAATTGACAGTTTAAGCGACCACTTCTGAGGATAGAAGTAGGCAGTTTGCTAGGGAAGATTAGAAGCTCAAAGGCCCCAGGTCACAGAAGTGGTGGCCCTCTGTGGGTCACTTACATAGCCCCCACCTCCTTCCATGTCTGTAGGTGGGGCTTTTCTCCAGCTGCTCTGACACTTGCCTGTGGTCCCTGGTTAGAGAAGAGAGCCAGCCTTTTCTTTGTTTGTTTGCTTGTTTGTTTGTTTGTTTCATATGTTAATCTTTATGCCTCTCTTTGTTAGCCCTATGCTGCTGCCACATCCTTACACAGGGGAGAGGAGTGTGACATAGTGGGTGTTTCACAAATATTTTGCTTAATGATTGTGGTGGTTTAAATGAAAATGTTCCCCCTAGGCTCATAGGGACTGGCACTAATTAGGAGGTGTGGCCTTGATGGAGGAGGCATGGCTTTGTCGGAGGAAGTGTGTCACGGGGGATGGGCTTTGACGTTTTAGGTGCTCAGGCCAGGCCCAGTGTCACTCTCTTTCACCTGCCCTCTGAGCCAGGTGTAGAGTTCTCAGCTATTTCTCCAGCACCATGCCCTGCTTGTGTGCCCCCATGCTTCCCGCCATGAAAATAATGAACTAAACCTCTGAACCTGTAAGCCAGCCCCAGTTAAATGCTTTTTCTTTGTAAGAGTTGCTGAGGTCAAGGAATCTCTTCACAGCAATAGAAATCCTAAGACACTGACTAATGAGTATGTTTCTACCTTTGGCCTTGCTACTCTCAGCCAGACCCAAAGGAATGGGTCAAAATAAGGTATCAACATGTGCCTCCTCCTCTATGGATGCTGTTTGCTAACGCATGAAACACACAGACTGAAGAAGGCTCATTCGTGATTATTGACATCGTTAATATTATTTTGTGTGTATCTATGGGATAGTATATGTTCATGTGACCACATGTATGTGTGCAGATATGCATATGTGCTTGTATGTAGAGGACAGAAACCAACCTTGGCAGTCTTCCTCAGAGATGTCCACCTTATTATTTTGAGACTAAGACTGTCACTGGCCTAGAACTACTTAGACAGGATATACTGGCTGGCTAGCAAGCGCCAAGCGTCTACCTGTTTCCATTCCAATGTTGGGATTAGACCTCTCATAAAACCAGACACACTAAATCTGTTAGAAGAAAAAGTTGGAAATAACCTTGAACTCACTGGCACAGGAGACAATTTCCTGAACAGAACACTAACAGCCCAGGCACTAAGATCAACAATTAATAAATAGGACCTCATGAAATTTAAAAGCTTCTATAGGGCAAAGGACACCAACCCTACATCTGATAGAGGGCTAATTTCCAATATATATATATATATATATATATATATATATATATATTCAAGAAATTAAACACCAACAAACTAACTAACCCAATTAAAAATGGGGTACAGAGCTAAACAGAGAATTGTCAACAGAGGAATATCAAATGGCCAAGAAGCACTTAAAGAAATGCTCAACATCCTTAGTCATCAGGGAAATGTAAATCAAAATGACTCTGAGATTCCATGCTACACCCATCAGAATGGTAAGATCAAAAACTCAAATGACAACACATGCTAGTGAGGATGTGGAGAAAAGGGAACACTCCTCCATTGGTGTGAGTGTAAACTTGGCACAACCATGTTGGAAATCAATCTGGTGCTTTCTCATAAAATTGGGAACAGCCTCTACCTCAGGGCCAAGCTATACCACTCCTGTGCAAAAGATGCCCCACCATACAACAAGGACATTTACTCAACTATGTTCAGAGTGGTGTTATTCATAATAGTCAGAAACTGGAAACAACCCAGATGTCCCTCAACCAAAGAATGAATAAAGAAACTGTGGTACGTTTACACAATTAAATACTGCTCAGCCATTAAAAACAAGGAAATCTTGAAATTTGCAGGCAAATGGATGAAACTATAAATGATCATCCTGAGTGAGGTAACCCAGATCCAGAAAGACACACATGGTATGTACTCACTTATAAGCAGATATTAGCCACATAATACAGGATAACCACACTACATTCCACAGACCTAAAGAAGATAAGTAACAAGAAGGACCCTAGGGAGGATGTTTAATTCTCATCAGAAGGGCAAATAGAACAGACATTGGAAGCAGTCGAATAGAGGGAACAGGACAGGAGCCTACCATAGTGTCCTCTGAAAGACTCCACCCAGCAGGGGATTGAAGCAGATGCTGAGACTCACAGCCAAACTTTGGGCAGAGCATAGGGAGTCTTAGGGAAGACTGGAGGGATAGAAGGGCCCTGAGGGGACAAAATCTCCACAAGGAGAACAACAGACCCAACACTGGGCCCAGAAGGGCCTTTGGAGATTGATGCACCAACCAAGGACCATGTATGGAGAGGATGTAGGCCCCAGCTCAGGTGTAGCCAATAGGCAGCTCAGTCTCCATGTGAGTCTCTTAGGAAGGAGAACGGGGGCTGTCTCTGCCAAGGACTCTGTTGCTTGCTCTTAGGTCGCTTTCCATGGCAGGGCAGCCTTGCCAGGCCACAGAGGAAGTGGATCCAGGCAGTCCTGATGAGACTTGATAGGCTGGGGTCAGTTGGTAGGGAATGAGGGTTCCCCCTTTCTAGGGACTAGGGGAGGGGAGGGGGAAGAGGAAGTATGTACAACCATATTGGGTTTTTGGTTTTTTGTTTTGTTTGGTTTTTCTTTGGTTGGTTGGTTTTTAACCTGGGTTCTGGGCCTCAAACCGAGGGCACAGCAAGCACTTTACAAACTAGCTATCTCCATAGCCTTGACAGGGATCATTTTTATAAAGACAAAAGTAATCACCTTTTTAGAAAACAAAAGTACTTCAAGAATAAATATCCAACTTAAATCTCTATGAGCTTTGAATTTAAATATCAATCATCATATAAGATTGCCATCAAAATTTCATTCACGGCCTCTTACTATATATTTGGAATTCAAAAGACACCTTTCCACATGATCTTTATTCCCCGAGAGCTACACCTCAAGGCCTCACGCTCCCTGCTGCCAGCCTTTGTTTGCCACCCGGAATGCCAAGACTCTCCTACACGATTTCCTTCTGCCTGATGTGTGCTTGTCTACTCTTTCCACAGCTTTCCTCAGACTCTCGCTCAGCTCATGTCACTGTTGTAAGAAGGTGTTCCCTCACTAGTTCACCTAAATTATGCAGTGGCCTCCACTGTGTTGCCATAGTTCCTGGGTGCGCTCCTGGTTGCACTAGGTTTATCACACGTGTGTTCTCACCATCCGTCTCCAGACAAGAAGATCCATGAAAATCAAGGCTTCTCCTACTCAGCATTTCAGCCCCACTGACCGGGATTCAAGACACAGTTCATAGCTACAATAAACGTCTGTGGTATGTATAAAGGATGAACCAGAAGACCGTGCCAAATCCAAATGAGTAACCCAGTACCACAGCCATTCGCTAACGCACGGCTGGCCCCATTGCGCATCCCTCTCAACTCACTCACCTAAGTACGCATCTAGAGAAGTTGCTTTACAGGGCATGAGCCCATTGTGGGTTTTTTTTCCATCTCATTTATCATCTCTATTTGCTTCCAGTATCCATAGGAAAGGCAACTCCCTTGCTGTGTTTGCCTCCTCCCCTCAAGCAGAGAGGGTAGGCCAGTAGTGACTAGAAATTATGGACTGCAGCTACTCCTACAGTCAACCTTCCATAGAGAAGGAAATACACTCCACAACACAATGGAAAGAACAAAGATCTCGTCATTATTGCCCCCTTCTCACACCTTTGACTACCTGGGAGGTCTGTGACACTATAACATCTTGTTTCTTAATACAATGCCAAGAGGCAGTTCTGGCCTGTTGGAGGAAGCGAAACTCAGCATGTCTTCCTGTGCGGGCGGGATGATGCTCTTATCACACAGCAGGGAGAATCTGTGAGATATAATTTCACTCTGGATCCCAGTTATTAAAGTCATGCCACATCCTCCCTATAACTTAAAATCGGCCTAAAGCACACCAACAAGGGACCAGGTAAAGCTAGGGCAAGAGTCAATACCAAAAGGAATGTTTGAAAAGTTGGAAGATTATGACCTTAAATCAGTGCTCGTTGGAAGTGGGCCTGATTGAGCCAGTATCAAAGAGTCAGCCCTACATTGAAGGCTCAATTCAGAAAGAGCCTTCTGGTCAACCCCCTTGCCCGGCTCCGACCACTCACCGCCATGAAGCCCAACGTTTCATCTAAGTACAGCCTAAACCTCATTCCACCCATGGCCTGAACCCTTAGTGCCAGTCACAAGCAGTCCTGTCCTTGCACGTACTTCTCATTTCCTTTTTCCAGAATGGGAACTTTCTAGAGCAGGACATCAATATCTCATCATAAGGCCAGACAGAAATATAGGGAAAGGTTAGAGGACATGGGAGAGGTGAAGAGTTGCTCACCCTCTTGGAGATGACTTACATTTCTGCTGAGCCCAGGTTGTTTTTTATTAGCATTATTAATCGTTAACTGTACAAAACAGTGAGTTTCATGATGGCATTTTATACATGTGCATAAATACATGTCTATAAAATATTTGATCATCTTTAATACCCCATTACCATACCTTACTCCACCTTCATCTGCTCACCTTCTTCTACCTCCAAGGCCTCATTCTACTTTCGTGCATTATCTCTACTGTTTTCTTTTTACTTTAATTATATTGCAACATTTACATATACATATAAATACAACTGGATAGATCCACTTAGTGTTGCTCACATGTATAAGTTTTTAGGGCTTGGTATTGAATAACCAATTAAGGGGCTCATCACAGCAGTCATTACTCACTTATAGCTCTTCGTCTAGGAGTGAGGCCTTGTGACTTTCTTTCTCCCATCCTCACTGGCATGTCTCCTGGAGTTATCACTGTACCAGTTTTGTTTGGACAGCCATATTGTTGACACTTCACAGATGCTGCTTCCCTGTCCTGTATAGAAGACACAGCTTCTCAGCAGACATCCTGATCTTTTCTGGCTCCTTCAGTCTCTTCATGCCCATAACCCTGAGTCTTAGGTGTAGGGGTTGCGTTGTAGTTATATCAACTGGGTCTGAACACTCCACAACCAGTTACTGTCTACATTTTGACCAGTAATTTTACCAGTTTTCTGTAATTGTCTCCATCTTCTATTAAAAAAAAAAAAAAAGGGTTTCCTTGATGTGGTGTTAGGAAGTGCAGGAGCTACACTTCTCCATGGGTTTATAAGGATTTGTATTTAGAATACAGTTGGAAATTGTACTGGTTTTAAAAAGCTTTTCTCGTAGGTCACATGGCCTCAACAGATACAGATAGTTGGTTGGGTTTCCAGTACCAGGTGTGGATTCCCTCCTGTTGAGCAGGGTTTAAGTCCAATTAGACAGCTGTTGGTTACCCAAAGCTGCAAGTGACATTATTGTGCTCATGGGAATATCTTGCCTTGCTGATCATCATGGCTCATGGGTCTTAGAGCTGGTAGGACTATTGATTTTCTCCCTCGGCAGTTTGCATAGCACTTTGCATACTGTGAGAGGTTATTCTTCATGGAGAAGTCTTCCAGGTCAGTTCCACCTCAATTCCTTTAAGTACTGGGTCCAACACATAGATTTCTATGTGTTCTTATAGTGGCTTGGAAATGTTTTATAAAAAAAATTTGTGTTAATCATATATGGTTTTTTTCATTTAAAATATTTATTTATTCATGTATATATTGTCTCTACCAGGTTTCATCAATAGAGATTCACCTCCAAATTCTGGGGGAGCAACCAAGGTCAGCATCAATAGCTGGTTGGCAGACCCTTGGATTTCCCTGACCAACTATGAGGTTTCTCATGCCTGGGACTAGGGTTTTGTTATACAGTCTATATTTGGAGGGAGGATTGTTAGTCCTGCTGGTATAACTTCATTGAAATCGTATGTATATATGTATGTATGCATGCAAACACACACATATAATATAATAAGGTAAATATAAGATAATTTATGTTTCCCTATGGTTTTTCAAGCATCCTTAGTATTAGCTATCCCTCCTTCCTCCCTCTATCTCCCCAGCTAGAGCCCCCCCCCCCCACCATTTTTTCATTTCCCCCTTCACCTGTGGCCTACTATCTCTCTACAGCTTTTTTTTCTACCACCCCCATCCCCACCCCTACCCCACCCCCAGGCCTCGTTTCATTTCTGTTTTAAGCAGTTACTCTGGGCTATATATTCAACCTAAACATTCAGAGCTAAAAACATAAGAGAGAACATAGAGCATTTATCTTTCTTGGTCTGAGTTACCTCACTCAATATAGTACTACCCAGTTCCATCACTTCTCCTGCAAACCTCATGATTTTGTTTTCCGCTACAGCTGAATAGTGCTCCATAATGTATATGGGCCACGTTTTCAATGTCCACTCATCAGCTGAAAGACATTTAGCTTGTTTCCGTACCCTAGCTATTGTGAATAGAGCAGCACTGAACATGGCTGAGTAAGTATTTACGAAGTACGATGAGTCCTTTGGGCATACACCAGGGAATGATACAGCTGGGCTATATGGGAGTTTAATTTTTAGATTTTTGAGAATTCTCCACTCTGATTTCCAGGGTGGCTGCAGCAGTTTCTGATCCCAACAGTGAATGAAGGTCCCTTTCCTAACGTACTCACCAGAATTTGTTATCAGCTATTCTCTTCACCTTAACCATTCCCACTGGAATAAGATTTTTTTAAAAAAAGGCAAAGTAGTTTTAATTTACATTTCCCTAATGGCTAAGGACTTTGAGCATTTTTTGAGACATTTCTTAGCTAATTTTACTTCTTCTTTTGACAACTCTGTTCAGAGCCATAGACCATGCGTTAATTAGATCATTGGGGTTTTTAGCTCTGCAGTTTGAGCCCTGGATATTAATCGTCTGTCACATGTGCAGCTGGCAAAGATTACTTACCACTCCGTGGGCTTCCACTGCACAGGATTCATTGTTTCCATTGCTGGATTGGGAACTGCTGCAGCCACCCTGGAAATCAGAGTAGAGAATTGTCAAAAAAAAATCTAAAAATTAAACTCCTTTCTTCAAAATATCACAAGTAAGTCTATTGAGGTGGCCAATGAGCTGTGATCAGGACAAAAGCTTGTGCCTTGACAACTCTTTGTGACCAAGTATAGCAAAGTGACCTCGATCCATAAAAGTTTTACCCCTAATTTTTATTAGTGACATTATTACATTCCTTCCTCATTTGCAAGCCTGACCAATTCCATAATAAGAAACCACGCAAAACTTTCACTTATTAAAAAAATGGGGAGACCGGCACATTTTTCTTCTCTCCCTCATCCTCAGTTTTAATCACCTCCTTCAAATGATGTGCCTGTGGCGCTCCCGAGCTGTTGAGCAGCCAGGTGTGCTCGCCCGGCTCAGCTCTCCTCAAATGTCTGTCTTTGCTCCCAAAAAGTGCACTGAGACCCTGCTTTATTTGCTTTTCCCTAAATTGTTTTTTTATGATGTGTACGTGTGTGCATGTGTACATCTGCGCGGCTGTGCATGTGTGTGCACCTGCATCTGTAGAGTCCTAAAGATTTAGAGCAAGAGTTAATGGGTGCTCATTTTCCCATGAGCCATCTCTCCAGCCCCCTAAAGCTGTTTTCTACTGAAGTCAAGGATCCCCTGTGCACCTGTGAGGCTCTGAAAGGAACTCCTTAGCTTCACCGGTAGCAATGCTGACTTGCGGTCTCTGATGCCAGGGACATCTCTTAGGAGGTTTGTCCAAAATTCAAATGCTGATCTTTCTAGAGAAAGAAGTTTCTCCTGTGCACGGGTCCTCCTCTTAGGATCTGCCTCCAGGAGCTCAAGATAAACAGAAGCTTTTCTTCAGGTCAGTATTAGTAGAATTCTACTCTCCACCTTAACCAGAACGAGACGTTTATCTCCCATGGTAAGCAAACGAAAAAGTGGCTAAAGGTTATAGTTAACGACTTTTGCGGCACTGGGCATTGGGTAGTAGGAACGCTGACAGTGCATATACATATGAGTGTTTTGACCAGTGTGTGTAAAAACTAGCAACTGCAGCTTCTTCCTTCTGGATGTTTATAGCCTAAGACTGCTGCTCCCCAACAGAGACTCCCCTGGAGACTAACTCCTCCCCCTGTTCAGTACATAACAAATGCACTAAGGTTCCTGGTTGCTGTAGTAGTAAGCCCAGCTCTACCAAGGCATACAGAGCCCACCTGAGCCCAGATTTTCTGTATGTGTGCCTGTTCTCTCTTCATTCCCTTGCAGCCCCTAGTTGGGTTTCCAGAGACAAGACACACAGGACCCTAAGGTAAGACTTACTCCCATCAGGGCACGGCCTCTGACGCAAGCAATCCCCGCTGAGTCTCCGCTGAGTCTCCAACATGAGAAAGCAAGAAGGGACAGCTCTGTAAATGTGCAGAACTCTCATCTAGGAGGGATGCGGGATGCGCGCGAAGCAAGAGCAAACATCATACCGAGGAGGATGCAATGCATGCTTCTGACCCTCACCCACACCCTGAATGCTACCCGTTGCATCCACCAGACTGGACATTAGATGAAAAGCATTTCCCTGCTTCTACTTCACAAAACATGGGTAACAAAACAAAAATGATCAAACTGTTTTCATGTAACTTCACTGAATCTCAGGACAAAGTTTACACTATTATTGTACAAAACTAACTAGCATTGTAAAAATAAAAGACATAATGTCTGGTGTCCAAATATAACTTACATGCATTTCAAGAAGTAGAGAAATACAGCCCTTGAGATAAAACCAATACTTCAAAGTTGATCCAGATGTTGAATGTACGAAGATCAAAACAGTTATTATCAGCCAGGCGTGGTGGTGGCGTACACCTTTAATCCCAGCACTTGGGGAGGCAGAGGAAGGAGGATCACTGCGAGTTTAAGGTGGTCTACAAAGAAATCCAGGACAGCCAAGGCTACACAGAGAAATCCTGCCTCAAAAAAAAAACTATTATCACTGTGTCCTATATATTCAAAAGGCTAAATAAACACACAGGAAATATTTAAAAGTCTCAGCACAGACTTAAATACACTTACAGAAAGGCAAACTAAAATATCCAAGGGTTTTTGTTTTTTTTTTCTTATATAACATCAGATAGAGGGAATTAGCCACAGACTAGGTATTGTGGAAGGGGAGATTAGTAACAGAAATAAATATCGATGAGAACTATCCAAAATGAAAGAGAGACAAGATAACTAGGAGTGAAAACAAATATCTTTATTTGCAGACATTCATTGCAATGAATACAGCGTAGCTTTTGCTACATCATCAATGCATGATCCTCACCGGGACTCCTCACGGATAGCCTGTTGTTGCCCTGTGTGGAGAAGATCCTGCAGCTTTGGATCTGCAGGACCAGCGCTATCACATGTTCTAGTAGATCACAGATGGAGTAGACGCTGAGGTGGGCCAACTCAAAGCCCTGAATCTGGGTCTGGGGGCGTAGCTGAGCTGGTCAGCCTACCAGCTCTCCTGAGCCAGCACCACCAGGGCAAACTCTCCAGCACTGCCTTGGCTAGCTCACCCAGTACAGCAGCTGGCAAGGCCCAGGGTCACGACCTCTTCTTTAACTATTACTTACATGTAGATATGTTATTCTGCCTAGTCTACTCAGTTGGGTTGCTTTTATGTGGTTAGGGCTGACCACTTGAGATTGGGAAATCTATCAGGGAGCATTTCCCTGGAGAAGACTGAGTCACCCTTTCTGTGGCCATTAATTGCCTGTAGCTCTTCATTCCATGATGAGGCATGGTGATGTTTCCCCATCCGTGTTGGTGTGCTAACCAGTGTTACCATTGTGCAGAGATCCCTTGGGCTCAGCATTCCCATCCTATATGGAGGACACAATCTCAAGGCAGTCAGTGGCTCCTATAATCCCTCTGCCCCCTCTTCCATGATGTTTCCTGAGCCTTTGTAGGAGTCTGCTTTAGATGTAGCAGCTGAGGCCGAACACCCCCACAGTCAGTTCTTGTCTGTATTTTGACCACTTATGGATTTCTATCGGCTGCGAAGAGAAGTTTCTTTTGTGCAGAATGAGAACCGCTCCCTCTGTGGGTATAAGGCTAACTATTTAGGATGCAGTAAGAAATTACAGTTAGCAAAGTGGAGTGCTAGGCTCTCCTCTAGGGTCCGTAACCTCACCAGCCACAGGGACCTGGCTAGGTTTACAGTACCAGACATGAATTCCCTTCTGTTAAGCAGGTCTTCATTAAAAATCTTAAATGATTTGGAATCCCACATGCACATGGAGACCTGGCTGCATAAGTGTTTATATGTGCAGAGGTCTATATCTGTCCCACACATGCTCTCTGGTTACCAGTTCAGTCTCTATGAACCCCTATGGGCCCAGGTTACTTGATGTTATAGGTTTTTCTGTGGTGCCCTTGACCCCTCTGGCTCCTTCAGTCCTTGCCCCTGCCTCTCACCACACGATTCTCAAACTCCTCTTAATGTTTGGCTGTGGGTCTCTGCATTGGTTTCCATCAGTTGCTGGGTGAAGCCTCACTGATGACAATTATGCTAGGTACTTGTCTGCAAGTACAGCAGAGTATCATTAATAGTGTCAGAGGTGGGCTCCCTCTTATGGCCTGGGAGCAGAGGCTGTCTCTGGCTACATTGCCTGCCTTTGCATCCCTTTCCCCTAACTGGGCTGCCTTGTCTAGTCTCAATAGAAGATGTGCCTAGTCTTACTACAACTTGATATGTCAAGGCTGGTTGATATTCACTGGAGACCTCCTTTGGAGGAGAGACTGGGAGGAGAGGAGGCAGGAAAATCTGTGATTAGGATATAAAGTAAATAAATCACTTAACCAAAAAAAAAAAAAAAAAAAAGTTGGGAAACAGTTTGACATGTTCTCCAGATATTAAGCAGATACCACTGATGACCCAACCATCTGGTCCTGTTGATCCAGTGAAAAGAAAGACATGAGAGCGTCTCATATACTTATATAACAGAAGACTAGAAATGAGTGTACATGTTGTAGCACACACGTGAACGCATCACACACACACACACACACACACACACACACACACACACACACACACACCATGATACACTCCACAGCAAAAGATGAGCTTTCAGGGCATGAGCAAGACTGAAGCTGAAGGGGATGCAAATTAAAGGACCGCGTGCACACCACACAATCTCATTCGTACAAGATTTCTCCTAAAAATAAAAATGTGTTCATAGTTAAAAAAAAAAAAGAAGAAGCGGATGGATAAAAGATTACAAAGGAAAATGGAGGGCGATGCAGAGAGTGATATATATATATATATATATGCTGGTTGTCATAAGTATGTTAATAGCCTCACAGGTATAGACACAAAAACTTGCCCTTAATAAATTGAAACTAGTCACATTGCACACTCTTATTTAGTAGTTTAATTGTGTGTGAATTATTTTTTTTGATAAGCTGATTTTTTTTTTTTTTTGTGGGGAAATTTGGTTTACTAAAAAGATCAATAGCTGAGCCACTCTTTTGGAGCAAAGCAAGGAGGCCTCCATGGCCTCACCTACCTTCCTTATGTGACTTCTCAGACCCTCAAAAATGTGTCCAATGTGGCTGGAGAGATGGCGCAGAGGGTAAGAGCACTGACTGCCCTTCCAAAGGTCATGAGTTCAATTCCCAGCAACCACATGTTGGCTCACAACCCTCTATAACGAAATTTGTATACATAATAAATAAATCTTTTAAAAAAAATGTGTCCAACCTTCTGCAACATGCTTTGTCATCTGACAGGTTCACAGTCAAGAACTATGTAATCGAGGTACAAAAAAGAATCCTACCAAAAATCATGTTTTAAGTAAATTTATGGTTTTATGTTGGATCATCTGGGCCATAAGTCATGAGTGGGCAACTGCAAGCCACAAGATTCGAAGGCATCCATATCCTTGGAGTATTCTGGAAATCCGGATTTTGAGAAACCATGAAGTATTCGGAGAGTTGGAGAACTGAGCTTTATTCGTGCAGCCTTGGCAGGCAGTGCACTGAGCTGACACTCTCTGCCAAGACCAGCCCCTTCCTGTAGCTTCTTACAGTGATAATAGTCTGAGCAACTGTGTTGAACTCTTGAACTCTCCGGCAGTCTGAGGGTGTTCTCTAGGACCTGTGACCACAGACAGGAAGTGTCCACTGCAGTCAGAGCATTGTCTGCAGGCACGGGCATTGCTGGGAGCCGTTAGGACCTTCTTGCTTTAGGAAATAGGGTTTTGATGCCTAACCAGACAGCTGTGTCAACCATTTCTTAAGGTAGATTTCCAGGCGTTTGCTTCTCCCAAGATCAGAGGAAAGATTCAACCAAAGCAGGCAGGAGCAAAGAGCAGAGCTTAGTACAACTTGACTCATTGTGTCTTTGCCTAGCCCGGTAGCTCTCAGGCTGCACGTTGTAAGCTGTGACAGTGCCCAGCAGCAGCAAGACTTCAGTAGGTGCTTATTAACGACTGAATATTTATGATATATATTCTTTTCTCTAATACTACACAGAAAGAGGAGGCACATTGCCCAGCTGTGCATCTCTCCCACAAAATTCCTGGCCCCCTGATCTTCCCTACACCATAAAGCCCCAGTCACAGACCAGACCAATCTTTCCATTTCTTGAATCCCATGTGGAAGCTTCTAGATCTTAGAAAGCAGTAGTTTCTCCAGGTTTTCTCCTCTCCTGGACCCTCATATGACTGATTGCATATGGTCTGGGTGTCCTGGGGAGGAGCTAGTGTGTATATCCTGGAGAAGCCTGGGGTAAGAGGGCTCCACCTGCACACCCACAGTGAAATCTACCATCTACACGGAGGCCAGACCTAGTGTGGCTCCTCCAGGATCACCACACATGATCTGTAAGTAAGCCCAATAAACTCATCAATGCCCAAGGCAGACTTTGGTGGAGTGAAACTTTGGTTTGTCCCTCGGACCTTAATAGCGGACAGACATTGCTTTGTCCCACCACTCACTTCTCCAGGGAGAAAATTCTTACAGCTTTGAATCCCTGTTCCTGCTGACTATGCAGAGCCTGGCATGCTACTCCTGAGCTTCCAGCTTCTATCTCCTGCCACTGTCCCTCCTCAGGCTTATAAAACATTCAACCCTGGTCCAGCGGGCCCCCCCCCCCGTCACCACCCCCCAATTGCTTCCAGATGCTGCTCTTTCCGTATCTTTTATCCCCCCAACAAATCCCAGTCTCTGTGTTCTCATTCGCAAGCTATTCTTAACCCCCTGCATCAAGGTGAAGATCATTTGAGTTCTTTTTCAGCTTCTGATATTATAAATGAAGCTACTATGACCATTTGATGCATGTGCGCTGGAAAACGAGCCTGCATTTCTAGGTCACACGCTATGTGCATAGTAAGTGTTGTGCCGTGAGTTGCTTTGAAGAGAATAATTTCCCCCAACCACCAATATCAACAATCCTGAAATCAGAATGGCCCCGCTTCTCCTGTGTCAGTCAATTCTCACTATACAACAAGCTACCACAAAAGTCTCAATGGCATGTAACAGAGAAGTATTTATTTCTCACTCTGGTACCTCCTGGTTGGTGAGTATAGTTTCACGCCAAGTGTCTCGTTCTGGCGCCTAGAGCAAAGACACAACAACCATTTCAATGCGCAGCTCCCTTGGTGATAGTGAAAGGACCAGGGCACAAACCACACAAGCACATATCAACCCTCTGTTTGCATCACTCTGCTAAAATCCCATGAGCCAAAACAATGACAAGAGGCAGAGACATTTACTCATTCTGCCACAATGCCAGTGAAGCTTGCTGACCAATAATTCAATCTTCAAGGGCATGCAGACAAATCTTTCCCTTCTCATAACTGCTTAGACAAAATGCTGCCCTGTTCTCCTTGAAGCCGACATGCAGTTTGCTACATAGCATCCAGCCCATGAGTTGTGTCTAGGAGCCCTCATGAGGCCTGAGTGAGCCTGTTAATTGAGCTCCAGGGCTTCTTCCAATGGTATGTGTCGTCACTATACCCAGACAGATCTACCTACATAGAAATGGCTTCCTCAAGAAGGCTCCTGTGAGCAGGTCACTCTCAGGTTAGAGTCAGGGATATAAAGCATTCTCTGTTTTAACTCCCTGTCAATACCTTTCTGAGAGCTCTGACTAGGAGAATAGTGTTTTCCCTGTCACAGACAGATCAGGCTCCTGATTGCACAGGTTCTCCTCAGGCATCTTTTCTAGAAGGCCTGACCTCCTGGAGCATGGACATACAGTTCAGTTCAGTGACACTCAGAGGAACTTTGTGTACCTCTGAACACCTTCCCGCTTTCAGACAGTTCATTCACTTGTTGACTTGTGTTTTCATCAATGGATTCAACTGACACTGACAAAGCACATTCAAGAGTGTTAAAAGACAAATGTGTCAAAAATAAAATGTATTACAATCTGCAAAAAACAAACAAACAAACAAAAACCAAAAAAAGCCATAGTCCAGTATCTCTAGATAGGGCAGGTAAACAATTCAATTAAATCACAAGGCATTATTTTACAGATAAATAAAGGTAATGGAAACACAAAGAGGTGAGGGGTAAATGGGTTTTTCAAAATCCCAGTGCCACTGGTTTTGTTTGTTTGTTTGTTTGTTTGTTTGTTTAGACAAGATTTCTTTGTTTAGCTTTGGCTGTCCTGGACTTGCTTTGTAGATCAGGCTGTCCTCAGATGCTCCTGCCTGGGATTATAGGTGGAGCCACCACCGCCTGGCTCCAATGCCACTGTTGAGCAGGATTTTATTGTGATTTAACAATGAGTAAATGCAACATCAAAGCAAATACTTGACTAATCCACAGTGCAAGCCACTATTATCTCCTTTTTTTTTCCTGAAGAAGCTGGAGGTTTGGTTTTTATCCCCTCCCTTTATCCTTCCTTTTCTCCAAGGAATAATTACTAAGGGAAATCCTCCTTCCTTCATTGACTTCTCCAGAGACTGAATCCTGGCTCAGGGAAAAAAGGAAATGGAAAATGGTTTCAGGCCATCTCGTTCCTGAACTGGAGTGTTTATGCCTCAGCTGATGCTTTCTCATCCTCCATAATTAGGGATGGAGTTATTCCAGCCTGCCTGGCTTCACCGGTTGATTCCTGGGAGGTGTTCTGCTATTAGCATGTAAGCTCCAAGGTAGCAGGGGTTTGACTCTTGTCTTGACTCAAGGTTCTCTAAAGGAAGAGGATGGGGGGGGCATGCATGTATGCATATGTGTGTGTGCATGTATGTATGTGTGTGTGCATGTGTGTGTCTGTGTATATGTGAACCCGTGTGTGTGTGTGTGTGTGTGTGTGTGTGTGTGTGTGTGTGTGTGGCATGTGTTTGCGGGTGTGATTTATTAGGTTGGCTTACAGGGTCCAGGTAGACCAACAATGGCTGCTTCCAGTACTTATGCTCCCTAGAGTGCTGGACATCTCAGCAGTCCCAATCTGAAGCTTATGCCTCCAGGATTTCTAAAGAGCTGCTGGGATTCTGCCTTTGCAGGAATCCCAGAAAAGTTGATTCTGATACTGATGGACAGATGCCACAGCAACAGGACAGATGAACTTGCAGAAGAAAGCTAGAGCAAGCAGGCAAAACGTGAGGTTTCCATTTTCCACGTGCTTCTATCTGGGCTGCCACCAGAAGGTACCACCCCATCCTGGATATGTGTTTCCAATTCAAATCATCTAACAATAAAATCCCTTACAGGAATGAGCATACAGGGGTTTTGGTTGATTCCAGATCCATTGAGCTGACAACCAAGATTTGGCATCACAGCCAACATTGTATCCCTAGTGCTCAGGACAGATCTTAACATGTTACTGATGCTCTGTTAACCTGTCTTGAATGGATTAATTAATGGAGCCTGGAGCTGGTGATGTTTCAGCAGAGGTTGACCAAATGGTGCCAACAAATGAGATGTATCTACCACTGTGCCTTCTTTATCAACACTGTTGCCATTTGTCACTGTGACTCTGAGAATGCCAACCAATCTATGCCATCCTCACAGGAGAGGCACTGGTCCATAACACCTCATACTCCACATGACTTCTTATAGAGTTCTTTCAAGTCTGTTCAGTGAGGACCTGAGTCCAGAATTTGTCAGCTTTGATGGTAATGCCAAAGTGAATCAAGCCATTCCCTTTTGTTTTCTATCACTCTAAAGGTATCTAAAAATAGAGAAAAAGATGACTACTGATTCAGGAGAGCAGTGTGTGTGTGCTCTTGGGGAACAGCATGGTGCGTGGAGTAACAGCTTTCTAGTTCTGCTTAGCCTTGAATTAACAGGATAGTCTTGGCCTGAGTTATCCCATTTTGAGTGTACATGACTAGGAATGACTCCAGGTCTTGTTTACACGAGGAAGCAACAGCCACCTGCCGACATACCTGGAGGCACAAACGGACAATTTGTTGACGTTAATAAATAATGACACCTGAAAATATATCAAAGCATATCAGAAACCCAGACACACACGCCTATCAATCACATTAGACGTAACTCTCTCACCTGGAACTAAAAAAGAAAGCATGCCCTAAGACTGAAATGAAGCAAGCATACCGACTAGTCACCCTGTCACACTCCTGCCTCTGACCTTGGGCTCCAGCTCCAGAGAACTTCCTCCTGCCCCTGAGATTCAGCCAGCAAGCTGACCCTCAAAGGGCCTGCCATTGAACTGGAAGGGTACACTCCGTGTCTGCACCTGTAAGGCTTCTTTTCTGGTTCTCTACAGACTTTTCTCTTACAACTGTAGAGGCCCTCTGCCTCCAACTTCAGGTCTGGACAGCTTCTCTGAACTCTGATGCCTCTTCAATTAACCCTTTCATCGACATTCAGTAGCATGATTATATGAAATGCGAAATAATATGATCTGAGAATGGATGTTGGTAATTACAATTGGACTAAAGGAACCAGGGGCCAGGGGCTGGGGAAATAGTGCGGTGGGTAAAGTGCGTTCTGTGCAAACACAAGGTGCTGGCTTCGGATCGCTAGTGCCTTCATCAAAGCAGAAGTAGTGGTCTGTCCTGAGACCCTAACCACGGAGCAACAGCGACTGGCGGATTTTAGAGCTTGTCAGCTAGTCTGGACAATCAGAAGACTCCAGGTGCAGTGAGAATCCCTACCTCGAAAATTAGAGGCTGGAGAGATGGGTCTGTGGTTAGGAGCACCGGCTGCTCTTCAGAGGACCAGGTTGGACTTTCAGCACCCACATATTGCCCCATAACCATCAGTAACGCCAATTCCAGTGCATTCAATACCCTCTTCTGACTTTTCTGGGCACTGAGTGCATAACAAAATATATATATATATATATGTACATATATAAAAACCTATATACATAAAAATAATTTAATTAAACAAATATTTTAAAAATAAATAAAATAAGCTACTAATAAAGTTATTCCAATGTCAACCTCCAGCATCCTTAAACATGCACCCATATGTGCACATACACACAGAGAGAGGCGAGGGGACCCAGTGACTGGCAATGGCCAGTTATCAAGCAAAATCAGCATTATTTGTCAAGTTGCAATCAATTAGGATAGCATAGCTTGTAATTTTACTGATTATCCAACAAGCACATCTGTTTCCGACATAACATGCACTTACTCTTCCATCTTAAAGGAGGCACTATTCTGCTGAACCACAAAGCGGGCTCTCCAGGGTTCACAGAACCAGCACTTTGCCCACAAGCCTCCTGGAGCTCACAGTGCTTTGAGAACCAGTGGGGAGGCTTGAAAGAGAGGACCAGAGGATCAGACTTAGGATTTTGCCCCAGTCCAGCCAACACGTTTCTAAGATGCACTTATCTGTGCTGGTTTTCTGGAAAGCCTTGCCTTGAAGCCAGAATGCCATTGCTTTACTCTGCTCTGGTCCGATTCCATTTGCCCTGTTGCTATAAAGAAGCCAATGGTCCCAGAGAATCTCTGAAGATCATACTGTAAGAAAAGTCCAGTATTTGCTTCCCAGGTAGGAGAAGTTCCTGTCAGAACCACTGCCCTAGGAAGGATGTGCTTCCTTAAGTCACACTTTCCCTGCCAAGGGCTCAGCTCTAATGGGTAGAGTCCAAGGAACGGTTGACAGGATGGGAGAAAAGTTCATGTCACATCATCACAACTGAGGCTAGCATTGTTACTGCCTGTTCTTATTCCACCATCTGCAACAGGGTGCTGAGGTCATCCATATACACATGGCATTTTCAGGAAATCCTCTAGCATTTCTATGGTCTCGCTTCCGCAGGCCAAGTAAGGGAGAACTGTTGAAGAATGAAGGACATCTTTCTGAAGATCTGTGCCTGCGCTCCTGTAAGCATACCAGATTGTGTGCCTGCATGAGCTTACGTGCACCATGTGTTGCCTGAGGAGGCCAGAAGAAGACATCAGATCCCCTGGAACTGAAGTTATATGTGATCAAGTGCCACTTGGGAGTAGGTGCTGGGAAGTGAACCTGGGTGCTCTGGAAGAGCAGAGATCACTCTGGACACTAGGGGTGACAGGAAGGTGAGACTGCAAGGAGCAGAAACCACTGCTTAGGTGAAGGATAAAGGTAGCTCAAGTCATAGCAGGAAAATAAGAGCTGCCCCTACCCCCCACCCCCTCACCTCCCACCGCCCCCACATCCAACCCCCCTTCCCCCCCTCCGGCCACCATCACCCCCCCCCCAGTAGGCAGCGAAGAACCTCAGCCTCATTCCCCCTTCAGCCTTGATCCATGAAAAGAATTCTGGAGGTTCTAGAGCTTTGGGGAAAAGAACAGGAAAGACAAGAGTCGCCAATTTCTGCCAGGCGGTGGTGGCGCTCACCTTTAATCCCAGCACTTGGGAGGCAGAGGTAGGTGGACCTCCATGAGTTCCAGCCTGGACTACAGAATAAGTTCCAGGACAGCCAGAGCTGTTACACAGAGAAACCCTGTCTCCAAACACCAAAAAGAAAAAAGAAAAAATGAGTTGTCAGTTTCCTGTATTAGCTTACCTGATGCTCAAATCCAGGCAGGGGCAGGGGTGACAGGGGCAGAGAGAAAGGACTCATCTCTCTCAGAAAGGAGGTCACAGCAGTGGAGGGGCTGGAATAAAGCCCAGCCATGGCACTCACACCCACATCTTTGCTTGGATCACTCACGGGCATTTCAACTTAAGTGTTCTAAACTCAACATCCCCAACCCTTATGGATTCCTTATGAATACAAAAACATCATCCTTCCAGTTTCCATAGCGGGAATCCTAAGTTCCTCTCCTGGCCAACTCCCTCGTACGAATCCAGCCAGTTCTGTGAATGCTTTTTGCTGATTTGGGTTTATAAACCTACCTGAGATCAGGCCCCGATCATCTCTCACTCCAATCTTCATTTCCATCCCAGTAATGTCTCCTGCCTGTCAATCATGTTAGCCTCTCTAAGTATGATTCTGCTTTGGGGGTAAGTCCCTAGCACACTTGGACATGTAGCTGTTCTCTCTCTCTCTCTCTCTCTCTCTCTCTCTCTCTCTCTCTCTCTCTCTCTCTCTCTCTCTCTCTCTCTTTCTCTCTCTCTCTCTCTAGATATAGACAGATAGATATCTATATAGACAGATAGATATAGATGATAGATAGATAGATAGATAGATAGATAGATAGATAGAAAGAAAGAATTGCAGTGACAACAACGGTGGTAGTCCCAGTAGTTGGTTTGGGAAGTGACTTCAGGAAACATGATGAGGTGCTTGTTTTTTAAACGTGGTGCTACTCTGAGTCTGGGCCACACACATGGCCCTGAGGTTTACCTGTGTTACACACAAATGTCAGAGTGCCCAAAATGACTCACGTTAGATTTGTGTTTCAGTCTTGCACCCGAGTAGACACTGTCCAGAGCAACTCGCTCTCCCCAAAATGGTTAGAGCATTCCCTCACCAAAACCCCTGGTCCAGGAACTCAGACTTCAGAAACATCCCAGATACATCCCATTCTGATTGGCCCGCTCTAATCATCTTTAGATGCTTCCTGCAGGGAGCTTTAACTTGCTTGGCGGAAGATGTAGTTCCAGGATAAACTGCTTGCCTAGCAAGTGCAAGATCCTGGCTCTTCAGCCCTTCAAATATATGTGGGGGGGGGGGCGTGTGCACAGGTACCGCCCCCACAGCACCACGAAATGATCTTCGGCCTCTCCCTGTTGGTCCTGGTAGTCAATAGGAGCTCCTCCTCCCCTCCGTTCCCCTCCTCTCCCCTTGCACCTCGGCTTCCTAGTTGTGACACATCCCCCTCTGCCCTCTCTTGCCGTGTTCAGATGGCTCTACTATCTCTTCTCCTCTGAGAAGTGTGAGCACTGTTTAGGTGGCGCTAACACAGGTAAGGGACTCTCTCATTTTCACACATGGAGAACTGAGGCACAAAGCGAATCAAAAGCCAATAAGGGCGGGGCCTGGATGGCAGAAGCAGACTACTCTCTCCCCCACCCCTTAACTACCCTGCAGTAACCTTTCCCACCCTCCAGAACTTGACCTTCTCTGCCCAGAGGGAGTCCCGAGTACTTCGAGTAGCAACAGGAAGATTTATTCCGACCTCTGATGCAGAGTAAAGTAACAAGTATTTTCAGCGTGTAGGGGCAAGGTCCTAAGGGCTGTAGCCTCACCATCTGGTCCTACATCAGTCACGCCCAACCTCAACCGTCAACCTCTTGACCCCTTCAGGGCCGCCATCGCACCATAGGGATTGTTGAGATCCTGGGCTGGCCAGCAGCCACAAAGAAAAGAGGAGGGACATCAGACACATCCAGGCGATCTCAAGAGGCAGCGCTGAACCTACAGAACCCGGGCTCTTGCTGCTCTCTGGCGGCAGAAGCCCGGACTCCGGAGCCCCACGGATGGCACCTTGTATGCTCCGCTAGAGAAAGGGCATGCAGAGAGTGACCGCAAGTC
Source organism: Acomys russatus (assembly GCF_903995435.1). Taxonomy (NCBI): domain Eukaryota; kingdom Metazoa; phylum Chordata; class Mammalia; order Rodentia; family Muridae; genus Acomys; species Acomys russatus. The sequence continues at coordinate 67,404,697 of NC_067140.1, read as the reverse complement.
TAGAGAGAGGAAGGGAGGCAGCAAGACGCGGCTGGGGCAGAGAAGTGCCGGGGGAAGGCAAACGGAGGAAAGGAGGACAAGGGGACAGCTAGGACAGAAGGCGGTCGTGAGCACCGGCAGGAATCCCTGCAGCCGCTGGATGCACACACAGAGCCCCTTCTCTGGCCTTGGACAACAGCCTCAGCTAACGCCCCCCCCCCCTCCCTCCTGGCCGCCCCTCCTCCGTCCCGCCCCCGCGCAGAGTTCCTAGCGCTGCAGAGGGCGCCGGCAGCACCGCTGCTCCCGAAGCCGCTGCTCGCCGGCACACGCTTGGAGAGGGGATCAAGGAGCCTTGCCCTCACCCCGCCCCCGACTCCGCAGTCACCGCTAGAGCCGGTTCCCTTTCATCAAGGCTCCGGTTGGGACCTTCACAGCCGGGTGGCCTCCGCCCGGCTCGTCCTGCAGCACCGCTCCCCTACAGCCCCCTCTGCGTCCGGAACTTGGGCAGGACAGACCGGACTAGCGCGCCCGGCTGGCTCGGGCGCTGCGGCGATGCCTGCGGGCTCCCTCTCAGCCACTTGCTCGCCCTGCGCTTGGTCTCGGGCCCCGACGGCAACGCTGTGAGATGACTTTCCGCGACATCCTGAGCGTCACCTTCGAAGGACCCCGCTCGAGCAGTAGCACTGGGGGCTCTGGTGCGGGCGGTGGAGCTAGCACGGCCAGCCCTGAGGGTCCAGCGGTAGGCAGCGTGCCGGGGGCAACTGGCGGCGGCGCTGTGGTGGGAACCGGCAGCAGCGAAGATAACCAGAGCTCCACGGGAGAACCGGGGGCCACAAGCAGCGGCGAGGTGAATGGCTCAGCGGCCGTCGGGGGACTGGTGGTGAGTGCGCAGGGCGTGGGAGTGGGCGTCTTCCTAGCCGCCTTCATACTCACCGCTGTAGCGGGCAACCTGCTCGTTATCCTCTCGGTAGCCTGCAACCGCCACCTGCAGACGGTCACCAACTATTTTATCGTGAACCTGGCGGTGGCTGACCTGCTACTGAGTGCAGCTGTACTGCCTTTCTCAGCCACTATGGAGGTTCTTGGCTTCTGGGCCTTCGGACGGACCTTCTGCGACGTATGGGCCGCGGTGGATGTGCTATGCTGCACCGCATCCATCCTTAGCCTCTGCACCATCTCTGTGGACCGGTACGTGGGCGTGCGCCACTCGCTCAAGTACCCAGCCATCATGACAGAGCGCAAGGCCGCTGCCATTCTGGCTCTGCTTTGGGCGGTGGCCCTGGTGGTGTCCGTGGGACCGCTACTAGGCTGGAAGGAGCCAGTGCCCCCGGATGAGCGTTTCTGCGGCATCACTGAGGAGGTGGGCTATGCAGTCTTCTCTTCCTTGTGCTCCTTCTACCTGCCCATGGCGGTGATCGTGGTCATGTACTGCCGCGTGTACGTGGTAGCGCGCAGCACCACTCGGAGCCTCGAGGCAGGCATGAAGCGGGAGCCCGGCAAAGCCTCCGAAGTGGTTCTGAGGATCCACTGTCGCGGTGCAGCCACGAGCGCCAAAGGAACCCAGGGGACACAGAATAGCAAGGGCCACACCTTGCGCAGCTCACTCTCTGTGAGGCTTCTTAAGTTTTCCCGCGAGAAAAAGGCTGCCAAGACGCTGGCCATCGTCGTGGGTGTCTTCGTCCTGTGTTGGTTCCCTTTCTTCTTCGTCCTGCCACTGGGTGAGTGGTCCCCTCACATTAGACCCTTCCTTCCTTTCTGGCAAGTCCCTGGAAGGCTTAGATGACTGACTACGGAAGTTTAGAACTTCCTGGTTGCTTACTGTTGTAGGGTGAGAGCAAGGGAGTCTTGATACTTTCAGGTTTCCTTGTACGGGCTCCTACCCTTTGTAGTCATTACAAACCTGGGCCTTACTTTAGATCCTTGGAAATCTGGGCAAACATCTCCCTGTAGTATGTGGTCAGCAGGGAAGGTGACCCTTGCCCTCCCCGACATATATCCGTCTCTGGAAATAGATACATAGTGGGTGAGCCCACACACATCCATTCATTGACTTGCAGCAGACCCAGGCCAGCTACCTTGATTCTCAGCAGGCACCAGAATAGGCATCCCTTCGGTCTGCCCCCACTGGCATCTGTGAGAGCCCTGTGGGCTTTCCCTTCGAAATCTCCTCTCCTCTTGAAGGGGTTGCAGGAGGGGACTTCGGGGTGGGGGGGGGGGGGAGGACAGGATGAGAAGTCTGTTAAGTAGACAGTTACTATTGTTTATAGTCATTTACTGTGAACTAGTTCCCTCACAAGGGCCCTGCAGTGGCGGGGGGGGGGGGGGGGGGGGTCTAGGGGTAACAACTGTTCTCAGGGGATTTCTCCCACCCCTTGAGCCTCTCTGAAGGCCCTGGGGAAGGGTCCAAGCCCCCCACCAGCAGCTGTTGCTGCAGCAGCACAGAGAGGAGAAAGGGCTAGCATGTCTAAGGCTCTGCTCTGAGTCACATTGCCCATAGCTGCAACCCAGCAGGCAGGAGCAAGGCCTCGCCTCCCTTCCTCCCTCCCTACCCCCACCTGACTGACTGCTCTCTTGAGACTCACTCAGGAAGAAACAAGGGCCTCCCTCCTGCTCCCCTGCAAATCGTCACCACACAGCAGCCACAGTGACTTTGCTATAGCACAACGCAGCTGTGTCACTCTTCTGGGTGTTTTAGATTACTTGGGAACAAAATCCTTAGCTTTCGAAGGGTAGCCTTCAAGTTTATTGTTGCCCATACCAAAAGCAGGTCACTATTAGTGTTTACAGGAGAACCCCAGAACTGCAGGCATCCCCAACAGATGCTGTCCCCATCTGAAAGGGCCTGTTCCAGGAAGGGCTGCCTCTCTCTGTCCTGCCCTGACCCTCTCAGTGAGCTAGTTCCTTGCCAAGCCTGTCTTCTCATTCGATCTTCCCTCAGTCTGCACTCCCCACCCCAACCTCTCTTATCTAACTCCCAACTTGTGGGTCTCTGCTTAAGTGGCCCCTTTGGCTTGGGGTTTCACCTCCTCACTGGCTCTCCAGCTTTCCCTTTCAACTGCACCATTAAGGAACCCGTTGCACCCAGAATGGTGCCTGGCATATAAGGAGCGATACTCATCATTGGGGGCACAGGCTCTGGTGTCTGGCAGCTTGAGTTCAAATCCCAACCCTGCCCTTCACTACTGTAGCCTCTGGACCTCCTTTCTTCATCTTTAAGTGAGGATAGTGATAGTGGTGATAAGTCTGACCTCGGCAAGTGTTGTGAAAGCCAGTGACGTGTTGTGCATGAATGTGACTGAGGCATATGTGAACGTCACACACTGACCTGTGGGGGAGGGGGGGAATATATGCCCCACTTGAAAATCACCCAGCCAGAGTCTGCTTTGGGATTGGGCAATGTGAAAGCAACAAAGTTGGAGGAGGGGGCAGGAGAAAGATGATGCGCCAGCCTTTGCAATTGTGCGTACTCTCTCTCCCCGCCCCTACCCCACCTTGCTTCTCTCCAAGGCCCTTTCACTCCATCCCTGCTCTGGCCTTGCCTATGGAACCTGTTCAAAGGCACCGCATGCTCCTACCAGTGTGTGTGTCTTAGCTCACCTCAGTCACCACAGGGAATGCTCAGCCTGGGTAGGAAATGCTACCTCCCTTTTTTACATTTTCCTCTACTTTTCTTTACTTTTTTTTTTTTTTCTTCAGAATAATGCACAAATGAAGGGAAACTAATATACTAAGCACCCAGGGCCTGTGATCACCCACAATGAGCATATGCCGACTTGGATGTATCTACCATATATCCCTCCTCCTGCTGAACTCAATGCCCCACTTCCTCTTCCACCACCCCAGAGGTGATGCTGGCATTTATCAGCCCCATGTATCTGTTGACACCCTTACCACAAACATCTGCATTCATATGGAAGCACAGCATTGTTCTGTGCATCTTCAGAATCTGTACCAGTGCTGCCCGCTGTGCACATCTGCATTTATATCGATGCACAGCATTGTTCTGTGCATCTTCAGAATCTGTACCAGTGCCATCCACTGTGCACATCATTCTTCAGTCTGCAGTTTTTCATCCAACATTAATGTCCTTGAGATTCAGGCAGCGCGGGGCCATTATTAGTGCGTTTGAGAGCACTTCGTGGTGTGTTGATCTGGGCTCCTACTGAATGTTAGGTTTTTCTCATTTTTTTTTCCTGGTTAAAATCAACATAGCAAAAGACTGCTACTGTGAACTGAGGTCCAGATCACATGTTTCCATCTTCCAGGAAATCATCTCCAAATCTCCATGACCCTTGCCCCTTGTTGGCACGTACTGCTTTCTCTATCCCTGTATCTCTGCTGCTACTCTCACATGGTATGGGAGCCTTAGAGATGTCTATATCCGGCTCTGAGAAGGGATTGCATGGATGTATGAACATGCAATGCTATTAAGTTGTGTGTTTTAGGATGTACATGCCAGCTCAAACTCCTGGCAGAGCTTAACCCTGAGGAGTTGGCAATAATAAGCAAACAGGACAGATGCCAAGCAAGGAAACAGAATATTCCATTCTGCCCTGCGTAGTTTGGAGGGCAAAGAGGAGGGCAGAGGCTGCTGTGGGAGCGAGAGCCGGGAGGCTGTTGAGTCAGGAAAGGGGCCAGGAGTCACCGACACTCCAGAGGCTTGTGAGGAAAGAGGCGCCCTTGAACAAACATGCTGAGCTGGCCTTCAGGGGCCAGCGTATCTTATCTCGGAGGTGCTAGGATAAAGGCTATATATAGGGGATTTGGGCAGGGAGGTTTTGGGTGAGGATGCTTGCAGGAGCGCGGGGTGTAGTCTCCCAGGAAGACATCAGAAGGATGGGAGCCAGGGCAGCACCTGATTAGAGAGGACCAGAAGGACATCAAGAAAGGCAGCTGCAAGAAGACAGGGTACAGCTACCCAAGTGGGAAGCCTCCAGATGCACTTGAGTGTGCCAGCTGTGACCAGCACCAGACACAGACACACTGGGAAGGATTGATGTGCATCCGCAAAGGCATGGCTATGGAAATGAAAACAGCCGTACAGCCACTATCTGGGTACCACTAAGCAGCCCACAGTGCCCTCACACACACCTCTCATACCTTTTTTTTTTTTTTTTTTTTTTTTTTTCAGTGATGAGAACTGAGCCCAAGCCATGTCCTCCACCTCCACCACTGAATTATACCCCAGGGTTCCATCACTGATCTCTGAATGCCACCACCACCCAGAATAGTCTCAAGAGGCTGTGACAGAAGTTCACACAATCTATCCAACCCACATGGCCCCACTCCAGCCATCTGGGAGCCATAACTGGGTCTCTTTCACAGTGCTGGCCTGCCTCTGTGGTAAAGAGAATATCTCTGACCCTCACACTTAGTTCATAGATTATCCCAATGCATTATGCTGTCAGCATTCCTTGTGTGTCACAGTGGGAGGGCTGAGGAGTGTTACCACGGATACACAGAGGAGTAGCTATGTTGGTGGGGTGCCCAGCCTTGACAGACATGGAATGGGTAGTTCTATGAGAAAACAGGTCCAGGGAGGAAGCCCAAGGGGAAGAACAGAGAAATAAACCACTAATTCATAGACTAGACTACTATACAGCAAGGAAAAATAACAGTCTACTGGGCAGAGTAAACCAGATCAGGAACATAAAGAGTGTTTCATATGCTTATATGTGTACATTCAAAAACAGGCAAATCCAATCAATGTTTGTTTGTTTCTAGTTTTATCAGAATAGTGGTTGCCCTTGTGTGTGTGGAAGAGTGGGGACAATGAGTGCCAACCGGAAGCAAGTGCTAGAACTTTCTGTGATGCTAAAGATGGCCCGTGTCTTGCTCAGGGACAGATGCAAATGTCGGCATCTTGTTATATACTTAAGGCTCACACATTTACGTTAGTGTATACAAGTCCAAAATTTGGTCTGTGGCTTTGTGGCACCTTATGCAGAGTAGGTGCCCAGCAAACTTGTGCAGCTCAGGGAAGTGACAGAACCCATGTCTTTGCATGCCCTGTATGCCAAAGGTCTGGGTGGCACAGAACAGTCCTGGGTTTTATTTTATCGGAGCATTATGACATTTGTCATTTATTTTATACTAAAATCATAGATGTGCCCACATTATTAACTATAGGGACAGTGTGGCCCAGCTGGTGCTGAGCACTTGTCATCATCTTACCAGGCTGAAGCTTTAACAGCTCCGTTTGGGAAACTGAGGACCCAAAAGGGACATCCATTCTCTGGAAGCATTCTAGTGCCGTGATAATGCCTCGGTTTTTAGGCATCTGTGCTGTTGTGTGATGCCTCACAGGTTTTGTGCCTGACCGCAAATTGTCTTCAGAAACCTCTGAGAAGCCTTCAGGATTCGAGTGTGTCCTTGCTCTCTACTCTACTGAGAGCGTCAGGCTCAGCTTGTACTTTTGCAGCCCCAGGCCTGGCATTCACTATTTCTGATTTATTGGGAGATGGCAGTGAGCAGACCACAATGCAAGCTCTCAGCTGCTGACTAACACTGTCTTCTAAATCGTCATCAGCTCCAGTTCAGGTTCAAGTTCAGGAGAAAGAAATTCAAGAACTTTAGGGAACCCCAAAACAGTTATACCTAAGTGTTACGGTCACAAGCTGCCTCCCCCACTTTCACTCCTGGTCTAGTCACCATTGTCCTGAGGCTGATCAATGATGGCACCTCACCCTCCAGACTGGATTGACGTCTCTTCTCCTCTGTCCTGTTAGGGCCATGGTTGAGCCCCTGTGCCCACCTTGGCCCTCTCCGTCCAGTCTCAGCAGATGGCTGTGTCTGAGTCCATCTGTTCTGTCCTCCATCCTTGGCTCCCATTATGTCGAGCTCAGCCTCAATCTAGTCCTAACCTCCCTCCCTGTCTTTAAATCTGCCTCCCATTCCTGCAAGGCAACCAATCCCATGATTTAGCCCTTTATTAGCGCTGAGAACCTTTAACTCCCTCCTGTCTCTTAATCCTGTGACTCTCAGATCCAGAATTGGGCCCACCATTCTCCCATGCAGTTCAGTGGTATGTTGATAAATGCATTCTCATTGGCTCTGGGATGAGACTGATTTGTAACAGATGCTACAAATGGGCAGATGCCCGTTCCTGTGGTGTAAATATTCTCATCATAGTCAATTGTCATGTCACCGAGAAACACAGCCACTCAGCTTATAAAACCCCTGCAAATGGAACAATTAGGCTCTCAAGAGCGAGTACAAGCCATTTGGCTGAGCATACCAAAGAGGTATCAAACTCTACATAGGCGTCTGCCCAGGGGCAGCCTCGGGCGTCCACAGGGGCCCTTCTACGTTCCCTTTAGCTCTTATTCTCCTAAGTTCTTTCCTTTCTGGTGGATTTGCTTCTACCAGTCATTGCCTTCGCTATCCTCCATCTCCCTTCATATGCCCTACACAAAGACCTACCTAGAGATGTCTTAAGATGTCCCCCCTCAGTACGATGGCCTCCTTGGCCCTACCCTAACTCACCCTACCACATCACTTCTATGTTTCCTCCCTGATAGCTACTTGCGAAACATCCCTTGTCACTTACTTCGTAAAGAATATTCTGGTATTGGCCAGCAATGCCTCAGCCCACTCCGGGTAACTCTTGCCATATAGGCCTCTCTCCCCCAAGGCACATACATCTGCCTTTGGCACTGTCACCAGTGGCAAGCCAATAGGCACACTCCAGGGTGCTCTCAGGTGCTTTCATCCCCTCTTGTATGTCAGCCTTCCATCTTGGACTCTCGGCATCCCCCGGACCTTACCCTGCATGGACACTCCTCCGGTGGTACCCCCAGCCTCCTTCAGGGGCCCTTCTTCCCCCTTCTAACCCCCATTAAAGTTCAGGTCCACAGTCCAGACCCTCAGAGCGCATTAATTTCCTGTCTTGCTGTAACGAATAATCATTGACTTAGTGGCTTAAAATGAGTCATCTTCAGGGTTGGAAGGTCAAAAGTCCTCAAATCAAGGTCCTGGCAAGGGTGTCTTCCTAGGGGACCTAGGGGGAAGATGTTTGCTGACCTTCTCCACCTCTGAGACATCTTTGTTCCCTCCTCTGTGCAGGAAGGAAGTTCTGTAGTGTCCACCATCACACTGCCCTCTGACTGGGGACCCTTGTACCATATGACTTAACTGAATCCACCATGGAAGGCCTGGACATCCTGGGGGCCCTCCTTCCATCTGCTGCACACCAACACCCTGAAGCACTCACTACCTTCCCTTCGCCATTCCACTCCCCTGAGCCAGCTACTTAACCATCGTCCCACATGGCAAGTGGCATCTCTGTATCCTCTGGTGCCCACAGCCTGAGCATCAGCCTCACCCCCGCCCCCCAGCCAGCCACTCGGCCTATTGAGCATCTCTCTCTTCAGCCTGTCTCATTTCCTCATTCCCAGTGCCCTGCCTAAGCAAATCAGCCAATGAATAACACATGTCCTCTATGCTGGCTACTGTCACCTTCCTCACAGGAGCTGACCCTCCTGACTGCCACCAGCCCAGTGCTATCAGCATCTCTGTTGTACGTGAGAGAGAGAACTGACACAGGAAAGGTGAATAATGTGACCAAAGTTCCTAGCTCACTCAAGGCCAGCCTGGTCTACAAAGCAAGTCCAGGCCAACCAAGGCTACACAGAAAAACCCTGTCTTGGGGGGGAAAAAGTTCCCAGCTCACTTGGTGTAAGGTTTAGCATTGGAACCAAGGCACTTTGTCCCCAGTGTCCTTGTTATTGCTTGTCAGTCTGTAGGCCTATTTTCAGCACTAAACATCACCCAGCCCCTGAAACCCTCTGCACAAATTGACCAGATGTCCTTCTGCACTGCGCTGCTGGTAATGAGGAAGACCTGAGCATGGCCACAGGACGTGGCTTCTTCCTGAGTGGCCTGGGCTCTGACAGGCTAAAGCTGAAACCCCGTAGTCCTTGAGTTAAGCCCTGGGTGAGTGGAAGAGTTGCCTTCCCCAGTTTGCCCGTGATGAACTAGAAGAGATGTTGGCGCTATGATTGGTCAGTGTCCAGGTTGCTCAGTGCTGGGACTCTCACCCATGGGGACCACTTCCAGGGGGAACCTTCTGTCCTAGGTAAAAGTTTCTATGCTGCACAGACCCAAGAGCACTGCCAATGTGGTCCAAAGAGGATCCTACTAGGAGTAAGTCCCGCCTGGCTGAGTAGGGGCCACTGGACAGACTTGCAGCCCCTACTACACAACATTTATGAGGCCACAGATTGGAGCAGGGGAGATGAGTAAGGAAGTGACACAGAGGGGGGAAGAAATGGAAGAGAATGGGAGAGTAAAAGAGACAGGAAGAGGACTGAGGAGCATTGCTGAACTCTGAGGGCTGATCTACCACGTCTTATGTCCCTCAGGCCATAATGAAGGCCAAGTGTCTCTGCCAGCTCCAGGAAGCCCAGGCAGTCCTGAAACAGGCAATCCTGTGGCCTAGCAGAACATCTGACCCACTCCTGATCCATCTCCAACAAGACTCTTGTCACGTGACCCTTCACCATGGAAAACTGGCAGCTCCCTCAATGTGTCCTTCCATGTCCTCTTAATCTATATGGGGTCCGGTTCTTACTTAAGACACCTCTTCCTGACAGCCTTCCATGATTATTTCTTTCTCTTTGTTGTTGTTGTTGTTTTTTGTTTGTTTGTTTGTTGTTTGTTCTTCGAGACAGGGTTTCTCTGTGTCACTCTGGCTGTCCTGGACTCACTTTGTAGACCAGGCTGGCCTCGAACTCAGAGCGATCTACCTGCCTCTGCCTCCCAAGTTCTAGAACTAAAGGCATGCATCACCACATGCAGTTCCATGATTATTTCTAATTCTAAGTGGACTTGTTTGGTTTTGTTTTTCACTCTCTCCCTCCCTTCCCTCTCATCTGCAGTCATCTGAACTTCCTGGGCTTTTTCTCCAAACTGTGAGGTATTCTTGCTGCCTCATACTCCTGCCTTTACCTAAAATTTACTTTCCCAAGGTGAATTTCTAACTCCCTCCTTATAAGGTCCTCCTTACAGGTCCTCAGTTCAAGTATTCCAGCAGAGAGGTTTGTCTGACTGTAAGGGACAGAGGCCCAGAATCTCCTGAGGAGGAAGGACTGTGTGTACCAGTGTGTAAGAGCCACCAAATGGCCGGCTCAGGAGCTAGGAGATAGAGGGCATCTGGGGTTTGTATTTCTTCTCTCCTGACCCTACTAGGGAGAAGAGACATGACTATCAGAAGATGGTGGATTTTTACCTCCTTGTATCTCTCAATCAGAGGAATAGCATGCTGTCCACAGAGATCACTAGTGGAGGAAGGAAAAAAAGCAGGAGGTAGGGTAAACAGTTTGCTATCTCATGGCCAGCTACAACTTATGCTCGGGGCTGGCTGTGAATTCTGACAACCTGCCAAGGACACGTTCCTTTCTGGGGATGCCAGAAGAGGCTGTTAATCACAGAGCCTGCCCTTCGCCCTCAGAGATACCCACGATCTCCAGGGCTTGGCCTATTTGCTCTTCTCCCTCTCGGCCTTGCCCCAAATCCCAGCAGCTCCTCCTTGACCTGACTTTCTGCTCCTTGGGAGACAGAACTGGCCTGGCATAAACCAGGCTGCAAGGAGCTCCTGCCTTCATTTCCCCAGTGTGTGCCAGGCTGGGCCAGCCAGCACATTTTTTTGCCTGCTGACCAGGCAGGTGCTTTTCTGACCAGCAATGTGCAAGTTGCAGGACACTAAGCTAGACCTCTTACACTGCATCAGTATTAATCAGCATTAGCATTGCAGTCTCAGTGACAAATCCTAAGACGGCTAACTGAAAAAGAGAGAGAGCTTCCTTTTGGGTCACTGTTTGGGAGGATGCAGTTTGTGATTGGTTGGCCCATTGTTTGGGGGCAGGTGGTGAGGCAGCACGTCATGGCAGCAGCAAGTGGCTGGGATGCAGAAGAGGAGCGAGACTCCCAGTGACCTAAAATCCTGCTCCTTAGAGGTTCCACCATCTCCCAGAAGCTGCGGGGACTAGGGACACACCTTCAGCTCATGGGTCTTCCTGAAGCTAACAACCCTCAAACAGAATTTGTGGGAAGGCAGGTGGGAGCAACCAAGCCAGCTGTATAGAAACCAAGCAGCAGTGGGGATGAGGAGCTAGAGGGAGAGCCCAAGTAGGAGGACCTGCTTGTGGCTAAATGCGAAACGGGCGGAAGGCACTACGTAGGAAGGCGTAGGAAGAACATTCTGGGACAGCTATGCATAACAGCAAAGCAAGAGAAGGAAGCCCATCATAAGCACAGCCGCAGGGCAGAGTGGCCACATGGCTCATGCAAAAACACACATCAGATGGAGAGTGCTAGAGTAGGGCCGTGGCATGGGCGGGGTGAGAGAAAGGCAGAGACTACAGCAGGACAGCCCACAGTAGCCTCCTTGGAGGAAAAACAAAACAAAACAAAACTTCTAAAGTAAGTTTACCCTGCGGGACTTCGTGCCTGCAAGAAATCAGAGGATAATATTGAGGATGGGAGAGGAAGCCCACTAAAGCCCAGGAGAAAGGTACCCTAGTGTCGAGAGTAGCCTTGGCTCCAAGACTCCCACACACCCATTGAGACTTTCATAGTCTTAACCTGTGCTGTGTAACTATAACAAAACAACTGAGGATAGTTGCCTTATAAAGAAAAAAGAGCTTTATTTGCCTCACGGTTCTAGTAGCTGGGAAGCCCAGACCATATCAGCATCAGTGTCTGGGAAAGGCTCATGGAAGCATCACAGTGTCTCCAGGAAGAGAAGCAAGAAGAGACGGCCGTGTATAGAAGGAACAGGTACTCGAGGTGGTCTTGCTTATATCCCACTGCTGTGAGAACTATGCTAGCCTCACAAGACCTGGCCCACTCCCACCAGACAGCGTTAATCCATCCACGAGAGCGGAAGCCACCACAACCGACCTACCTTCCATTGGGCCCCACGTGTTACACATTGCAAATTAAGCTTCCACAGCACCCGTGACAGAACTGCTGCTCTGAGGAGGGATGAGAAAGCAAAGCAGCTGGTGGGTCCACCAGCTGTCTCTGGCCGACCAGAGGGGGATGGCGATGGCTGAGAAGGATTTGTCCCTGCAGCACTGTCCCTGCAAGTGCCCATCTGCAAGGGTCTTGGAAACAGTTCTCCATCTCACACTGGAGGGATGTGCCAACATCACCTCAGACCCCAGAGATGCTTGCAAGGTGTGTGAGCTGCAGAGAAAGTAATGGAGAATAGGCAAGCAGAGGGGGAGGGGAGAGGGAGGGAGGAAGGGGGAGGGAGGGAGAGGCTGGAGCACTCCAGGCAGAAGTGGCACAAGGTCCTCACCTGCCTTCTGAGACCACGACAGAATCTGTCTCCTAGGACCTGCTTGCCATGAAATGCAACCTGCAGCAAAGATGCCCGGATTTTCTAAGCAATAGGTCTGCACACACCGTGGCCAGCAAAAGAGTAACAACCAGTTGTAACAAAGGCAGTGGGACCCGTCTTTGTCTCTCAGACCTTCAGCTTGCACAGGCTCACTCCGACGTGCCTGCTTGCATCGCTTACCCAGGGGCATCCCTAACATACTCACCCTTGCAGTCCATCCGTGAAGCAAGCGGAAAATGGGGGGGGGGGGGAGAGCAATAGCAGCTGAAGATGGTGGAGAGAAGAGTGATGGATACCCACACCCCTCCCCGCTGCTGGAAAAGCCCCTTTGGGACTAAGCTTCAGGCTCCCTCATTAGCATCTGATTTACTGGCATGCCTCCCCTGTGTCCCTGTGTCTGTACCTACCTATGGTGTTTCTTCCCAGGCTTAAGGCTTGCCCTTGAACCCTGTGCCAGAGCTGCCTTCTGGGAGAACCTCAGACCTCAAGGGAAGCAGAAGGCAACGCAGTTGGGGCTGGAAGGCTGCCTTTGAATCCCAGCCCCTTCGTGTGTGAGGAATTCCCCATTCCAGGAAGACTCTGCACACATTGGTTGTGCATAAATTAAAGTATCAATGTTTGCAGTAAGCCTGGGGCAGTACTAAAACATGTCATGTTGTCCACAAATCGGAATAAAAACCAGGCTGGCAACAACCTCTGGGAAGCATAGTCCACTGATGTGTCACCCACAGCTAAATAGGAAAGACTGTAGTCTGAGTCAGAGTGTTATTTCCAGCGTCTGGCTTGACTTTACCCGCAGTTGAGGGATGCTATTCTTGGGAGCTATCTTCCTGCAGGGCAGGGTCCTTCTGGCATTTTGCAGGGACTGCCTAACCCCTCTCCCGGGAGAAATCAGCCCTACTGAGCCCCAGTATCCACAAACCCACTATATTTCAGCTACCATTTCTGACTACTCTCTAGAGATAGACAGTAGGTCCCTTCCCAGGGCTGTGGTACCCTCTCTGAAAAGCCACAGAAAGGGATGAGTAGATACCAGGGGTTGGGGGGGGGGGGTGAGTGGAGGGGGTGAAGGGAGGTGAGAGGCAAGGGGGGGTGGTTGGTTGGTTTGCTTTCTGTCCTGGGAATTGAACCGGGGGCCCTGGGATGAGGTATGAGTTCTCTAACCCTGATCTATACTCCCAGCCCAACCTGTTTAGATTAAAATCCTGCTAAGCACTGAGCCCCGAAATTTGTGAACCTGCATGAGATCCCATCCAGAGAAGCATTGTTGTCTCCCGGTTCACAGTAGCTTGCTGAGGGCAGCATGAGCAAGATTGTAAAAGCCTGGGCTGAGTGGTGGGTGCTGCCCTCTCCTCCTTCCACCATCTCTAAGCACCAGGAACTGTTTCTCCACGTGGGTAGCAGGTGATATGCAAGGCAGTTAACACGTGGAGCATAGTGTCTCTGCTCCCCAACCCCCACCAACTCCCCCTCTCTGCCCCAGGCAGTGGGAGTACACTGCCCTTATTTGGGGAAATCAAAGGCTGAGAGAAAAGGCCATAATTTGTCAAGGAATCCCACTCCTGGCCCTCTCTGGCTCATGGTTGTGTCTAGAATAAAGCATCTGGGCCCCCAGCTTTTGCTGAGGATAAGGCAGGTGAGAAAGCAGCCTCTAGGCTGTATGTCTGCACTCGGTCCCCTTTTCCTGAGAGTGGCTCCCTCAGAGTCCTGCTGGGAATACTAAAGGAGAGGTTTGTGGAAAACAGGGTCTTAGTGCCTGCCCACCTGCATGGTGTTCTCTCCCTGGACTCAAAGCCATCCCAGAAACTTTCTCACCACTTCCCTGGGACAGCCCTGCTGGCCTGCATTTTGACAGCCATGGGTATTGTGCTCTTGAAACTTAATTCTCTCACCAGCTTAAAATGACCCAGGGTTTCTAACCCGTCTGAGATGGTTGGAAGCCATCACTGAGCATGCCCTTAACCCAGTGCTTCAGTGGCAGTCACGTGGTCACCCAGAGCCAGCATGACTCCTCCAGAGTACCCAGAAGTGGATAAACTTTGGTCACCCCTTAACTCAGGCTTCTTGCCAGTAGGGGACGATGCAGAGACTGTGTGCCACAAAACACTGTACAACAGATTGCAAATTAACTCATTTTGTTGAAAAAAGGTATTGTTGCAGAATTGTGCTTCCACATTGCCTTATGGAACAAGACCGGCTGGTGGCTTCTAGAAACTGCCCTCTAAAGAGCTGGGGAACATAAAGAGACCTCCACACAGTCGGCAGTAACTGGGCTCCATAGTAAAGACAAGCACAGTAGAGAAACAGCAGTTACTTGTGGTTTGATCTCTTTCTGGTCCTGATTTGTTGCAGGTGCCCAAATAGCTTTCTATCAGGTCGGACTAAGAAAATAGGAAAATGATTCTTTTTTTCCTTATCTATGTTCGCAGAGACATACACTCACACACCCCTTGAGCTCCTACCCCCCCACACCCCCACCCGTGACTCTCAGCTTCTGAGGGAGGGAACAGTCCTTTGTCAACCTTACCCCACCCCCCCCCCCACCCCATTAGTTAACTAGCCGGGTCTCTATTCCCTGCAGGTTCTCTGTTCCCGCAGCTGAAGCCATCAGAGGGCGTCTTCAAGGTCATCTTCTGGCTGGGCTACTTCAACAGCTGTGTGAACCCGCTCATCTACCCCTGCTCCAGCCGCGAGTTCAAGCGCGCCTTCCTCCGCCTCCTGCGCTGCCAGTGTCGCCGCCGCCGCCGCCGCCTCTGGCGCGTCTACGGCCACCACTGGCGAGCCTCGACCGGCGACCCCCGTTCCGACTGCGCCCCCAGCCCTCGCGTTGCGCCCCCTGGGGCCTCCTTGGCCCTCACTGCACACCCAGACCGGGGCTCCGCAGAAGCGCCCGAGGCGCAGGCTCCGGTCTCAGGCCGTCGAAAGGCAGCCTCCGGCCTCCGAGAGTGGAGGCTGCTCGGGCCACTGCAGAGACCTACGACCCAGCTGCGTGCAAAGGTGTCCAGCCTGTCTCACAAGATCCGCTCTGGGGGCGTGCGGCGCGCGGAGGGTGCGTGCGCCTTGCGCACGGAGGTAGAGGCAGTGTCCCTAAGCGTTCCACAACGTGGTGCAGAGGCTGTCATCTGTCAGGCTTATGAGCCGGCCGATTACAACCTCCGGGAGACTGACATTTAAGGACCGAAACCCAGGCTGGGGAATGTGCTGGGGCCCAAGGATAGGTGTTTTGTGGGATGCTGCCTTCGGGTCCAAGACTCTGACGGGGTGGCTGCTTCATCTTACCCTAAAGCAACCGGAGCTGGACCTGGGGTCGGAGCACTTCGAAGATGGTGGGTTATGGCGCCCCCTGCTGGCCATAGGTGTCCAGAGCTCTTCCTGGAAGAGCATGGATTCGCTCTTCTTATCCAGTCTGAGAAACTGCTTAGTCTGCCGGCCCTGAAGTCTAGGCAAGAGACTTTAGGTTTGGCCACAAGCCTTTGAGGGAGGAAGAGGTACAGACTCTTCTTGCTTTGCAGCTCCCAAGGAAAAGATCAGTGGACGCTTTCTACTCCTTACTGCCATCTGGAGTAAGTCAGGAAGTCCTACCATAGGACCTGCCACACAGTGAGCTTTGGTGGATGCCTGCCATACCAATCTGTTTTTTTTTTTTTTTTTTTTTTCACCCTAGGCCCACTGCTCCCTTCCCCACACTCCTGACCTGTATGTACCCTTCACCAGTCCGGTCCCAGCCCTCACCATTTGCCCCAGGGGTCTTACTGTTTACACTCTGTACATAGCTCGTTGTGCCTGTCTGTGCCCATCACTTCTCACTGGGATTCCAGGCTACTGACAAGGGGAGTCTTATTTTTCATTTTGAAACCTATTTATTGGTAAGAGTACTTATATTTTGTTCAGATTGTGCAAATTGTCCATCTTTGGCCTGTAATTCAGAGAGAGCCTCCTCCTTCTGAGATCCTTAGACCGCCGCAGGGTAGTCTTACGACTCTCTTGCTGGTTTGTGTCTAGGTCAGAAACATTTGGGGAGGTGGTCCTCTCTCCTTCGTCCATGGGGTCACTACCATCCTTGGATCTTTTAGCAAGACTAAAGGACTTTGGAGTTTTGTTGGCTTATGAAAGTCACATAAGCACAAACTTTCTTTTTGTCACCTCCCCTGTCCCCTCCAGATGCATCTGTGATGTTCTGGGGGCCTCATGAAACATACTGTCCACCAGAGCAACTGGTAAGACATTACATGACAGGATAGACACGCCCGGGCAGACAAGCGTTGAGAAAACCCACGCCTTGGAGTCCTGTTCCTTAGCTCTCTCTGAGTAAAGGCATACGTCCCATGGATCATCAGCAATTTAGTCTCTACAAAGAAAACGCCAGCCACCCTTACCCAGCCTACACGGGAGTGATGGCTGTGAGCAATGGGCCCTTAGAAGGACAGCTAGCTAAACAGTATCCTGAAACTGGAAGTGCCAGTTACGGGCGCCAACACGGGTGGGTAGTCGGCCTGAAGCATCACCACGGTCCAAAGCCTTTGCTAGCTAATTTTACAAGGTTAAAAAAGGAAATGGTAGCAGGGATTAGGAGGAAATGGTTTACAAAGAGATCTGGGATCTGGATTTTGCAAAACTACTCTCCCCTAAGCACCCAGTGACAGAGGAGCAGTTACACCAGGTGTTGGGAATATACATTTACACATACGTGAGATACACACACATACACACACACACACACCAAAGGGCCCCTTTTGTCCTAAGGGCCTCCTTAAAGCTAAGGCACAGCCTTTACTCTCTTCTCACAGAGGAGGGATCCATGGGTCAAGTCAGAAGTCAATGAGTGGGTAGCCCCCAGTACCAAGGGCTTAGCATTGGCCTCTTGGATAGGAGCAAGGCAGATTTGCTTCAAAAGCTTGAGTCTTTGGGGGCCCCACCCAGTGGGAGTGGATAGGGTTGACAGCTCACTCGATATTTGTGCCAAACGTGGCACTCATCTCTTGGCCATGTGCCAGCCCTGTCTTCTGGGCACACTGCTGCTCCCCACACCAGGACCCGAGTGCGAAATGAGGTTAGGAAGGCTGCAGAGCCCAGAGCGGGGGCCATCTTCAGACGAGGCCTCCAGGGCTCTTGTTTTTGTAGCTACTCCAGCGCTGTTGCTGACCTCACTCCTGGGCTATGACAGGCTCACAGCCAAGAGGAACAGCCTGGGATGGTGATGCCCTTGGGGGTGCAGGGAGAGATTGCAAGCAACTTCAGAAAAATCTGGGAGCAGCGTGCACCATTTCCTGAGTCCTCGGGTGTTTCAGCACCCAGCCCATCCTACACTTCTGACTAGAAACTGTCTTGAGGCACGTGTAAGGCAGGAGGCCTTTGTCCTCATGATCTTAAAGGTCAGTAAGGTCTGAAGGTGCCTGTGACTAGGGAAAAGATGGTCCTTTGAGATGTGACAAAGACTGAGGCAAGCTTTAAAGGACACTACTGCTGCTTGTCCCGAGTCTGAATCCCTGTCCCTTGAAAGCCACATCCTTTTGTCCCACCCCAGGATCCTAGCTGCCATCTAACCACGCATCTTTCCTTACTTCTCACCCTCTTCCTAGGATGCTTTTGCAGCTCACCATGGCCCTCCAGTTTCCCTGGGCTCTTTCTTCATGTTAAAGACATCGAGGCCGGTGCTGCCTCTTTCTGGATGTGCAAAGTCTGCTGGAGCTGACCGGCATCCCTTCCTGCCTCCCTTCCTCTTTCTCCTCCTTTCCCCACAGGCTCCCCTCTCTACCCTTAAATGTTCCTGCGGGGGAGGGTTGTATTCCTCTTCTCAACTTGCCAGGCACATAATCTCATCTGTTCCACATCTCAATGGCTGCATATAAATGACTCCCAGGGACTCTCTTGAGCTCCAGATGTGTGTTCAACCTCCCAGGCACACCTCAGGGTCACTAGCTTCCTACAAAGCCCCTGAGCACGCCCTGCCTCCTCTGCTTTCCAATTTCTTAGTTTTGCATCTCTCTAGGAGCTCCCTCACAGATTCCCAGCTCTGAACAAGCCCCCAAGTAAACTGTAGCCTCTCAGGTCACTCACCCCCGGCCTATCTAGAGTGCACTGGGAGTCCTTATGTTCCCCAAGAGTAGATGTGCCCTGTACTTCCATGGTAACACACAATCCACCTTCCAGGCAACCAATCTCCTCCCACCTCAGGCCCCAATCTTCTACCAGTCCCTAGGTCCTTCCTGTTCTAGTTGCTGACAGGTCGTGGAGAAGTGTCTGAAACCTCCCTCATCCTTCTTTGTGTCACAGTTCTGACTCCTCACAGCCCCCTTGGCCCTGATATGATTCCCATCCTTTTATACCCCCAGGGGACCACATGGTCATCGTCTGTCCACTTGGAAAGATTTTTTTTTTTTAGTTGGCCCCCCTCCCACCCTGTTTCTTATGGCTCCAGAGGCATACAGATCCAGATGGTTGACAAGGCTGAATCAGTCTTCAGCCTCTCAGCCTGGAATAGCTCACAGGGAACCACACTGGAGCAGGTGACACTGAGGGAGCAGGGGGTGGGGTGGGGGGGGTAGGTATGGGGAGTAGGTCTTTTGAGAAGGAACTTAGTGCTGCCCTCTGGGTGGTCTGGGCTTCCTGTCTTCCTCTCACCCCACCCCACCCCCCCCCCCCCCCCCCCCCCCCCCCCCCACCCCACCCCACCCCACCCCCCGCCCCATCCAGACCTCATTTCATAAAGAACAAAAAAAACTAAGAGAATGCTGACCAGGGCAGAGCACCACATTCTAAAATGACTACTCTGAAAGAACCCACAGGAAAGCTGCAGGATGCAGTTGGGATGGAGACATGAGACCTGGAACTCGGTGGGATGGCAATGGTAGAGTGCTTGTGTTTCGTGAATAAGGCTTCAGTCCCCAATTTCAGGGGGCGGGGCCTACCAAGGAGTCTAGAAAATGGAGCCACACAAGCTGGACGGTTTTTGTTGTTGTTGTTGTTGTTTGTTTGTTTGTTTGTTTGTTGAGACAGGGTTTCTCTGTGTAGCCTTGGCTGTCCTGGACTTGCTTTGTAGACCAGGCTGGCCTCACATCGATCCACCTGCCTCTGCCTCCCACGTGCTGGGATTAAAGGCATGCGCCACACCACCACCGCCCCCGGCTCAAGCTGGACTTTCAAAGAAGGGGGCCAGATGTAAACATACATTGGAATCGTCTGCCACACTTGAGCTGCCCTGTTTGCACAGTTTCTTTCACCATTCATTGGCTCCACCGAGGGTTTATATTCACTCTACCTACTCTGCCAGGAACCAAAGAAAAAATTCTAGCTCCTTTTCTGTTCTTTTCATAACATACCTTGAGCAAATAGATCTCTCCTCCCATCTCTCTCTCTCTCTCTCTCTCTCTCTCTCTCTCTCTCTGTGTGTGTGTGTGTGTGTGTGTGTGTGTGTGTGTGTGTGTGTGTGTGTTCAGAAGTTAACTTTATGGAGTTTTCTCCTTCCATCTCTTACATGGGTTTCAGAAATCAAAATCAGCTCATCTTCCCACTGAACCATCGTGTCATCCATTAGTTCCTTTACCTGGGAATGAATCAGATTGATTTCCCTTCACCCTTTTTTGAGTGAAGCTAAAGAGGTCATGGGTCACTGGCCAGCTCCCAGATTGGCTAATATGGGGTCAAATCTAACAGCAGGTGAGGCAGATGGGAATAGAAAGGTCGCTGAGAACAAACGCCATCTGTGCACCAGGGAGGTGTTCAAAAAGTGGGAGGAGCAGGTTGGAGTGTACTGACATCTCTCGGCACACTGGAACAGCTAAAGAGACCGTGATCATTAAGGACGTGATCATTACTTCCATACTCCAAGGCATTTTTCTCCCCCTGGCAAGGGGTAAATCAATTACTAGAACTGCAAGCTTGTGCTGTCTGCTTCAGGGTCTTCCCTGAGGGCTTTTCCTCTTTGTTGCCCTGTCACCGAAGGCATGTTGCTTAAGGTTGAGGATGGAGAGGCTCCAAAGTTAGCCTCTAGTCACCCCACATTAGCTGACCCAGAACCACACCTTTCCTACCGATGTCACACATGGCCTTAATGGCCAGACATAGGTCACATGACTTGGCATAGAAGAGTGGGAAAGGGAGTGTGATTAGTTTAGAAAAGGAGTCCAAAAATTCTGTCAGCCAAATTCAGCCTGCCACCTGATTCAGTCACTCACAAACTAAAAATGGGGGAAAGTCAAAAGAATAACATTTAATGGCATAATGTTTTATGTGAATATTACCCTCCAATATGTTCAATTTTGCCTCTTCCTTCACAAACCTAAGTTTATTGCCTTGATGTTTACAGGAAAAGCCTACTGACTTCATTAATTGCTTTCTGGTGGAATACTGCTACCTGGACCAGAACAGAGTTCTGCCCAGCAAGAAGCCTCAGAAAATATCAGGCAGGCAACCCAAGTCACACACAACACATTTCAAACTTGTATTTGGTTATTTAATCTTTTTTTCTTGGTGTATACTCATTGTGCGTAGTGACCGGTTACTTGATCTTCAGCCAACGTAAACTAAGAATTAGCCCTCTCCCCAGTCCCTGGGACAAAGGAGGTCTTCTGCAATGTATGTGCCTCAAGGATATTTCTCAGACCAGACAATTTGGAGGATTTATAAAGAGACTTGAGAAAACTGGAAAGTGACCAGCCACCTATGCCAAGATGCCAGATCTCAGTGATAGAGCTGCAGGCAGCAGCTCCCATCACTGCACTCACTGGGAAGTGAAGTTTGTAAGCTCCGACTATCACACAAGACAACATCCTCATGACTGTAAACGAACTGGATGAGATGCCTGAATGTGTCCTGAAAGCAACTTAGTAACTTGAAGGCAGAGACTGCGGTTATGGGCCTGGGCCAGCGCTCTACCTCCTAGTCCATCCTACCTCTGCCCACATGTTCCCTTCCTCTCCATCCTCCTTGATGCTCCCTCTCTGTCTCCACAATGCGTCCTCCTCCATCCCTCTCCAACCTGAAAGTGATGTTAAGTCCTCTATGAGACTGGCTCGTATTTCCTTCCCAACGCTTTCCTCTTGTCCTGTGCCTTTACGTTTGCTGCATGTGTGTCTCCAACATCATGTCATGAGTCCATTTCAGTGTGGAACAGCCAAAAGGCAATCTTAAGCACTTTTATTTCTAGGCCAGTAAGGGACTTCCTGTGTCCCACAAGGACTTCATGGTGCCTGGATTATCTTGTCATCATGCTCACTGGGTTTGGGGGTCAGAAGGGAATTAAAGAACAGAGTAAAATTGTGCCCTTCCCACTGTTTCATCTGCTGGAGAACTGTGTGGCTGGATGAAGCTCTATGGGGTTCTTCAGAAGCGAAGATCTCCCTGGGAAGGAGTATCACGGAATTAAGAATGTTCGTTGGCTACAACAACATGGCCTGCAGCAACCTACCCTTTATGCTATGAAATGCCTCCTCTGTGGGTCCAAACCCTGTGTCCTGGTCCTTCCAGGCCCCTTGTTGAGATGGAACCACACTTAAACCCTGAGTGACTGCCCAGTAATGCTGTGAAACAACCCACCACACTCATGGATGGCCACTGTAAACATTTCTTTGTCTTCTCTATGTCTGTCTTCGGGCCCCAGGTTTGGCTCAAGATTTTCATGGGTTCAGATTAATTCCTATTTTTTCCATACTCTCCTTGAACCATCAGCTAGAGTATGCTCTTCTCATGGCAAGTGGTAACTATACAACAAGTCCAAACCAAGTGCACACATTCGATTCTGCTGCCTGCCTCGGGGAAAAAATGCCTTAAGTCACATCAAATATGTGGACATTCCTTTAGGCAAAACGAGCCACATACATGGCCAACCTAACAGTCAATGGGACAGGAAAGCACACTCTGATCCCAGGGATGAGGCACATGAGTGAATATCTGTTGAACAATTCTCTAGTATATTACAAGAAACAAACTTTCCTGGCAAGTGGAGCCATGTGTCTTACTCTACCCTGTGTCCAGGAGCCCCAGGTACAATTAATCAGAAGCCCAGTGATTCCCTGAGGAACCTGGACCACTTCTGATGATGGCTGTCCTGCTTCCAGCAAGCAGGGAGTTTTAAACAGAAGTGGGACCAGGCAGGACAGCAGCCAGATAACACATTGGGAAGGAAACATGAGTCGGTCGGTTGGAGAGGGATGGAGAAGGATGCATTATGGGAGACAGAGAGGGATGCATCAAGGAGGATGGAGAAGACTGTAACATGGGGACAGAGGCAGGATGGACTAGGAGGTGGCAAGGTCACACCCAGAGGAGAACGATGACCCTGACAAGGAGTCACAGGTTCACATTTCTATTTCTCTGAGCCTTGTCTTCAATCTGTTGACTGTTCAGGGCCTAATTTCTTGGCAGTGGCTCTATGCTCTCCTCTTTAGCTAGCCTTCCAACTCGGCTTCCTAGGAAAGAACTATAACCCTGCAGCCTCGGTCCCTCCAGACTCCCTCTTCCTCTTCCAGGGCTGGCCAGACTGGTCATTGCTATGTTACTGCCTTCTGTTGTCACAGTGATGATATGTCACAGCTAGGCACAAATCTCAGTCATTCAGAAATAATACTGACTACACACGAGTCTGAAGACAGCTGGTCCGGTTGAGGTGGCTCTTCTGACCTTGCTAGGTTTATGTGTCTCAGAGCTGGCTGTTCAGAGTGACCTAGACCAACCCCGGCTAGTCTCCAGTTAAGGCTAGAGTGACTTGGCTCTGTTCCACATGCCTTTCAGCCTGACCCAAGCATGTTGTCATGGTGACCGCAAAAATCTCAAAAACACAAGTAGAACATGCAAAGACTGTTGGTGCGTGTTCACTTCCACTTCAGTCTCTTGTCTGAAGTTGCATAGCCAAATACAGATTCATATGTGAGGGCCTCCCCTTTGTTAATAAATAGACAGGGCTGATCAAGGTAAACAACAGAAATGTGTTCCCTTACAATTCACAGAGTATAAATCCAAACTCCATAAACCCAAGATGCTGTTGGGTCATTTTCTCCTGAAGACCTCTCTCCTTGGTTTACAAATGGGCATGATTCGTGTGTCTTCAGCCATCTTTTCTTTGTTTATCTATGTCCTAATGTCTGTTGCTGAATTGGGACCTATTCTAATGACCTCCTTTTCAATTAATTACCTCTTTAAAGAGTCTAGTTCTTAGTTGGTTACACTTTAAGGTGCAGGGGTTAGGACTTTAGCGAATTAGGGTTGAAGGCACACTTCAGCATCTAACCACCTCATGAGTGAGAGCAGATACAAAGTCACATGGGAAAGTATGCAGAGAACAGCGCTGCTTTTGTCAACCACCTTCAAGATGAGCCAGTACTAACTTGACCTTTGCCTGAACTACAACAACAGAGATGTAGACCAGGAAATTCCTGTGACTTGAGACTCGTCCACAGCAAACCCAGGTTTTCATTTGTCACTGGAGCCTAGCTTACACCCATTTCATAAAAAACAAAGGAAACCTGTTGTACATATGCTTTGAAGCATGCTAGAAGTACACAAAGAGGCTGATGTTCTCAACAGAGATCATCTGAGATAAAGGCGGAAAAAGGGCATTCTAGGCCAGGCGTGATGGCGCAAGCCTTTAATCCCAGCACTTGGGAGACAGAGGCAGGTGAGATCGCTATGAGTTTGAGGCCAGCCTGGTCTACAAAGTGAGTCTAGGAAAGCCAAGATAATACAGAGAAACTATGTCTCAAAAAACAAGAGAGAGAAGGAGAGAGAGAGAGAGAGAGGGAGGGAGGGAGGGAGGGAAATTCTAAAATCCGAATCAAACCCTCCCTTGAAACTATTCACTAAAGTCAGTGTAAGTGTCATGTGCCTATAATCCCAGAACTCAGGAGGAGGGGATTACAAGGTCCAGTGCAGCCTGAGCCTCTAACCAAAAGAAGTATGCTTTGGGGCTGAGGGTAAAGCTCAGCAGAGGAGCATTTGCCTGGCCTGTGCAAGGTCCTGGGTTTGATCCCTGTCACTGGGAGGATCATGAAAACTGACAGAACCCAGTCAATACAGAGAAAATGAACAAGTCTAAAGTGCAAAGGCAATAAAACCAAACTCAAGAGAGAATCTACACAACATATGCACAATAATCCCATGTGAAAACCTATTACCTTATCAGCTAATTTTTAAAACAAATTCAAAATATTATTTAAAGACTGCATCTATTCATAAAAAATATATCAAAGTCACAAAAACAAAGAATATCACAAACAATTTTAAATACTAGATATTAAAACCAATATGAATACGGGCTGGAGATATGGCTCAGCACACAAGAGCACTTGTTTTGTAGTTCTGATACTAGAACCCACATCCAGACATTCACAGACACCTGAAAGTCCTTCTCCGAAGAACAGAGAGACCTCTTCTGGACTCTAGACACACACACACACACACACACACACACACACACACACACACACAGACACACAATTAAATCTTGAAAAAGTTCAGTTTTTAAAAAAGAAAAAAGAAAGAAAAAGTTCAGTTTTTAAAGAAATTGCCAATTTTTAAAAAATATTTATTTATTTATTTATTATGTATACAGTATTCTGCTTCACGTGTGCCTGTCCACCAGAAGAGGGCACCAGACCTCATTATAGATAGTTGTGAGCCACCACATGGTTGCTGAAAATTGAACTCAGGACCTTTGGAAGAGCCATCAATGCTCTTAACCTCTGAGCCATCTCTCCAGCCTAAAATTGCCCAATTTTTTAAGAAAGTAGAAGTATCCAAAAATTGGTTTCCATCAGAAAAAGTACAAATTCTCTTCAATGATGTCATCCCACTTGGACTGACAACGCCCACTCACCACAACAAGAGCCCCATATAACAAAAGCCCCAGGGCCAGGCCTGAAAAGGCCTGATGTATTGTGAGTTGTTGGCCAGAGGACTCACAGAGACTCCCAAAACAACAGCTAGTGCTGTTGCCCTTGCCGGCTCCCATAGGCTCATGGTAAGTCCCTATTGATGAAGACACTTGGAGGAGCTGCACTGATCTGACTAGAGAGCCTCCTCTCTGACGACTGGCTTTCATAATACTGAAAGGTGCTGTGCAAGACGCCAAGGGAAGGAACAGCTACAATTCCTACAAACCACAGTAGTGACCATTGTGGCACAATCACTGCATTCTAAATATGCATCCTTACAGCTGCCAGTAAGTGAAGTTCTCGCCTCAAATCTTTGCAAGAGACAGAGTTCATTACAGAAAAACACAACTGGTCATAACGCAAGACATCAGTGGATCCCGGGAGCCCAACTCCCTACAATACATCTACAGTTCACTCCTACGCCTAAGATCGTAAGACCAGGACCAGGACCAGGAAGTGGCTGTGAGAATTTGCATCTCTTACAAATTACTGGGATGTTTCACGCATGACGCTTCAACAACAGTATGGCTGCCTAAAGAAGATTCAGACAAGTGCAGCAACAGTAGACATGCTGATGTGGAAGGGAGAAGTCCCATAGGGCCCCACCTCTGGACAAAGAGCTGCAGCAACCAAGG
Source organism: Acomys russatus (assembly GCF_903995435.1). Classification (NCBI taxonomy): domain Eukaryota; kingdom Metazoa; phylum Chordata; class Mammalia; order Rodentia; family Muridae; genus Acomys; species Acomys russatus. Next base: position 67,378,871 of record NC_067140.1, on the reverse strand, counting down.
AGTGCTGAGGACTGCAGAAATAGCCTCCCTGACTCATGAGCCTGTAGCTACTTATCCATCACCAAGTGCTCAGCCCTGAAATCATACACATGCAAGCAACACTAAACAGACTGAGTGGGCTTATGTTTATATTTTTACACACAGACACACCACACACACACACACACACAAACACACACACACACACACACACACACACACACACACACACACACACACACACACACACCAATAACAATGAAAAAGAGGCCAAGAATTAGAGAGGGACACAGAGAGAGACGGGCTGGGAGGGAGGAAAGGGAAGGGAGAATGTTATATAATTAATTCTAATTTTTAAAAATAAAAATGCTAAAAGGAAAATAAAGGCAAAGCACTACTGAAAGGGCTTTTAGAAATAGACTCAAGAGCCGGGCAGTGGTGGCACACGCCTTTAATCCCAGCACTCAGGAGGCAGAGGCAGGCAGATCACTGAGTTCGAGGCTAGCCTGGTCTACAAAGTGAGCCAAGGACAGCCAAGGATACATAGGGAGACCTTATCTCAGAAAATAAAAAAGAAAGAAAAGAAAGAAAGGAAGAAAGAAAGAAAGGAAGGAAGGAAGGAAGAAAGAAAGAAAAGAAAAGGAGTCAAGAACCCATCAGTGTGGCAGACTTATTTAGGACTTAGGTGCTGGCTAGGAACTCTCCTCATCTTTCATCTTTACGTCTGGACCGGAGGGCCAGAGCCTCAAGATGCTCATCAAAAGTTTATCAGACTCTTGTTTTATGGACCTTCCCTTCTGTTTACACATTCTCTACCTTATCTTCTATCGGCTACATTGGCCTGGTCCCTTCCCAGCACTCACTATCTCACAAACTATCTCATTTTTCCCTGTCTCCTTCTGAACACTCACTCAGCTAGTTGAACTCCTGTCTTCCAAATTGCAATTTCTACCCTCCTAAATAGTCATTTTCATTTTGAGAAGGAAGTACAAATTCTTAAACAAATATTAACCATTAACAAAATTGAAATAGTATTCAAATATATATATATATACATTTTTTTTTAATCCACAACACTCTAGACATAGCCAGTTTTACAAGTAAATTCTGTAAGTCTTCAGGAAATAGATAGTCAACATTTTACACATATTTTCCCAACATTTATAGTAATAGGACAGAAAGATTATATTTTTCAAAAAGGCAATGGTTCTAGGCATGGTGGCTCACAGCTGCAGCTCCAGCACCGAGAAGACAGAGGCAGGCAGACATTGAGGCCAGCCTGGTCTACATAGTGAGCTCCACTTTTAGGAGGGAAATAAAAGGTTACGATTCAGGTTGAAAGAGGAGCCTGAGATTGGTATTTCTGACAAGTTCCTGGGGATGGCAAAGCTGTGGTTCTAAGGGCCAAGATGCAGGCATAAGACAGAGAGAAGAGTTGACAAGCTGTTATAAGTAAAGCCTCATGGAATACAGGCAAGAGTGGGGGGGGGGCACCGGGAGGAGGGGAGCTGGCAAGTTTTTTCTACAAAAGCAAAAACAACACAGAGGTCATAAAATCAGGAGCACTGCCGGGCGTGGTGGCACACGCCTTTAATCCCAGCACTCGGGAGCCAGAGGTAGGTGGATCGCTGTGAGTTCAAGGCCAGCCTGGACTACAAAGTGAGTCCAGGACAGTCAAGGCTACACAGAGAAACCCTGTCTGGAAAAAAAAAAATCAAGGAGCACTATACCCTTGAACTTCTAGAGCTAAACCTCCACACACAGCGCTACCCATCAGCTCTTCCCCTAGATGCAGCCAACAGAAATACATTTACACTCATGAGAAGACATATACTAGAATGTTCACAGCCACTCTAGTTTAACAACCAAACACCTGAGATGAATCCAATGTCTTGTCCACCACCAGAGTGCACATATAAATCATAGCCCATCACAAAACAGACTGTGATCTGCAGTGAGGACAAACGGATGCTTGCTGCACAGAGCCACACGGATGAATCACAGTATAAGATAAAAGTAATGTCTCCTTGACAAAATCTGGGGTCACCTGGCAGATGGGCCTCTGAGCATGTCTGTGGGAGCCCTGCCAGATTACAGTATTGATAGGAGAAGACCATCTTAACTGTGGGTGGGTCCTGGGCTGCACGCTGGCACGTATGCATTAATCCATGGCTCACCACAAGGTTGAGCTGCTTTGACTTCCCCTCCATGACGGAATACACCCCTGAACAAAGCCTCTCTCCCTTAAATAGAGTTGTCTGTGTATTTTATTATAGAAACAGGAAAAGAAACTGGGATGGAAGTTGCTACGGAGGATTGGAGTGTCCCTGTGAAAAGCCTGATGGGGTGGCTCTTTAGCCTTTGCAACTGTTTGGGGGTGGGACTGTAGAAGCGGTTGGCACTTTTGGTTAGAAAAGCCTTCGGATGCCGGAGGTGGGGCTTAATGGCCAACTGGTGGGAGCGTAGAAGGCAAGAATGCTGAGAGGAAAGTAGGAAATGGAAACCTGACCTATGAGATTTCATAGGTAAATGGGACTCTAGTGCGAGCTGGGGTAAGGGCCATTGGTGTGATATTTTGGCCCAGAATCTAGCATCTTTCAGTCTTTGTCCTCAGAACCTGAGTAAAGTTGAATTTAAAGATAATGGGTTAATTTGTTTGTCAGGGGAAGGTGCTTAAAGTTATGGTCAAGAGAGCTCAGTCACCAAGACTGCTCTAGCTGTTAGGGTTAGAGCCATTAAAGGGAAGCCCCCTCCCTACACTGTGCACTAAGACAACAGGAAATGTGTCCAGAGGGCAAAACCCCATCTCTCGGGAGCACCACCTTATAAATATCCAAATTCACTTCAAGAAAAAAAAAAATCTCAGCCGATGGGGCCTTCTTTGTTCCTTTAAAGCTCTGCCTAGAGGAGGTCAGCATACACAGCTGATGCAGTTGTGGTCCAGGGGTCCCCAGTCCATCCTGTGCCAGCCACCGAGCTTGGCGGAGTCCACCCATGTGGTGCCCATTTTGAAGATATGAAAGTTGCAAGGTTGAGAGGGTCATGGAGAGCAGCTGATGGCAGCCAGTGTGTGGCAGGGTCGGCGTCCCCGAAGAGAGGCCCTCAGAGGCCAGCGTGTGCAGTTGTGAAGACGAATCCTCAGCAGAGTCCAAGATCTTGCAGGTGCCAGGACCACAGGAGAGCTTTGGGCAGGGACTAGAGCTGACTCCAGAGAGAACGTATCTGCGTCAAGTGTGTCAGAGCTTGAAGGCTTGGGCTACGCAAACCTTCGGAAACCTTGTTGATCACATCACAGTCAGAACCAGATCGGGGCTGGCAAGATGCTCAGCAGGTAAAAGCCTGATGACTAAATTCAATCTACAGAACCCACAACAGAAGGAGAAAATCAACTTCACAAAGCTGTCCTCTGACCGCCACATACACGCCGCAGGCACACACACGCATACGTCCCAGTATCATACGTGCACAGTAATAATAAAATAGAGTTTTAAAAAGAAGAACGCTGCTGTATCTCTCTCCTCCCTCAATGCTGATTCTGTGTACAAGCCCCAGGCTACCAGTTTCCAAGCTATCAGGGACTACTGGTGACACCCTGTAAGACGATACACAACAAACTAGATGGATCCCACCTCCCCACTCCTCAAAGTCACAGATTCCTTCCTAGAAATGCAAGACACCCCCCACCCCACCCAACACCTGAGAATCAGAGGTAGACTCACAGCAAGAACTAGACTATGGACTGTGCCCACATCCCCTGCAACCTGTACAAGATCCCCACTCTGCGTCGTGGGCCTCAACTTCCCTCAGAGGCCCCACCATGTTGTCTGTAACATTAATTAGTCTTCCAACAGATCTCTTCCCCACGGAGTTTTGCTAAGTGTCCTCCTTAACCTTAAACCTTTCAATTAGGAGACCCAGAGGCCAGACAGGGGATTTAGGATTTGGTGTTTACCATGATGGGTTTGGGTTGTTTTAGTGTGACTGTTTTATGCACTGATTCTTCCCTCTGAAATAGTAACATTTACTCTGTACCATTAAATGTTGGAAATAAACTGCTTTGTACTTTATAGGAGCTGACAATTAAGGGACTTTGGACCTTACAGAGTCAAGTCTGTTAATGACTCTGGGGGACTTGAAAGTTGGACAAATGCATTCCATGTTCTAAGATGGTCCTGAGCTCACTGAGACAGGAGGTGGAAGGTTACAGCTTAAAAGGGATGCTTTGACCCCAGTGTGCTGACACACATTTTAACCTCGGCACTAGAGAGGCAGAGATAGGTGGCTCTCTGAGTTCAAGGACAGCCTGGTCTACAAAGCAAGTTCAGAACAGCCGGGGATACATAGAACCTTGCCTTGAAAAACTAAAGATTAAAAAAAAAAAAATGTGGTGTCCAGTTAACAAGGGGTAGAGGTGTCACAGTGTTAACTATCACTTTGATAAAGTTTACAGTCACGTGGGAGATGAGCTGTTGAGCATGCATTCGAGGAATTGACTTTTTTGTGTTAACTGATGCTGAGAGACCCATCTTGATCTTTGGGGGGACCAACACTTTTCTCTTTAAAAAGCCATTATATGCAACAGTAAAAGAAATTAAGACTGTGCGCTTCCATCAAACACAGAAGTGAGCAAGTCTGGAGCTGCAGAGGTGCAGAGAGCAGCTTAGGAGCACTGGCTGCTCTCAAAGCAGCCCCAGGTTCAGTTGCCAGCACTCACAGGAACTCACAACCACTTGTGACTCCATTTCTGGGCCTCTGTAGGCACCAGGCATGCACATGGTGCGTAGACATATATGCAGGCCAAAGACCCATACATATAAAATAAAACTAAACATATTTTAAAGTACATTTTTAAAGAAATGAGCAAAATTAAAACAAAGATGTCAAGGGTCTTAAGAGTGGCAGCTCTTTGGTCTGATTAGGATCTAAAATGTCCTCCAAAGCCAGGAGTGGTGGCACAGGCCTTTAATCCCAGCACTGGGGAGGCAGAGGCAGGCAGATCTCTGTGAGTTTGAGGCCAGCCTGGTCTACAAAGCGAGTCAGGAAAACCAAGGCTACACAGGGATACCCTGTCTCGAAAAACCAAAATAAATAAATAAATAAATAAATAAATAAATAAATAAATAAATGTCCCCCAAAGATGCTAGAGCTCTCTCTCCCTCCCCCTCCTTCCCTCTCTCCCTCCCTCCTGCTCCCCCTTCCTCCTCCTTCCCTCTTCCCCTGCCACTCTTCCTCCTCCTCGCTCTCTCCCCAGACACTTTCTGCCATGATGTCTCACCACAGGCCTCAAAGCAGTATGTCTGCAGGGCCCTAAACTGAAACATCCTAGACCGGGAGTCAAAATAAACCTTTCTGCTTTATGAATGGATCATCTCAGGTAATTTGTCACAGCGGCGGAAAGCTGCCTAACACATCCTTGGTAAGGTTAATGACTGGGAGAGGCACAAAGAGCACTTTTGTTTCTTGATATCGCACAATGAGGTTCAAGTTTTCTAAAGCGCAACCCTCACAATCTGCATTGTATGTGCAATTTGTTGTGCTGTTGAGGTAGAAGGAGGGAGAAAGGACCAATTATTGGATATTGATTTATCTAGTGATTTGCTTAAAGTACTGGCTGTTACAAATGCTTCTGTAAAATCTTGCTTACTGGGCTGGAAAGGTGGCTCAGAGGTTAAGAGCACTGACTGCTCTTCCAGAGGTCCTGAGTTCAATTCCCAGCAACCACATGGTGGCTCACAATCATCTATAATGTGATCTAATGTCCTCTTCTGGCCTGTAGGTATACATGCAGGCAAAACACTGTATACATAATATTCAATAAACATATTTTTTTTTAAATCTTGCTTGTTTACCAGCCCCACCTTGTATTTAGAATACAAAATGAGAATATAAACTGGACCAGCACTGAAGCCTTTCAGGAGCTGTCCTGGCTTCAGTCCACCGGTGACATCTCCTCTCCTCCCACTCACTGGAGTCAGTGTTTATCCCAGACAGATTCCCACAACAGTTCAAATGGGACCGCCCCCCCCCCTCAGAGGCTTAGATCTGAATACTTGGCCCTGGTTGGCAGCACTGTTTGGGGAGATTTAGGACCCTAGACCTTGTCACTGGAGGAGGCTTTGAGAGGTTCCAGGTCCCTCTTCTTGCTTGTGGTTGAGGATGTGCCCCTTTGGCTGCCTGTTCTAGCACCTGGCCACACCTCCCCACGTATCCTTTAGGACACAAGCCAAAGTAAACCCTTTCTTCTGTGAGTTGGTCACGGTGTTTTGTCACAGCAACAAAAAGACAGCTAATACACAACTACTTTCCAGGAAATTGGTTTATTTTTAAATGAAACCTTATTTTGTCCCCATGAAGCAGCCAGATTTAATGGGACATGGTGAGTATATTTATATGAAATACTTATTCATCACACTTGTGTCACTTCCATCAACACATATCAGCATTGTATGCACATCTCAGATACCCAGCTTCACTGGAGGAATAAACTAAAGTCATACTTCTTACTTATTGATTTAGAAAACGCATTTTTTTTTCAAGACAAGGTTTCTATATGTAGCCTCAGCTGTCTTGGACTCACTTTGTAGACCAGGCTGGCCTCGAACTTCCAGAAATCCACCTGCCTCTGCCTCCCTGAGTGCTGGGCTTAAAGTCATGTGCCACCATGCCTGGATGTAAATGCATTTCTTGAAGCATAACTAAACTTTCTCAGCTCCGAGTCTGGCATGATTATTGAAATAACTAAACATCTACTAGATGAATAGAAAATAAATAAACGATTCAACAAATGAACAACAGACAATCCCTAGAGACCAACAGTGTCTCTTTTTATTATTAATGAAAAGTCAATGGCAACATATAGAGAGATACAATTTATTCATATGTTCAGTATTTATTAAAGGGGATCCTGTGACGACTTGTTTGGTTCATTCTTTTGAATTCAGAAAAGCTCAGAAAAAAATACAAATCCTGTCAATGCAGCAAGCGTTGTGTTTCCCTTATGGCCAGAAGGTGGTGCCAGAGGTCATGGGATGGTCCACGGCTTGTCCTTTCTTCCAGAGAGCAGACCTATTAACTTCTGCTTCTCCAAGCCTACCTTATGAGAAGGGGAGCCCAGTCTGCCCGCGTGTCTCTCTGTAACTGGAAGATCCCCACCACCGATTGCTGATGTGAGCACAGTGGGATGGAGGAAGCACCAGTGTAGGAAATGGTGTGAGAAGCTTCCCTGTGGAGAAGAGCAGAGGACAATGAAAACAAGAGGACAGGTGACTGGAAAGTCAGGCGAGAGGTCCCTGCATTAGAGGGTAGGGTGCGCAGGTGAAGGGTCATCATAGCAGAGGCAGGGTCAACTACCTCTCTCATTTTGTCATGAGGGAACTCTCACGGGAGGCTGGAGAGCTTGCAGTTTGGGTGAGGAAGTGACCTCTAGTCAGCTTTTATTTGTCTATGAGGCCGAAGGGCCTGTTGGCCTGGAGACAGCTAAGAGAACAGCATTGTGGGAAGGAGGGGAGTCCTGAGGGAGAAAGCTGACGAGAGAATCCCCAGAGGACTGTCAGCAGCACTAACAGTGGGTCCCTGGGTTGACATCATTTCTGCATGATGTCTTCATTCCCTTGCCCATCCTGGAAACTTCTACTGTGATCCTGCTATTGCACTGGGTACTATTCTGCATGCACAGGATTTGTGGCAGTGAACATGGAACTACACAGTAGTGAGGGGACAGACGGGCAACTGCATAAATAAACAAACAGCAAATAACAAAAAGGGGGACGAAACACTGTGAAGGAAAAGGGGCACAGATTGGGTAAGTGGGGTAATTGTGAAAAAGGGACACTCAAAGCAGTATGCCCAGGAAAGTGAGTAGAACTCTATGGCTCTCCATCGTTCCTGGGTTGTTGACCACCGGTCCCCAGGAACAAGGGAACAGAATCAACAAACTGTGGGAATAACTGGTGACCCATAAGCACGAACAGGAATTACCTTCCTCCGGAACCAGGTGGAACCAGCTGCTGGGAGGCAGAGGGGTGAACATGTACTGAGATGCCTCATTAACATGGAGAGGCATCCCAGGATCCCAGCTCCTCATCAGCAGATAGGGAGCTGGACCTGTCATCTCCCTAAGGACTACGTAACATTCTTCAGGCAGAGGGTGTGACAGTCCGGGATCCCCAAACCGAGAAGAAGCAGCCTCGACAAAGGGAGTCCTTCATTTTGCACCAAGCTCAGAGCTTTCCAGTAATGCCAGACTGCGATGCAACTCTACATGCAGCAAAGTGGAGCGATCCTGACAAAAAAGAGCAGCCAGGTCTGAGGGAAGGAGAGGGAGGTAGCAGGTGCATCTTAGAACTTCTCATGGGATGAGAGCAGCCCACTGGTTCTCCAGTGTGAGGGCTGCCGCCCAGAGACCAGGAAGGCTGGACTGGCCATACTGGCTGTGTGGCAAACAGGCTAAAAGAGGAAGTTACAGAGGAACATCACCTAGCAGGCTGCTGCAGCTATTCAAGGCCAAAATGCAGGAACAGTGGGGTGTCTGAAAGGGTTAGATTCGAAACCCTTTAGGGTAGCTGATGAGAGTCACCTATGGCATCTCAGATGATGGGGAATGGAGAGTAACTTGGGTGTTCCCCTGAAGCCAAAGGATGGGTGGGTGGCAATGCCACTTACTCAAAAGGAAGGAGACAAGGAGACGGCCCCTGGATTAGACTGTGAAGGGACGGGAGGGATGGCGAGCTCTGCCTTGGCCCTGCTTTGCCTGTGGAAAGATGGCATAGTCAGCGTCGTATGTTCTGTGTGGTTTGCTTCCTCTGCTTTACTCTTGTCAGTGGGCACTGCCCCTCTCCAGAAGAGCCTGCTGGTATGGCCTGCTTCATGACTGAATTATGCTGACTGGTTTTAGGAGAGCAGGGAAAGGTTGAGAGACCAAGTGAATCCATAAGCAAAGGCAAGAGCCGATCCCAGAGCCATTTACACGACGTCAGCATACACACGCGCGAGACAAACAACCCAAACTCATAAGCAAAAGACAGCGACCAGCCCACGCAGACAGACCGGATGCTGAAGTCACTCACAAATGAGAAGACAATGTGGTGACATGGCCTTGGGCTGGGGTGTACAGGTGGCTGTGTGATCCCATGTGGCCCCACATATTGGGGTAGGGGTAGTGGTAAATACAAGACAAAAATTTTTTAAAAAGTAGATGGTAAGAAAAAGTGAACCCCAAAGCCAACCAGCCCAAATCACATGTGAACTAAATCCGTAAAATAAAATGCCCAGCCCTTCGCATTCCTTGAGAGCAGGTTTGAGGTGTTCCTTATAATCAGCAACAACACTAGAATAAAGGAACATGATAATGCTCTTTATCCACTTCAGGTGGAGCTACAGGGCAGTGGCCAATCCACTTGTCCAGTATTAAATGTACAGCATGAGGTTCGTTGTCATGGTTACCTTAACAGGACACTTCCTGCCTACTGAGCTATACAAATGGGAGATGAGCTCAATAAACAGGCAGAGCCAGAGAAAAGCCAGCCTCCTGCCACTCTGTCATTAAGTTGAAAAGACCATTAGATAGGTGATGGTTAAGAGCTGGCCAGCAGCCTGCTTTGTGCTACACCCAGGAGCTCCCGTCTTCCCATGCCAGCAAGCCCAAGCAAATGGCAGTTACTGCAACAGTTTGGATCGAGACTGTTCTCCAAAGGCCAGCGTGTGAAGACTTGACCAGGGCCTTATGGGAGGAATCCAGATCATTGCAGACGTGCCCTGGGAGCGCGTATTAGGACCCTGGCCCTTTCCCTAGTTTCCCAGCCACCATGAGATGGGCAAATCTCCTCTACCACACATGCTTTTACCATAACCCAGTAGCCAAATGCAACCGCCAAGCAGTTTGTCTCAACAACAGAAAGCTGACTAACACAGAGACTTCAATGGCAGCTAACTTCACTCCTAGCCTATGCCATGAAGTGAAAAATAGTAGCCATTCATATGCGAGAGACAGTGGCTGCCAAGTACCCCAGGCCCATGTGTAATGTTTCTGAGACTCTCACGGAGCAACCACCCCAGGTTAAGATACTGTGCAACGAAGTGTACAGACTCCAGGATAAAACACAAACTTCGGGAAATAACTTCTCTGCAAGTGACCTTCCAGGCAATGGAAATGACATGGCAACGCTGGTGTGGGTGTTGGCAGAGAAATGCTGCACACTAGACAGAGCCCAAATGCCACATCTGCTTTCAGAAATTTGGCAGGCGTGTGGGAGGTATCCCATGCCCCTGTTAGCGGTACTGTCTCCTTCTGAAGGGCTTTTCTCCTCCCTGTCCATCTGCCGTGACTCTGCTCTGGAGACTGAGTCATGCACACAACTCACAGGACACAGCTATTTGATGGACATCCTGGAAGGCTACCTCAGCAGACTCTCCAGAGCCACTCCTGCTGCACCTGTCCCTGTCCGCATCTCCCAGGGGTCCCTTGGCTTCCTCCTTCGGTTGTTCCCTCCCTTCACGAGACAGCATGTCCCCTAAGCTGTGTGGCCCAGGGCAGTGCCACATAAGTCCCTTTGAGAACTTTGGTTTCCTCTGCTATGAAACCCTCACTTCCCTCACATAGCTGCAGATACAAAGGTCACAGGCAACAGACCAAATACAACAACCACCGCCTATTATCTGAACTCAAGGCCAGTCCTCATCACCAAGCCACCAGTGGGCTGTGTGACAGTTTGAATAAGAAATGTCACTTATATTCTCAAGCATTTAGCTCCCAGGTGGTGGGCTATTTGGGGAAGCTTGGGGTGGTATGCCTTACTGGGGGAAGTTCATCACTGGGCTCAAACTTTGAGATGTATTTTATTTGTATGGGTGCTTTGCCTGTGTGTATGGTTATGTACCATGTGTGTGCAGTGCCTGCAGAGGCCAGAGGAGGGTGTTAGGATGACCCCCCCTGGAACTGGAGTTGTTACGGATGGTTGTGAGCCACACGTAGGTGCTGGAAACTGAACTGGGGTCCTCTGGAAGAGAAGCCAGTGCTCTTTACCACTGGGCCATCTCTCTAGCCACCCCAAGCCTGGGCTTCGACATTTCAAAGCTGTTCATCACTCCCTGTTGACTCTCTTCGCTTCCAGCTTCCAGTCTAAGATATTGTGTCCTCAGCTTCTTCTCCAGCTGCCATGGCTTCTGCCTCCACCCCACCCGCAGCCACTCTTATCCCTCTAGAACCGTCAGCCCATTCAATATTTCCTTCTGTAGGTTGCTTTGGTCGTGGTATTTTAGCACAGCGATGGAAAACTAACTAACACAGAGTGGAAGTCCTTCCTCCCTTAATCTGCTCTCAAGATGCTGTCAGTCCTCTCAGAGCTGGGCCAACAGGACCATATTTGGGGTTGGGAGGGCAAGGAAGACACCTTCCAATACAGTTTTTTTTTTTTTTTTAATTGAGGCACACATAAAGAAAAGTATAGAAATTTAGTGCACAGCTTGATGCACTTTTACCCACAGGTAAATGCATCAGCTCCCAGAAACTCTCTCCACCTCTCATTGCCCATAGTGTGGATCAGTTCTGCAGGTCCCTGAACTTTCCATAAAAGCGAAGCATCCTATGCAGAGCCTTCTGCCTAGACTTTCATTCAGTATTGTCGAGGCTAGTCTGTGTTGCAAACAGCCATTTGCTTTACTCTACCACTGTGCAATACTCTACTGTATCCACATACATGCATTAGTATATCCTTTCTCCTGGTGGGGTACACCTAGGCTGTTGCACATTTCTAGCAATGATGAATTTATAGCTTCATTGGGCATCTGTACTTTTATTTCTCTTGGGTAAGAACCAGGAATGAAATGCTGTCAGGCGTCCCTCCCTTCTTTTCTCCTTCCCTCCCCTTCTCCCTTCCCCTCACCTAAATCCCCCAAGGTACAGTCACCAAATAAACATTTTGAGGCTCCTTATCCCCACAGAGTTTTTTACAACTCAGACAGCTGGTAATTACTTCCCTCCTGCTTTCATCTGTTCCGCTGCGGTTGATAGAGAAACGCAGGGACCATGCAGGAGAGCCAGAACCTCCCGACACAAGCTCACGAGGAAGTAAAGGCAGCTTCCCACAAAGGAACCTGCACTAGAAAGAAAGCAGCTGGGGGTGACTGAAGGAGGGCCCACAGTGTGCTTAAAGTTCCCTTATGGGTGGCATTCAACACATGTTGTTAGTTTAAAGCTTAAATCAGACTCACTGCCCTGTGGCCAGCAATGAATTCATCAGACCCTGGTATGGAGCCACAATTCCATGGAATTCACCTTCATTCCACACAGGCTAACTGCCATCCAACCAAGCTTCAAGAAAGGCAAGTGGGAAGAACCGGGCCCATGCTAAGGAGAAGTACATATCCCAGGGGGATCTCACCGATTGGACATAACCAGAAAGGTTAAAGGGACATCTTCAATAACCCTAAACACCTTCCCTTTTAGGAGCATAGCCACAGCTCCTTGTACCGACCCCTAGTCAGAAATGTGATTAAACAAACACACACAGAGGCTATAAACTGAGGACAGAAGCTAAGGAGCATGGGATTCTTTTATTATCCCAAAATGCAAAGTATTGAAGGCACTTGCAATAACATAGAGAAAGGAGGGAAGCAGGAAGCAGACTCCCACCTGGTCATTACCCAGCCTGGAGAAAAAGAAAGGCCAGCCCAGTGTCCACTACAGAAGGTTAGATTCCATTCTACAGACAATTAGGAAATAAGAGTACATGGGCAAAGGACAGGACCAGCAATCACGAGTTAGTGGTTCTTTAAGGAACACATTTGGCAGTGAGGACACCCTCAGGGCCCCTGCTGGAAGAGGTCTCGGTACATCTCGATGAGACGGGCGGCCTCACGTTGGCCAGAGAGCAGAGCACCATGGGTGGTGGAGTAGTACTTGCGGTGTGTGGCCTCACCGGAGAACAGCACCTGCATGGGCTAAGTAGGAGGAAGGGGAAGTGAGGGTGGAGAAGCAGCAGTGGCAGCAGGCTCCCTGTCTGCCCCGGAACCCCTATTCCTACAAGGCAGATGTGGGTGAGCAAGACACAGGTGTTGTTGCTTCTAAGAGATGAAGCATCACCCACCCACCCACCCGACCACCTTCCTATTCCGTCCCCATACACCCACGCCTCAGTTCCTCCTGTCCCACGGTTGTTGTTACAAGTCCTGGCTCTATGGTCCCAAAGGCTCCAGTCACATCTTGATAATACCCTAGCCCGTCTAAGCCTTTATTTTCCTGTCAGGCAAATAGATTTATACCACCTGCTTCTGAGGCCATCTGTGAAGAGTAAGTGAAACTACACATGTAAGTAAGCACTTAGAATATGGACGACCATAAACAATAAAGTTAGGTGGTAATTTAACAAACCTTTATGGAGCCCCTACTAGGGTCCAGGGACTGTTCTGGGCACTTGGATGATAAAAGTTGAGCAGGCTGCTGCTTTGTGGAGCTTCCATGCTGGTGGGGAAGCCAGACACGAAACCCAGTTACTAAACAGTGTTGTATGTGATGGTGGGTGTTTGGGTGAGCTGCTCAAAGCCCAGAAAAGAGGTTCAGTGTCTGGGAAAACCCACAAAGCTTCCTGGAGCACGGGACCTTTGCACTGCTTCTCAAAGGATGCTGAGTGAGTAAAGAGGCCAGAGGGAGAAGTCACCACACCTGAAGACAGTGAGATATCTGGTCTAGCCAACGCTCAAGCTCAAGAAAGCAGGTGTCTTGGTGAGACGGAGGCTGGTTCAGTTTCTCCCATACCAAACTCGTGTGGACTTTCTCCAGGGCTGAGTCAACCAAGCCTAGACTAAGTACATGCATGCCTAGCCAGCTCCCGAGTGAGCTGCACCCACCAAGAAAAGAGCTAGGAGAGGTGGGTAAACAGAAGGATGTACTGTGGCCCAGCACAAGTGGTCCACTCTGACACTCACTGTTCTCCCTCCTTAAGCAAGCCCTGGTTCTTTTGTGTGTCTGTCTTGTCTGTCTCTCTGTCTATCTGTTTGTCTGTCTGTGTTGAGACATTAAAACTATGTAGCCTGGCTGGCCTGGAACTCACAGAGCTCCACCTGCCTCTGCCTCCTGGCGGGATTGAAAGTGTGCACCATCATTCCCAGCTCAAGTCCTAGTTCTTAACTGGTTTCAAAGTCATTCAAAATGATAAAAATGACATGGCTCAGTCTCCCTGTCAGCAATGTGTAATCATGTGACTACATTCTGGCCAATTAAGCTTTCAAGTGTACTGCTGTCTCAGCACCAAGGAATCCACTTTCTGGTCCATGTACTTTTTCTGTGTTGTCAAAGGCATAAGGGTCACTGTTCTTACAGGCCTCTTAGACCACAAGGTGACTGCTGAACATGGAAGCCAGGAGCTAATGATATTTGGCCCTCTCACTATCCTTCAGATTTCTGTTATTAGTTCCGCCTTGCTTTATAGGAAGACGCTCTCTCTAAGCATAGCTACACAACACTTTCACTGACAGAAATCTCCTTCATCAATAACTCCAAAGAATTACTCTAAATATAAACGTTACATTTTAACATTTAATGTATTCACACTTAGTAAACAAAATTTACTATGGTGGCTTATTTCTGTCTATCTGTGGGTGGGGGGCGGGGGGTCACATGTGCGCCATCATGTTATATGGAAACCAGAACAACTTGTAGCAGTCCGTCCGCTCCTTCTGTCTTTTCTATGGGTTCTAGGGATTGAACTCAGGTCAGTCATCAAGTTCAAGGCAGTGAGCTCCCTTGCACACCAAGCCATCTTGCTGGCCTCGGATTTATTAGCCTATGTATCTCGGGCTCACCTCAAACTATGTGGCCAAGGATGACTTTGAACTTCTGATCCTCCTCCTGTACCTCTCCAGTGCTAGAATTACAGTTGTGTACCATTAAGTGGGGGAGCTGGGGAATCATACCCAGGGCTTTAGACATGCCAGGCAAGTACTTTACCAGATACAACCCCAGTCCCTCAAATTTATTCTCTAATACATATTGAGGAAATAACTCTATTGCTGTCCGACAGCCCATCTGCACTGCATAACCCAATGTGGGAACCACTGGGCACATGTGGCTTTTGAACTTGAAATGTAAGTGATGCAACCAAGGGACCAAAACTTTAACTTATTACTTTAAATTCTATTTAATTAATTCAGTCTAACTGTGGCTGGAGGCGTACTGTCCAGCCCAGCAAGCAACGATTCACGCTCCAGAGGCTCAAGAAAATATTTTCTATAGGATTCTACTTTTTTTTTTTTTTCTTCCAAATGTTAAGCGTTGCCTTGTTTTCTCTTTCCCTATAAGAACCACCCCCATCGCTCCTCATTATGGCACCGTTAGTGAACACTACCCTGACCCTCCCCCGGACCAGACACATGCAAAACGCCCCCTCCAAGGCTTCTCCTCACCATTCACGGTCCACTCACCGCTGTTTTGGAGCTCTCTGTATAGGGCAGGGGCTTGGCCAGCTTCTCCACATCTGCCCCACTCGAGCCCACCTGTGTGTATGAATAGGAACCCCGGAAGTATGGGTTGCTCCCCCAGGCTGAGCGCAGGATTCGCCTAGGTTTTGGTATATTGGGGTTCCCTGTTGGGAAGTCAGAAGAACCAAGACAAGGGAGCATAAGAAATAGCTATATATGGAAGGCACCCCCAAGACAGACAATCCTCCTAAGCTCCAGGACAATCAAGCGGCCAGGAGGCAGACATAAAAGACAGCATAAATGAGGGTAGCTAGGCTCAAGATGTTCTGCTACTCATCATGTCCTAGTGCCCCCCCCCCCCAGAAAACAAACAGTACATCTCTCAAGACCTCGGTCTCCCTACTTTAAAGTATTACTGGAGGTGGGAAGGTGCCTCAGTGGGAGATCTCCTGGTCGCACTCGGGAGGTGCTGGGGCTGATTCGTGGCAGCATTTAAAACAATTTCAGAGAATCCTGTTTCCTTTTCTAATATCACGGGCTCCTGGGAAGTCCTCCTGCGACAGTCATCAGAAAACACCCAACTAAAAGAGTCAGAGATGCTGGGTATGGTAGCATGTGTTTGTAGTCCCACCACTCAGAAGGCTAAGGCAGGAGGATCTTGAGCTCAAAGCACATAGATGCAACCCAGTGAGTTCCAGGCCACCCTAGGCTATACAATGAAACCCTATCTTTAAAATTAATCAATTAATTAATTCACTCTATCAGAGTAGAACAATTCTCCCTCTGAGTAAGACGCTATGCAACAGGAAATGGCCAGCCATGGTGCTGGTGGGTGACACTTGAGTCCTTTTCACCATGAAGCCCTTAGCGGAAAGGGCCATCACTTTGAGTCATTCAAACTCCAAAAAATGGGACGGTCAGTGACTGAGGAGACAGAGGCTAAACATGGTTCCCTGCAGTGGCTCTCCCAGTAGGCACAGCCACCTCAGTGCCACAGTCTGGAAAAGGTAGAGCTCCTACAGACCTAGGCGTTGAGAAAGCAGCCAGGCCCCAGTGAGCAGCGCGGACACAGGGCCCACCTGTGAACTGCCGAAGCATCTCTGTGCAGATCTCAGCCACGGCCTCATCATCGCACCTCTCCATGACAAGAGCCTCCTCCCCACAGATCCAGCCACTCAGCACGTGGCCATAGCGTTCTGGCGGGTAAAGAACGTCAAAGCCACAGATCTTCCGGTACCAGAGCTCAGGTGGGTAGGTGAGGGTGCAGCTCTCGGCTTCATCCTCCCACACGAACTGTAGGCTGTTGCACTCAGGGCCCCAAAAGGGTTCCTCGAATTCAAGGAAGATCTTGTCGGTGGTACCGATGCCCAGGCAGTGAATGGCAGCCACCTTCTCCGTGGGCAGGCATGGCCTAAAGAAACTGCTGTACTGCCTCTTGAGGACGCCCAACGAAACGGTCACAATCACATGGTCTGCTGGGATCACCTCACAATCCTCGCACTCCACGACTACCGGCCACTGCTCATCCTTGTCCCACCTCCCCTGCTGGGGACTCTCTCCACTCTGGCCACCCTCCCCAGTGTCGTGATTGTGGTCACCCTCACCACAGGGCTCGATCTCAGGGCCTCTGGGGCGAGCTGAGGCCTGGTCCCAGTGGATGCAACGGACGGGTTTCCCCAGCTGGATGACATGCGGGGGAATGCCCTCAGCTAGTAGCTCCACAACTCTCATGAAGCCAGAGGGGATGATGTGATGGGCGCCAGGGATCTCCGTCCACTCTCCAAAGGCGCTCAGGGACACCTCATCTATGCTGTGAGAACTGCTCTCACAGCTCTCCACCTGTGGGAAGACCCAGAGAGAAGCCAGGTGAGGCAGGGCTAGCTCCAAGCAGCATGGCACTTTGGACCCAGACTCCCCCAGAATTGGTCTTTTTCACTCTGGCATCTATACTCCACAGCAAAGATACCTTCAGGTACTGCTGGATCATGGCGAGCTTCAGGCGCTTGGTGGCCTCTGTGTCATCAGGGTCATCCCTGATGCGATTGCGCACCTTCTCCCGGGTGAACACCCCGACGCTGTTCTGACTCTCAGCATTGACTGGTTTACCATGCCGGAAGAACTCCTGGGTCAAGTTATAGACCTGCCAGAGAGACCCCAGGACACTGAGCACTCTTACCACCCTCCACAGGAGGCAGAGGGTGCAACTGGAAAGCCACCTGTTCCCACATGTCCCTGGTGCAACTGTGGCTTCTGCAGGAACCTGCCCTAGTCAGCAGCTCCTTAACTCCAAGCCTGTAAGAGAGGTGCCATCGACCTAAAGCTTTCTTAGGGAGCCCTTCCTAGTACAAACTGCTAACATATAAGACCCGTAGAATCCTCTTTGTGGGCTCTGCACATGTCTGCAAGGGCCCCTACTCCCCTGGGGAACCCTGGGGAACTTGATCTGCACACAGTCACCTTTTCCAAGAACCAGATGCAGAAAGCTCATCCCCTGTAGACATCCTCCTTGTACTACTCAGACAAAAAAAAAAAAACAAAAATAAAACAAAAAAACAAACCCTTCATTTGGTCTGAGGTGCATGGAAGAAGAGAGAAGGGAACCACACAGAAGAGAGAGCATCATCTCTGAGAGGCCGAGTAGGCCAAGAGACAGAAACTACTTGGCAGGTACTCTTCAGCCAAAATATCAACCTACTCCTTACCCACAGTGACCATCAGACCCTTAAACAGGGTCCTTCTGCCTCCCCTGCAAGCCTGTCCCATAACCTTTCCATCCCCCACAAACACTGAACAAGTCTACTCCAAGACAGGCCCTAACTTTCTCACTCAGCATGCATTTGTGGGCTCCACACGGAAGATGTACTGAACAAGGGAAGGTCCGGAGCCTTGCCCACACTTAGGTTGATGAGACAATCTAAGAGAATTTCTACATGATACATTGTAACAGGAAAGAACCCATGAATGCTGAGGTCAACCCCAACAAGCCTGACTGGAAATTGGGAAATAGCAACAGTGGCAAAGAGACTGAGAAGAAAGGGTTATAGGAATTGCACAAAGATGGAGGGGGAGGCATTCAAGAAACTTGAAACGGGTTGATTTGGTAGAGAAGCAACAAGGAGACCATTGTAAGAAATGAACGGCCTTGGGAAGGTAGGTAGGCACCAGGGCAGAAAGGCCTACAGGGCAGCATGATCCCCACCCACTGCTGTCACTTCCAAGACTGTAGCAGAGGACTTCTTAGCCATTCGCCTGTGGCCAGGCACAGTAGTGGTCATCTCTCTCCTTAAAGATAGTCTGAATTTGGCCAGCATGCATTCACAGGAAAGATGTCTCTACAAGACACAGGCGCGCACAGTAAAGATGCCTCTGCAGCATAAGTTACAGCGAAGAACATGAGTGAAACTGTTCGCCTGTCCTGCCTGCAATCACAGGAGGCTGGGTGGTCAGCAGTAGCTGGAGCCTCCTGCAGGATCACTGCCAAGAACTCAACCTGGGGACTCTCCTTCTCCTCCCTGGTCTTCCCCTAAAAGATAAGCAACATGGTGACTCATATTTTAGCTCATGGTCACTGAAGACCATAGAGTCCAGCTGAGGAGTAACAAATGTAGCCATCGTCAACCAGGATGTAAGTCTATCGTGTGGATCTTCTTAAGTACTCTTTATTGGGACTGCAATCCTTGTAACAGTGGGAAGTAGGTGCAATCATGTTCCTTTTACAGATGAGAAAATTGGGGGTCCGAAAGGCCCTATACCTTAAGTGCTCAACATTCTGTATCTAAGGCTGGCGATATAGCTGAATGGGGCAGCACTTGCCCAGCACAGCCAAGACCCTGGGCTCAATCCACTGCACTGAGGAAAAACAAACAAAACAGGGCGGAGAAGATGGCTCAATGGGTAAAGTACTTATAGCTCAGGCATGAGGCCCTGAGTTCACATCCTCAACACAAACCTGCAAACCCAGCCCTGAGAGACTGAAGTCAGGCAGATCCAAAGGCTTCACCCTACAGTTGTTCCAGCTCAAACAGTGAGCTTCAAGCTCACTGAGAGACTCTGTCTCAAATGTTAAGGCAGAGGACAACAGAGGAAGATACCCAACAAGGTTGACATCTAACCTAAACACACACACACAAGTGCATGAGTGCTCACACACACATATGAACACACACGTGCACTCGTGCACACACACATATGCACTCATGCAGACACACATATGCACGCATGCACACACACGTGCATGCATGCACACACATGCAGACACATGCACGCATGCACACACGCGCGCACACACACACACACACTCATGATAAAATGCATCCCTAGATTGGCCTTCAGATCCTTCTTTGTTGGAAACATTCACTAGACAGCTACCCTCAGCCATGGTTTTACCCGGCTTCTTAGAATGGTCACCAGAGTTGACTAAAGGCCACAGAAGGAAATCCTGACCTATATTTCTACCTTCAGACCCTGAGCAACACTACAGCTTGACAATCACCTTGTCCATTTTATTTTCCACAGCCCCAGCTCTTGGCTTGCAAAAAAAGTGAAACTGACCAACAGGAAACAGAACAAAGCATGGCCACTGAGGCTCATTCTCAGGAAATATCCACACAGCCAGGCATGGTAGCACACATATATAATCCCAGTACTGGGAAAGTGGAAAAAAAAAAATCAGGACTTCAAGGCCATCCTTGAAATGTAAGCAAATGTAAGGCCAGGCTGAGCTATATGAGACCTAAAATAAAAACATAAGTACTGCCAGGCATGATGGCGCAGGCCTTTCCAGCACTCGGGAGGCAGAGGCAGGGGGATTGCTGCGACTTTGAGGCCAGCCTGGTTTACAAAGTGAGTCTAGGAGAGTCAACTCTACACAGAGAAACCTTGTCTTGAAAAACCAAAACCCAAAAAAAAACAAAAACAAACAAACAAAAAACCGTAAGTACTCAGGGTTAAAGACTTACAATAGCTAAGAGTCAAGTGTGCAGGCCAGTAAAGTCTACTTGGAAGAAGGCAGGTTACTGTCTGATCATTAGTAAGTCTACCCTTTGTATGTGAGTGAAAATCTACTGCATTCATGTAACTTGTCAGTACATACACACAGAACAGAATGTGCACATCCTCCATGAACCAAAAACCTCACACAGTGAGAGACTGACAAGTGTAACACTAAGGACTTTGTGGTCTATTTACTGACCTGGTGTGAGGCCATGACCACAAGAAAACAAGACCTGTTCTTTACCTGACTTCTTTAGTGCAATCCACAGCACTACTGCAAGACACTAAAGACACTGATAAGTTTTTCTGCCTGGATGTTTTGATGATGTACAGTATTGTTACTTCTATCTAAATGGATTGTGATGCTAACCAATGTAGTAAGAGTAATAAATACTGTGAGGCTGGACACTAATACAGTAACCACTACATGCCTGTAGCAATTTGGAATTTAGTATTAGTTCCTGCACAGTTTCACTAGCTACATTTCAACAACTCAAAACCCACAAGTAGCTAGAAACTATACTGGATGGTGCAGATCTGAAACATCCCCATCAGTAAAGAAGGTTCTCCTGAACAATGCTGGTTACATGTGATTCCAAAGATATTATTAGAGTTCTAATAGATGTTATTTGAATTAAAATAATCATCAGGGGATTGAGATCAATGCACAAAAGTCAGCTCTATTGCTATATACCAGGAACAGCTAGAAAATGCATTTTCAAAAGGTTGAGTATTAACTGGGCACAGTGGCACACACTTTTAATACCAGCTCTTGGGGAGGCAGAAGCAGGAGGATCGCTGTGACTTTGAGGCCAGCCTGGTCTACAAAGTGAATCCATGATAGCCAAGGCTACACAGAGAAACCCAGTCTCAAAAAAATAAAAAAGTTGAGTATTCATTTAAAAAAAAAAAATTTTAGTGACAACAATTGTTACAACCCAAACACCTAGTAAAGTCTAACAAATGACATTCAAGGCCTTTTTGAGAAACTCTATCAGTTTCTCGCCCAGCTCAGCACCTCCACTGCATCCCCACATTGTCCCGACATTCCCCTTACCTCGTTGTATAAATCGCTGAATTCCTCAACCACATCCTTGGGGATCCGGCGGCCGCGGTTGGTGAGGTAGCAGGCCACGCCATTCTTGGAATAATGGCTGATGCGGCCCACACTGCGCTCCCCATCTGTTGTCTCTTCCAAAAGGCCATTGGCTTCTGCTAGTTGATAGACAGGATTCCCATGGGACCCATGGATCCAGGTGGCTCCCAGCTCAAAGGTGGCGTGTCCTGGTGGTGACAACAATAGGCCCTTAGAGAGGCAGAGGTTTCCTCAGAGAGGGACAGTATGGCCTCCCCTCCTTCTCTAAGAGGACCCCAACCACAAATACTCAACAGGGCAGCAAGGGGATTGGGAGCTCTCCCTGAGGAACAGCCAAAGCCTACAGAGGAACATCACCTGACATCAGAGGCAACGACCAGTGGGGAAAGCGCTGGCCAGAGTGGCTCTGGCACGTGCCCCAGCATCACCTCATGCCATCAGTTTTTTCCTTTCCTAGTTTCACCTTCTTCTAAGGCAACACTACACACAAGACCCATACTCCCGCCCACTCAGGAGGAATCCTGGGGATATCCCCTGACATTATTCCTTCTCCTTAGTCCCCCATGGCTCTAGGGTCCAACGCTTCTAGGACAGAAAGGAGGATGACTCCCATTCAGAACACTTTCCCAGGGTGGAAGACTATAATCCCGATCTCCAGGGAACTTGGGCCCTGAGATCCCTCCACACATTGGGGCCGACCCCGAGACTCTGTCTAGGAGAGTTGAGGGAGCACTCCTGAGTAAGATGTTAGGGGCCTCAGAATCCACTCTACCTCCTCACCCCAGCCAAGGCAACAGGTCTGAGGTAAGCTACCTCTGTCCTGAACCTCAGTTTCTTCTTCAGATGCCAAGGGCTGAGCTGTGAAGCAGCTTTCCCTACCTGGCTTCTAGAGAGGTGAAAATAGTTCAGAGAGCACAGAGAAACAAAACAGTGTGTGTGTGTGTGTGTGTGTGTGTGTGTGTGTGTGTGCGTGTGTGTGCGCTTTCCAGGCCAGGCTCGAGCTCTGTATGGTGAATTTCCTGTCAAATTCACAATAATTTCCTCTACCCTTGTGCACATACCCTTGACAAAATGGCTGTGCATGCCTCCCACTGAGAGGCAGGGTCTACCCCTTGAATTTGGGATAAACTTGTGACTTGCTCTGATTAGCAAAATGTGGTTTAAAAAAAAAAATTATTTGTGGCTTCAGGGTCAAGGCCTCAGCAGACCGGCTTAGTTCATCCTCTACTGTGGTGATTAAACACCATGACCATGAGCAACTTGGCGGGGGGAAAAGGGTTTGCTTCAGCCTACCATCCCACTTCACAGTCCATCACGGAGGAAAGTCAGGTATAGACTATCAAACAGGGCAGAAACCTGGAGGCAGGAGCTGATGCAGAGGCAGCAGAGAGATGCTGCGTACTGGCTTGCGTGCTCAGCCGCTCTCTTATAGAACCTAGGACCACCAGCTCAGGGATGGGACCACCTGCAGAGAACTGAGCCCTTCCATACCAGTCATCAATCAGTAAGATGCACCACAGGCTTGCCCGCAGGCCAATTTGGTGGGAGGCAGTTTCAAAATCAAGGTTCCTGCTTCCAAAATGACTCCAGATTGTGTGTCAAGTTGACATAAAACTAGCTAACACAGGGCCACATGGCTTCTACCCTCACCCGCTAAAAGTCACAATGATGAAAAAAAAAAAAACAAAAACAGGCTCACCTTGCTAGGAACATGAACCCAGACCAAAGCCCATATTCCCTACCAGACAAGAGGGTAAAGCCATCTTAGAGGTCCTAACAAACAACAGTGACAAATGACTCTAACATGCAGGGACGGAGGCAAAGCCAGCAAAAGGCTCACCTACCCAAGTCCTGCCCACACATCCAACCCATGGATTCTAAGTAAATAAACAGGTGTCATAAGCTATTATATCTGAGGTGGCTTTTTTTTTTTTTTTTTTTTTTTTTTTTTGCAGCAATATCTGTCTAGCACTGTCTAGAGACAGGAACACCACCCCTTACACTCAAGAACTGGACAGGCACTCCTTATTTGCATGCCTTCCCTTTCTTGGGATATTTCTAATTAAACCACCAGTTACTAAATATAGGCCCGAAATATGAATTTCCTAAAACAGAGAAGACACAACCTCATGCTACAGCCAGCAAGAAAAGAATTGCCTGGTATCTCAGAAAGGGGCAGGCATGCACAGGCCCCCCTGTGTAGGAAAAGAAGGCATCAAAACCTGAAAGTCCAGCGCCTTGCCTACAGGAGCAGCCTGCTGACCACTGAGGGAAACTCTAGAGCCTCAGGCTTGGATGTTGCCGTACTTTGAGCTCCCGACAGGAGCAGAGACAGACCAGTGATATTACTGTTGTTGTTGTTATTACTATTAGCTTAGTTTGTTTTTAGGCAATTCCACACATGTATGTAATATAGTACCAATCATTCTCTCCACCCCCCAAACCCCTCCCTCACATTCATGGCTATTCATTTTGTTTTGTGACCCACAGATTAACCAGGACTCTCTTGTCCGACCATGGGTTCAGAGCTAACTGTTGGAGGCTGGTGGGCTCAGCAGTAGGATGACTGAACACAGGAGTCTTACTCTCCCACAGTCTACTAATAGCCAGTAGTTGAGAGGTAAAGGGGGAAACAGCAATTTGAGAAGGACCTGAACCCTCTCCCTGGCACAGCAGAGAGGCTCCAAGCCACACAGAAACCAGGCAGGTCAAAAGCAAGGAGACGTCTTTCCTGTCTCTATATGTTCCTCAAGCGTGAGAAGAGGTGAGGAGCAAGGTCAGGTCAAGGTTTGCCAGGAGTTGGGAGGACCAGAATAAGGTCATCACCAAGGATGTTCCCCCCACTCACCCTCCATCTCTGCCGCCTCTGTTCTTGCAGAGTGTTCCAGGCACCACCTCATGCCTCCTCACCTCAGAGCCTCTGGCTCTGAACCCCGGCTCTCACTACGGACAGGTACATGGCCACCATGCCGTGTTGTAGCACGTCCATCTACACTGGGCTCTGAGGTCTGCCTGTCTGCATGCGACGCAGACACCCGCCCAGCATGCGCTCACCAGTCTTCCCATTTCTCACCCCACACACCCTGTTTCCTCCTTCTCTGCCTGTCAAGCTTTCCAGCTGGTCCTCTGCCTCCCTGTGCCTTCCCTGCATGGTCTCAGTTGTCAGCCACCTCAGGGCACTGGACCACTTGTCTCCCCATCTTCTGTTTCTATGTCAAACTCTGAATAGCTCATCAAGCCCAGAGAATCCATAAACGGGGATGCTCTTTCCTGAGGCTCCCACCCAGCCAATCAACAGTGGGCTGGGGCTCCCTGGCTGCCCCAGCTTTATTGAGAACTTTGGATGGCACTTTCATTCTCACAGCCAAGAAACAGCCAAGTCTGTGCCTGAAAAGTAGATATAAGGCCTCTTATGTGCCCTGCAGGAATGGTTCTAAGGAAAGACTCTTAATGTGCTCAACAGGTCTACGAGAAGAGAAGGCCCGAGTGTGCCTTTGGTGTCCACTGAGTCTCATGCGAACCATCTATCAAAGCAAGTACGCTCTGTGCGGCAAACACAAAATCTCCTAGAGGTGTGACTGTGGTGGCTCACACCTGCTATTTCAATACTTGGGAGGTGGAGAATTGGAGTTTCAAGGCTCGCCTGGCCTGACGATGGACACCCTGTCTCAAAACAGAAGACAAAGCTGGGAGATGGCTTAGTTGGCAAAGCGCTTGCCACAAAAACATGAGGACATCAGTTAGAGCCACAAAACTTCCTACGAAAAACCCAGGCACGGTAGTGCACACCTGCGATTGGCAGAAGCGGGAGGAACTTTAAAGAGCTTACTGGCCAGCCAGCCTGGCAGGAAAATGTAGTTGCAGGTTCAGTGAGAAACAGAGACCCTGCCTCAAAAAGATAAGGTAGAAAGCAATTGAGGGCAATGCCCGATGTTGATCTCTAGCCTCTGAAAACACACACACACACACACACACACACACACATAATCTAGAGGGTCCACATCACTCACATACTCCAGGTTCATGTGTGTGGTCTCACCAGATCATCTTCCGGTTGGTTTCTAACCCACTCAACCCACTACTGGCCAAAACACCCTGACAGGCTGTGTCTGTGGAAGCCCCAGTCTCTGCTCCATCTCAGGAAGCATCCCTATGCTCTACAACCCGGATAAAATCTTCCCACCCCAGGGGCAAGTCTCTTATCTGGCTGATTTTTCCAGGGTCTTAATCATTTGCAACCTCGACAGATCTTCTTTACAGATAACCCCAAGACCCCCATGTTACCCACAAAGAAGCTTAAATTCCCCCTTCCACCTTAATAATCTTAGTTCCTCTTGTCTGGACCTCAGTCGTGACATACTAATTCATACTAAAAAAATAATTCAAAACTTATACAACACTCCCTCCTGTGACATTAGAAATGGCCCCCATAGTTCTAATAGTCTATAGATAGTCAGATAGTCTGACTCTGGGTATATCTTCCCCAATAAACACTGTCAACCTTTCTTTTTTTTTTTAAACATATATACATTTTTTACTTTATGCACATTGGTATTCTGCCTGCATGTATGTCTGTGTGAGGGTATCAGATCCCCTAGAACTGGAATTACAGACAGTTGTAAGCTGCCATGTGGTTGCTGAGAATTGAACCCAGGTCCTTCAAAAGAACAACCAATGCTCTTAACTGCTGAGCCATCTCTTCAACACCCACAACCCCAACTCTTACACCAAGCCAGCATTCTCCAGAAACGGATGTCTGTGCAATCTGGAAAATGCCCACATTTGATTTGTACGATCAAACACTTATCCCAAGGAAAGATTAAATCAGTAAGACTTCAGGCAGGACCCCGGGGTGGGGGGACAAAATGTAGCATAGAGAAGCAGCCAGGCCTGAGGGGTGCTTACCAAGTCTCACGCTCTGCACACGGCCCCCGATGTGGCTGGAAGCCTCAAGCACGGTGACATCCGTGAAGCCCTGCTCCAGAAGTGCTCTAGCTGCAGCTAGACCAGCCAGGCCAGCGCCGATCACCACTACACGAGGCTGTCCCCTTCTCCGTAAGCCACAACTGAGAGGGTCATCCGCACTGTCGCCACTGGATTCACAACTTTGCATACCGTCCGTACTCGCCTTCTAGGAGCCTGCAATAAGGGAAGGGGGTCGGGGTCAGCTCACTGACCCGAGAAACAGTCCCTGGTCCCTGCTAGCTGGCGAGAAGAGACACACCCCGCCCCCCCCCCCGCAAAAAATGCAGAAAGGAAGACAGGAAGGGGCAGAAAGAGCCAGGGAGGGAGACTTTTTTAGGGCCTACCAACAGCCAAGAGGTAGAATCCACCAATCCTGCCCTCAAGTCTCTTAAGCTTTGCCTGCCCCCTGCCCACAGGTCCTAAAATAGAGACAAGAAACAACCTGAGAACAGATGGCCAAAAGGCCAAAGCCAGGAGACTAACATTGACGCTTTGTTCAACTCAGATTGGCTGTTCTTTGTGCCAAACCCAGGATGCTCACACAGACATCAAGATATTCACACATAGCCGGGATACTTGCACAGGCCCCAGAATGCTCGCACCAGCCCAGGACACCTGTACACATGGCACAGGCCCCAGAACGCTCGCAGCACCCAGGACACCTGTACACATGGCACTGGGCTCCGTCCCCATCTCTCACCTGACTCTTCCCTAGTGCCCTGTGTCCCCCCTGTGCTTTCCTTCTCTCTGCCTTCCGAGACAGTGAGGTGGCAGTGTGGTGGGAAAGAGAAAAAGCCTGCGACTCCCCCACTCCTCCAGAAAGTGCTAGTGTCCGGCAACCCTTGCTATTCTGGTAGGTCCCTTCCCCATCCACACGGTCCCCAAGTCACCACAAAACAGCAATGAACCCAGGAAACAGTGGACTGTGATGACCTGTGGCACCAGGGACCAGACATCAAATTGACAGTTATACTCTGCCAGCTTGCTTAAGAGACGCCAGACTTGGGCAGCTGGTAATGGCAGGGCGAGGAGGCGGCCCAAGGCTGGGATATGCTGCGCCTCTATTCCCAGGATGCCCGGGATACTTGGGAACTCAGCTTACATGCTATCCCTCGCGTCCCCTGGCTCAAGCAACTTAAAAGTCCAGTTGTCTTGGCTAAGGTTTGAGTAGCAGACGCCGCAGAATTTAATAGCACCAGGACCCAGCAAGGGTTTGCTGGGAAGCTGCTGAACCACAACCAGGAAGCAAAGAAAAACCTGTCACCCACACCCTTAAAGCAATCATGACCTTTCCCGGATACAAATTTCCCAGGAATGTATAGCTTTTATCATACTGACCAAATCCTGGAACAATCAAAAAGCCCGCCAAAAACAACAGTATGCATGACCTAAGCATGCAGCGCTCTCATCCCATGAAATACTGGGCAGCGACCGAACCGAGCCTCTGAGCTCCCACAGCACAGATGCGCCTGCAAACATGAGGCTGAGCCAGTGGCCAGACACCCAGCAGCACACACTGTACTGCTCCATTTACATAGAGTTCAAGGAGAGGTAAACAATCTGTTGAGGTCGAAGATTAGCGGAAATGGAAAGTGAGTGAGAAGGGTAGAAGGGAACGAATCTACCTTGATCTGAATGGAAGTTACACAGCATGTCCACTTCCAGCTGAGGTTTCCATTTCCCTTGGGACAGTGTCTTTTTTTTGTTTTTGTTTTTGTTTTTTCCTAAATATGTTCTGGCAAAGAGGCTGCCTCTCCCCAACTTATCCCATGTGATACCTGGGCCTAGACAGAAATGCTTCCTCCCTTACTGCACCTAGCAGCTCCTAGGCTCAAACTGGCCAAGACAGGGTAGAACATGTTTCCCAGACTGCAGGCAGGTGGCGCTCGAGGCCCATAATCCCTCCCAGGCAACCCCAGCTTTGCCAGAGGAGGAGGCCACCAGTAGATGAGGGTAGGGCTTTCCTGCCTCCTCCTCAGCTACCCTCTTCCCCTTCTCGGTCCCCAGCCTCCAGGGAACATGCCAAGCAAGGCTGTCTGGCGTCTCTCCCTCCCTTCCCCTCTGCTCTTGCCCAGGTTCCTGCAAACTAAATTTAGAGGTGAGGATGTGGCGGACTGCACGCGCTGGCAGGGTCAGTGGCGATGCCACCGGAAGTCGGCCAGCCACCGCTGCGACAAGCTAGTAAACACACGGAGGGCTGCGTCAGCTGTAATGATGCCAGGGTGCCCAGGCACCGGGTAAGACCTGACACCGCTGCATGCTCCAACCCATACTCTGGAACGAAAGTGGGGATTCCCCCTTTACAGCACCCCTGCCCCAGGGATACCCCAACAGCCTCATTTTTGCAATAAAGGGGTGGGAAGGCAGCGGTGTTTGTAAGGCTTAGTTAGGAGTGGGGCCAGGCCTCAAGACGCTGCTGTGTAGAGCAGGGGTTAACAGGGATTGATCTGGAGTTCCCACACCCACCTGAAATTCCAGTACTGGGAAGGCTAAAAGCAGGAAGATCATGAGGTTCAAGCTAGCCTGGGCTATATGACAATACATTATCTAAAAAAGAAAGAAAAAAAAATGGGGCCGGGGGTCCTGCTTATCACAGGATCCCTACCTAAGGCGCTCTCTCTAAAAGCCAGAATGGCTGGCCCTCACTATACTGCTGTTACAGCAAATAAGGCTGTCACAAGACTGTCAGCTTTTAAGGACCTCACATACAAAGGAACAGGTGCTGTAGGTATCTGGAACGGACTATGGGCCACCTTAAAGATGGCTACAGAAAAGAACCCGCCATTCCCAACACCAACTCTCAGAGACCTTGAACATGGGTATCAGAGGAAGCATCACGGGAGAGCAGGACCCTGTGGGCCCCCAACCACTAACATTCACAGCTAACCCCACAGCCCCAGTCTTCCATGAGCCTTGCCCCAAACCAGCTCCATCCACCCTTGTTGCTCACGAGAAGCCAGAGGCACCACACGCAGCCAGAGGCACCACACGCACAGCCACAGAGGGCAGAGGGATGTCTACCATGGCCTCCTACTGCCCTCAGGCCCAACTGTAAAATAAGAGAAGACACATTCAGAAAGCCTGTTGTGCCAGGCTCGACGGATCTTTGCTGCTGCTGGTGTTTGTTTCTTCTTGTTGTTGCTTTTGTTGTTGTTGTTTATCATTCCCCCCCTCTTTGGGATTTTTTTTTTTTTTTTTTTTTTGAGGGAGGGAGGAAACTGTCTTATTGAGGAAGAATTTAAATGGTCCTTGGTGCACGCCTGTCCCTCTTTCGCCTTGATCTGTATGCACAGGAGAAACAGAACGCCCTGTACTTGCCCACAGATAAAGGAATGAAGAAAAAGTGCTGGCTCAGCCAGGCGGTGAGGGAAGAGGAGGGGAGCTGAGGGAGACACAGAACAATAGACACTTGCCTTCTTGCTCTGGCCTCCATGGTAAATTGGGGGGTGGTGGGGGGCAGTTCTAGGGCTTCCTGCCCAGCATCCATGTCCCCAAGCAGGCCAAGCCCCAAAAGAGCTTCAAGAAATCAGGTCAGCCAGAGCATGAATGGCTGCCTTAAAAAAAAT
This sequence comes from Acomys russatus, assembly GCF_903995435.1. Classification (NCBI taxonomy): domain Eukaryota; kingdom Metazoa; phylum Chordata; class Mammalia; order Rodentia; family Muridae; genus Acomys; species Acomys russatus. Next base: position 67,348,862 of record NC_067140.1, on the reverse strand, counting down.
ACCCCCACTGCCTCCTGACACCACTTTCCCAGCCAGTCACGGGCCACGGCTTCCCACTGTCTGCACCACCTCCACCCTGACCCTGCTGAGCCACAACTCAGCTGAGGTGGCACACAACTTCCTGTACTCATCGACAGCCCCAGGGTCAAGGCTGTGGGTGTCCTTAGCAGAAGATCCCCTTTAGCCATTGGACTAAGCCAAGTCATTCCTACAGCCCAAACACTGCTGCCTCTACCCACAGTGCCCTCGGGGACCATCCAGCTGCCTCTCTCTGAATCTCACCTGTACCCAGTCCCAATCTCCACCCTCTAGACCAGGGGTTCTCAGCCTTCCTAATGCTCCAACCCTTTAATAGAGCTCCTCGTGTTCTGGTGACCTCCCAACCATAAAATTATTTCATTGCTACTTCATAACTGCAACGTGGCTACTGTTATGAATCGTAACATAAACGTCTGTGTTTTCCACGGTCTCAGGCGACCCCTGTGAAAAGGCTGTTTGACCCAAAGGGGTTGCAACCCACAGATTGAGAACCACTGCTCTAAAGGATAACTGTGGCTAGGCCTCATTAATATAATCGGAATACAACACAGCAACTCACTGAGTATCTACCCCGTACCAAACATGGGAAAACCCTAAGTCCTCCAGCTGACCTCAACTCTTCACAATATACGCCCCACCACATGCAACACAAACCCCTAACTCCGCCAAAGCCTTGGGCTCCCCCCAACCACCTAATAGCCCAAGGGAAGCATGTCCCTTGCCATACATCAAAGAAGAAGCTGCCACTGGGTTCTAACCCGAACAGTCCTCCAGGGACTTAAAAGAGCTGCGCCACCATTTCCCAAGGCAGCTGTGGGCTGTAGCCCCCACATACTGGCTCTTGAGTACAATAGCTACCACGTGGCTCCCAGAACACAGGTGTCTCACTAGGGATCTATTACTGCCTACTGTCTCAGGACTGAGGCTGCAGCCTCCCTGTCACTGAGCAAGGTTGGATTCCAGGCTGGACTGGTAATTCTCCAGCAAGTGAGCATGCCCACAGCCTGAGAGATACCACTCTGCAGCTCGGCCGCCCAACCAGCACAGACAGACAGACACCCCTTCCTCAGCATTGGGGCCACCTTTGACTCTCCCACTCATCCACAAGTCACTGTGCTCCCCAACTGTGGTTGCTACCTCAAATACAATGCCACTAGCAACCACCTCCCACACCTTTTGAAGAGACAAAATATTTTAAGCATCCTGGACCCTCTGAGCATGAGCTACTCCACCAGGCACCTGAGGTGCTGCTCTTAGCTCAGCTCATCCCAGTCTGGATTTCCTCATCTGCTGCCTGCAGAAGAGTAAGCATCAAGGTCACCAGCCCCCTCCTCACAGTGCAGGACTATATTAGCAGAAGCATTCCTTCCAACCAGCACCCCTCCTACCCCCCCAAACCCTATGCTTGCTCATGAGAGACCTATCCAGGGTGCCCTCAGCTGCAGGGGACAGAATACCTGCACCATCCTCAAGCAGCCCTGTGGCAGTCATGACTCTCTCACAACAGTGGGCTAGGCAGTAGCCAGCTTTATCTTCCCTATAGAGACACTCTTTCCAAGCTTCTAGGAGGAGGGAGGGGGGCATAAAGGAAGCCGGTGCTGGTCTAGGGGAACATCTTTGGGCTGCCTGGCAGGTCTGCAGAGGGATTTGGAGTCTTGAGACCCCCTAGACAATGCAATTATTCTTCTAAGGTTAAAAAAAGAAAGAAAGAAAGAAAGAAAGAAAGAAAGAAAGAAAGAAAGAAAAAGAAGAAGAAGAAACACTCCCAGAAATCCCACAGCAGCTGCCTTGCTGTGCTGGCAAACAAAGGGGCTCTGTGTCTGTACAAGGCTCCTCCCACCCTCCAGTCCCGGGGCAGGGCGCCCCAGCCTCCCAACCAGACCCTTCCCAGCCTTCTCAGGCCACAGTGAGGACAAGGCACTGCACAAGCAAACCAGAGGGCCAGGCCAACAACAGGGACAGAGACGTAAACATAGTGGGCAGAACAGGGCAGTCCAGCTTAGTATCCTGCTTGCTTCCTCAGTAATCCTGGGCCAGGGCCTGCCTTTCTCTAGGCCCCATTTGGCCTACACTTCTGAACTCACCCCAAAAATATCATACATGCTCCCAGCTCCTGGCGGGGGGTGGCACGTGTCTCAGTCCCACCTGACACCCTAAGCTGCTGCCAGTCTTCAGGTTTCTCGTGGGGGCACAGGAGAGGAGCTCTGAGTACTATCTCACAAAGAGAAGGTGAAGATGGAAGGCCCCCAAAAAATCATTACAGAGCTTGGAGTCACCCTCCAAGAGCCCAGAGCTCCACTGCATGTAAAGGACCGCAGAACTGTGAGCTAAGAACCCAGCCCTGCATCAGCCTTGGCCCCAGCGCACACAGGATCTTGACCTTGGTGTCACTCAAACACTCACAACTTGACTCACAGCCCAAACCTGATGGAGGCTGAGCCCCTCAACCCTGACTCTGCCTGAGCATCCTACCCAGATTCCATGGGCATTAGACAACTCCAGGTTCACAGCAGGGAAACAGAGGCACCTCATTTCACAGACCACCAGCAGCCCTGATAGTAAGCAAGGCCCCAGCTTTCCTCCTGGTGCCTGGCTTCTCTCCAAGCACAGAGCCTTTGTTAGGCACCTCTCTTCCCTCAAAATGTAGTTCTTGTAAACCTGATTCGGGGAAAATGGGGTGGGGGAAGTGGGAAGGGGAGCAGGCACCCCTGGCAGCCCTTGGCTGGCATTGGAGGAGACAGAATGAACACATCTCCCTCATGGAAGTAGTGGGCAGGAGTGGGCGGTGCACTGAGAGAGGTGAGCGCCCTGGGCCAGACTCAATTTCCTGCTACACTGCAAAGTAGAACAGACATGAGGTACTTTTAGAGCTCCCTGGATGGGCAGGCCCAATAGGAAGCCTGTCTGGGGCATCACCAAGAAAAGATAGCTCTTGCTCACAAACAGTCTCCCCACATCACAGCTTGTCATGTATGTTCTAAGATATGGTCATCAGCTTTTCAGTATTAGTAATCTGAATTTCCACCCCTTACTGGATGATGAGTGACAGATTAGGTGGCTTTTGCTTTTTGTTAACTTGTCACAAACTAGAGTATCTGTAAACAGGACCCTCACCTGAGAAAATGCCCCTGTCAGATTACCTGTGGGCAAGTACATAAGGCATTTTCATGATTATTATTAATGATGTAGGGGGCCCAGTCTATTGTGAATGGTGCCACCCCTGGGCAGGTGGTCCTGGAGTCTATAAGAAAGCAAGGCTGGCCAAGTGGTGGTGGCAGACGCCTTTAATCCCAGTACTTGGGAGGCAGAGGCAGGTGGATCTCCGTGAGTATGAGGCCAACCTGGACTACAGAGGCAGTTCCAGGACAGCCAGAGCTGTTATACAGAGAAGCCCCGCCTCCAAACAAACAAACAAACAAGAAAGCAAGGCTGAGCAAGCCATGGGGGAACAAGCAGCACCCCTCATGGCCTCTGCATCAGCTCCTGCCTCCAGGTCCTGCCTTAGCTTCCATCCGTGGACTGTGACTCAGGACACGTATGCCAAATAAACCCTTTCTTCCCCATGTAAGTTTTTGGGTCAGTGTTTTACCTCAGCAACAGAAACCTAAGACAGGTGTCCTCATCAGTAAAAATCGGTTGTGTAACAGTGCGTGCAGAGGCCTAGAGCGGAGCACATATCAGCGACAGTTCTTTACTCTTCCACAGGCGCCCACTTGGACATAGTGGGAGCCACCACAGAGAAGACTGAACCAGGTGAGAAGACATGGGTGGAGCTTCAAGAGCTAAAGGTCACAGACCCTCCTCTCACATTAAGTAATTTCAAAGCAGGAATTGTGAACCCTGATGGAGCTGTCCACCCCACAAAGATATTCCTGTTGTCTTATGGTAAGGGAGAAGGAACACATCAGGAGACCAGAGTCAGCCCATATCCCACCAGGTGCAGCTGCTTGGACCAACCACCAGGCAAGAGTTGGTGAGTGCAGGCTTCCAAGAGGCCCCTCCGGGTACTCATGCCCTACCGTAGCCTCTCCTCTTCAGCTGATCTGTGTAGCTAAGAGGATATTGAGAAATGATGGAATGTGACATCCAAAACTGGGTTATAAAAGACACGGTGGCCATGCCATCTTGCCAGCAGGAGTGACCCACCATGGATGCAGACCCTCCAGGCCCAGAGCCCTCAGATGCCTGTAGCCTCCTGGGAGACCCTGAGCAAGAGGCACCCAGCTCAACTACATCCTTAATCCTGACATACAGGAGAACTATGGGTAAAGAGTTTGATGTTTTGGGGTTTTTTTGGGGGGGTTGGGGGGACTCGAGACAGTGTTTCTCTGTGTAATAGCCCTGGCTGACCTGGAACTCTCTTTGTAGACCAGGCTGGCCTATGAACTCACAGAGATCCACCTGCCTCTGCCTCCCAAGTGCTGGGATTAAAGGCGTGTACCACTACGCCTGGCTCAAAGACTTTGCTGTTTTAAAACTACTAGCTTTGAGATAATTTGTTGCCCCACCCGCACCCTGCCTTGCCTTCCCACTGGACAAGAGGATGCCCTGTGGGCAGCATCTCCATCCCTAACCTCCAAAGAGAAGAGGTCATACCGTCACCAAAACAATAGTATGCAGGTATCACAGTCTCCACAGGTAGTATCCCTGTGGATGTGGAGTCTGGACGGACACAGGACATGTGGGTGGGATGTGGTTTCTTACTAAAGCACACAGGCATTCTAGTCTGGTCTGGGCAGATCTGAAGAGACTGGGTTGCACATAAGAAGTCTGAGAGAAAACAGTTGAGCCAGAGCCAAGTAGTAAGGACAAACCTTTTATTCATTGAGCAGGTTTTAATAAGCGCTACTCTGTGGCAGCCCTGGGCACCAGGAAGACAAAAAAAAAACAAAAAACAAAAAAACTAGAGCTGCTCCCTTAAGAACCTGACAGGTCAAAGTTAAACAAGGGCCACAAAGAAAGAAGTCAGGGTGGAGGGGCAGGGAAGGCACTGACACAGAGGAAGTGAGAATGCTGTGCGGACCTCTCAGAACTTGCTGAGAGGCAGGGTGTGCAAGGCAGCATGACTCTGGTGACCAGTCATGACAGTGCTGGGATGAGCCCAGAGGAGTACTTTGCCATCTAGCTGACTCTTTTACCCCTTGTGATAACACTTGGAGATTAAGAAACATCAAAACCTACCCAAGGCCAAGGACCTGATTCAGGCCCCACAGGTTGAGGGGTGAAGCCTGGCCTCTGGATCCTGAGCCCTGTTCTCCTGCCAGGGTCATCACCAGAGATGGGCAAGCCTCTACAGGTCATAGCTCCTAGCATGCATGCATACATGTACGTACACACACACACACACACACACACACACACACACACACACACACCACAGCAGAACTACACTGGGCATCACCTGCACTGACTAGGCACCACCTACATCCAGAGGCAAATACATCCAGCATCACCTGCAGCCACAGGCCAACCCACCCAGGATGTGAGTCACCCATGCTCAGGGCTGGATGCAACAGAGAGCTAGCTACCTTGGTGGATGTTGAAAGATGGACACTTAGGACCTGTTGTAGCCTGGCAGGTGAAAGGATGGCTTCCCACGGTGTCCTACCCTCTCCCTTCCCACACACTGGCCATGGCGCTGGGGCGAATGAGACCGGCACAGACAGCACTTCCTGCTGACTCAAAACCACTTGCAAAGACTGAGGCTATGAACACAACTCAGCCACCCAGCTCCCGCCACTCCCCAATTCCTCAGTGGCTCTCCTAACTCTGCACAAAGCTCAACTGTGTGTGACTCAAGTCCTAGGGAGGCAGGGGTCCCCAGCAAGCCTATCTTCCACCTTGAGTCACAGAGCCTCCACTTCACCCCGCTTGAGACTTGTGCTCCCTGCATAGTAAGAAACCCTACAGCCCTACAGTAGTGGAGCTGTCTAAGGTTAGCTGGATCTGGGGAGCATTTGTAAGGAGGGAGTCCCTTGTCTTCAATAAACCCCTTTCTAACAAAACTACCATTCAAAGACAACCCCCCTAATCACACTACAAATTACAAAACTGAGGCACATGACCGCAAAAAGCATTTCCATTAACAAAAGAAGCCCCCACCCAAATCCAAAGACACATGAACACCGGAGCAGACGGACTGCTATTTGATTTCTGTACTCTGTACCAAGCCCTGAGCTAGACTCTCTGTTCACTGCATCCTTAATGCTCACAAGCGCCCAGCCGCCCATCATACAGATGAAGAGACAGGAAAGGAGGCCACCACAGCAACTGACTTTGCTCAATCATTACTTGACTCTCAGGCCCTCACCCTTACCACACCCTCCCAGGGCAGCAATCCCAGGAGTGGCACTTCTCTTGTCCCGTCCCTCTCCACGTACTGACACTGCACACATTATCCCAGGCACTAGTGGCAGGGAAGAGCCATCTCAAAGCCTGGCAGCTCACCCCAGTTGCACAGCCAAGACCTCGGCTGTCACTAGAAAGCCACCTGCCTCTTAGCCCAGATGCCGAGGCAGGGTGGGCTATAGACCACTCTAGTATCCCTGCCCTCTGCTTTGCCAGGCCAACTGGAAACTCCAAGAGAGACAACCCGTGACCCCGACTAAAACTCAGTCACCTCCTCTCTCTAGCCCAAGACTTGTCCCCCCTAGTGACTTTAGGCTGCTAACAAGGGTGCAGTACCAGCCCCCAAGAGGCTCCTCATATTATCCATGCAGGAAGCACAGCCTACACATAAAGCAAGCAGTCTGCAAAGCCAAAGCCCACAGCCGGGTCTAGGGCCGGTGACTTATCCCATAAAACACCTGGGGAGCTATGACGCTGAGTTTATGCAACAGACATACCCTTCAAGTCCTTTTGTGAAGTTCAGAGAGACTCAGTGACTCCCTGCGTTTGAAGTCAAAGCATTCGGCCATTGTTGTCACTATTACTTTTTACTAAGCAAGTTGAAGGTACAGAGTATAGTGATAAACACGTTCCTGGGGAATGTCCCGGTTAGTCCGGCAACAACACTTCCATATTACAGAGGAGGAAATGGAAGTTGAGAAAGCTTATGGAAAGTCATTCTGTGAGACACTAAGCCTGCCTCGCTCTCCAGCTTCTGTCAACGAGTCTTTCTCAAAGCTGCTCCCCAGGCTCCAAACCCTTCTGGTTTAACCTACAAAGTTTTGCATCATGTGTGGTTTCTAAAGTTAATTTACCAAAGTGAGGGAGAGTAGGGGTCCTGTGAGCTGAATAATGAGAACTTCCTTCTACTCTTTCTTCACAGCGTCTGCCCACAGGCCAGCTTAGGTGTCTCCTGCCAGCATCATCCTAAAACTCCACTTGGAGTCTAGGATTCTAGTGGCCTTCCATGGCAAACACCCTCAGCCCCAGAATCAAGACAACGAGCAGACGGGCAAGGTTGAAGGTGTACGTGCAGGTTCCAAGGGGGCTATTGGATGAGGACAGAGCATCAGTCCAGGACCTGGGTTTGACCAGTATCTATGAGACAAGATAGTAGCCCATATCTCATCATGGAAGGGGTGTGGGAGGAGGGCAGGAACTAGCTCATAGCTAGCAGGGGTGGCTAAGTCCTTGGCTTCATTTTCTAATAAATCCCAACTCACTTCCGAGTGAGGCTTCTCCTGGCCTTGAATCTTAACCCTGGCCCTAACGCTCTCTTCTAAGAAGCAGGCCAAAGGACTGAACGGCATGGGTATTGTACCCTACACCAGGCCACCCCGCTATGTCTCAATGCAAATGCTTTTCTTCGACCTCTAACCTTGGTCCTCCACCCTTGGATGTACAGAGAGCTCAGGACTCCATCCAGCCTGTTGAAGGAGGAAAGAGTCAAGTCAAAGGACACGATGACATAAAATATCACGGGTCTGGACTGAGGCTGGTGACTGAGCCCACTCTACCCCAGTGAGACCAAGACAGCGGCACCAGGCAGCAGGTCAGCACCTGACACTGCAAAGTCTGGCCCCTCCTCTAGGACTGCCAGTATGCCACCCCCTGTGTCCCCACCTGAGCTGCTGAACAAAGAGTCTTCACCCTGCAGATGTGGGGGGTGGGCCTCAGGAGGTCCCCACCAGTCACCAGGAGGTGAGGAACAGGCACCCTAGAACACCATCTCTCTCCTTCCTGTGCTGATCACGCCAACTCTGGGAAGACCACAGAGCAAACACTCCTAATATTTTGCAGAAAGATGCAATCTAAGAATAAGAGTCACATTAGCAACTCAACCACTCCCCCACTTTGAGCCAGGAAGGGGCACAGATCCTGGGGAATACTGTACCCCCACCTCTACACTGTGTACTCTGCCATGTTTCTCACTAAATCATTGTCCTATTCATGTCAAAACAAAAACAAAACAAAACAAAACAAATGAACACCTCAATGTCTCCCCCAGGGCCTAAGTACTTAAGACAGGTTCCTACCAGCCTCTTACTGTTTGTTGTTTGTTGTTGTTGCTATATTTTGTTTATTGTGGTTTAAGTTCTGAGATAGGGTCTCACTATATAACCCAATTTAAAACTCTTGGCAGCTTACTACCACTGGGATTATTATGCACAGCAAACACCATAATCGTGTCTTGGGCATCAGATTAGTCTACCTGGTTGGCCACTATTTTCTCACAGGGATCCTCCGACTCCCAGCCCTGAACCTGTGATTACCCCTCTCCTACTTCCTCACCCCACTGGCCATGGAAGCCAATCCCTGCTGCCCTAGCCCCCAGGCTTCCTTCTCCTAAGCACTGCACTGGTCCACAGGGCCCCACCCCAGCCTTGTGGTGCCTCTGCTGGCTTCCATCCCTCTCTTAACCAAGGCAGGCCCTTTCCTTGGCCCATCCTGGAGACACTGCTTCCAGCCGTTTGTTAATCACACTAGTGAAAATTTCAAGCTGGTGCCCCAACACAGCCCTTCAAAGGAGGTAGTATTATCCCTGTGGCACAAAAAAGAAACTGAGTCACAGGGAGCTCTAGCTTCTTGCCCAGAGGTCACAGCCTTGCTTGGGTAACTTCGGAAGAAGAGAGGGTGAGAGAGGAGTACATGAAGGGGGTGGAGGGGATGTGACCCGGGCAGAGGTCCCTTCCAGAATCAGAAGATCCAAGCCTGCTACCATCATGTCCCTGGCATCAGATCAGTCCTTCTGGGTCCCTCAATCATTCACCCAACAAAGAGAGCAGTGGCCACAAGAGCCAAGCCTTTTGTGACCTCCGACCATCTAAGTGTACCTATCCCACCAAGCCTCCCTCTCTCAGGAAGCTAGCCCTCAGCCCTTCCTTTCCTCATACCATGTTTGTGGTTCCTGTGAGCAGCAATTCCCAAAGGGTATTTTCCTGCTCAGTGAGATATTAGGAAATCTTTTAAAACACACTATTTCCTTAGCCAAACCACCTTGAGAAACATGAGGTCATCTTTCTTGCCTATATAACTTGTCTGGACCTCCAGTTCTCATAAACACAGCGTGACCCTCCCACGGGACAGTGGAGTAGACCTGCCAATTTCTTCTCTTGCTTGTTTCCCTAATCCCTAAGGAGGCTTCCAGCAGTCCTTGGGAAATGGCAACCCGTCACCCCTCAGAAAGGCCCGGCAAAGTAGGGAAGCAGGCTTGACTGTACCCTCCTTTGAAGAGTTGCTAGAACATCTGTAGAACTTAACATAAAAGCAGGCCAACGCCAGCCCTGATCGCCCTTCTGGGCACCAGGTAGTGTCCACCTTCAGTGTCCATCTTTCCACCTTTTGACGATGAGTGGTGACTGCATGCTGGTGATGCCAGCATCAAACGGGACCTCAACTGACTTTAGGCTGTGCTGAGCCAGGAGAGCAAAGAGCCCTGGGAGAGCCCAAAGCAAGCCAGACAGTTTTCCACACAAATTACTCACTCTACTGCATCATTAGCACACAAGTTTTAATGGTAAACCAGAACTTAGGGGTATTAAGCTGCCACTCTGGAAATACACAGTGCCCCACCCAACAAACTCTGTGACATCAGTCCATGGGGGAACAGAACCTCTCTGTTTACAGGCAAGGAAACTGAGGTGGCAAAAGGGAGCAGACACTTGCCTGCAGTGGCTCAGCCAGGCCCTAACTCCCAAATACACTGGGGAGGTGACCAGGGCAGAATAATACCACAGCCACAGCTCATGTGACCATCAACAGCAGCACCAGGGACTTCCAAGGGGAAGGAGAGTGACAGAGGGCTTGTCAGAAGTGTCACAGCTGTACTGTAGCTGAAGTCAGCTGCAGCCCCAATCTCTCACTCCGCCCTGGCTAGAGGAAGGGTGCTCACTCCAGATTGGCTACTCCAGCAGACTAGGCTGCAAGCAGAGATAAGATGCCCTGACTTGCCATCTGCACAACACCCTGTGTGAGACCAGGCACCCTAGGCACTATGAAGCCTGAGCAGCCAGTTTCAGAGACCCAAGCTCCCATAGATCCCTCATCTAGCCCTACTTCCAAGCAGGCCACCACCGAGCATCCTCTACACACCTTTCTTTGCTGCCCCAGCTCCTTTCCCCACACAGGTAGCTCCCTGAACTTTGCCAAAACAATCCACAAGGGACTGGGGGACTTACAGTAGTAGGTCCCATCTAAATTGAGCCTGGCCCACAGGACACAAATCTAAATTCACAAACAGTGGCCGATGGATTTGCAATTCTGTGCTGCCTGAGCACTGAGAAATGCAGAGTCTCAGTCAGGCGAGGTGCACTCTGGAGGCAGAGGCAGGTGGGTCTCTGAAAGTTGGAGGCCAGTTTGGTCTACATAGGGAGTTCCAGGACAGCCGGAGCTACATAGTTGAGGCACTGCCTATAAACTAAGTAAGTAAGTAAATAGAAGAGAAAGGAAAGGGGGGGGGGGGAATGCAGATTCCCAGACCTCACCCCAAACCCACTCAATGAGACAGGACTGACTTAGATTTCTGCAAGCTGAGCAGGTGGCTCATCTGTATTCAAGTGTGAGAAGCATTTTCTGAAAACCACAGTTCTAATCATATCGTGACAGCCATGGCCTATAACCTTCAGTGGTTCCCTAGGGCCTGGTATAAGTCCAGACTTCGCAGCTGGGTAATCAAGTTTTCCCCAGCCTGGCTTCAAGCCTCTTCCCCAGGCTTGACCTCCCTTCCCACCCCGGGGAATGCCAACAGTCCTCAGCCAGGCTTCGGGGCACTCTCAAAGCACCGCTTTTCCAGGAAGCTTCTCCGAACTGCACCTGGCATGGCTCTTTTATTTACTGAACAGTGAGGACCACGCCCTTTGTCCCTGCTGCCTCTGAACACCAGGCTAGGCACAGAAGATTCCAGGGGCCAGTAATATCTACGAAGGCCCGGTGTCCAGCACAGGCTCTGCCCTAACCTCTAACTCAGCAAACTAGGATGCAGGTATAGACAGGCCTCCTCCATGAACCTCCTGACAACTACAGCAATGTGCTTGGTGTGTGCCTCAGTTTCCCCAAATGCAGAAGAGAATCTCCAATAACCCTACTTTCTCTTCTTGGGAAGAGATGGAGCATCTGCCCAAGTGGAGGAACAGATCCCTAAACTTACAGGTCCCTAAACACAGAGAATTTGAAATAAACATCGTCCCTGTGTGATCAGCAGTCCCCCACCACCAACACCACCACCAGTCAGGGCCCTAGGGTTGGTCATGTGCCTGGAGGTGTCCCTGGAGAAAGGCTCACAGATACTCTTGCCCTGGCCTAGGTCCCAGAACTGACACCCCTTAGGAAATTCTTCATAAGAACATAGCCCCCACAAAACTGCTGACTTCCATGGCCTCCAGAGGCAAAAAAAAAAAAAAAGGTCCCTCTCATCTCAATTTACAGAAAGGCAGAGGTCAGTGCCACTTCCAGTCCCTCTTCTCTGTCCCCCACATCCTATCCAGCCCACCTCAGACCCCAGCTGGGCTCCAGAAACCCAAGCCGAAAGTGCTACCTCATTGTTGTAGGCAGGATCGGAAAGAGACCTGCCTACCTACAAAGCCCCATTGAGCTTAGTCCTCTGCAGGGAGGGAGAATTCAAAGAAGTAATGACTGGGACATAAACTAAGAGGTGACAATCTAAATAGTGTTTTAGACTAGAAGCACAGAGTGTGTCCCCCCCCACCCCCCCGTGTCCAGAACACTGATATCAGTGTACATGAACCCCAATTACTTGGTGTGGGTCCAGAGTTCATTCCAGGAGAGAATGTGAGGACAGAAGCAGAGAAACTTGGCAGCCTACCCCAAGCAAGGACCCCAGCTTTAAAGGATAGGAGGCACCCCTGCAAGGCAGGAAGGGCCCTTGCTTACTAAGAAGCCTTCCAAAGGCCCAAATCCTAGAGGCATGAGAGAAGTAGACTAGATTCCAGAACCAGGTGGTTTGGCTCTGTTGCCGCTATTAATTGTAGTACTGTGCCTCCACTCTGCCTTCAATAAAATGGAAGTAAAGGCAATCATAAGCTGCTAAGAGCATCAACAGAGGTATCTGCAGAGTCCGTCAAACAATATCCAGTGCCCACTGAGCACACTAGGACCTTGCCCAACCAAACCACTTGCCTTTGGCCAGATGTCCCCTCTTCAGAATGCCCTCTTTGCTCCCTCCTATGCCAGTTTATAGCCCTTCCTAGCTATGCCAGCCTCATCCCAGATACGAACTGTTAGCTCCTAGCCTGAGCACTTGACTCACAGTGTGACTTTTGGGTCTATCCTAGGTTCCACTGTCAAGATCCCAACTCCCATTCCTTCCATATCAGCGGTCCTCTGGCTCTCTCTCCCTCTACTCTTTAGTATTGACCCCATGACTTAACCCTCCACTGACTGTTCTGTACAAACTGGGAAGCCATGGATATCAAGATGAGGGTTCATAAGAAGGCACGCCCCCAAGCCTGGCATCTTCCCCTCAGTGCCCTGCCATCCTGGATTTGAGCATGCAGCAGCCACCCAAGGGAGTGGGCTGAAAATAAATTCCAGGCTGACCCCATGTGCTGAATTAGGGAATCTGCTTCCTGCATTACCAATACCCACTGCCTCACAAACCCTGCGTTTCCAGGCAAGAGAGCAGAGGAAATCAATTAGCTGCGACTGAGCGTGATCACCATGCGCCTGGTCTCCCCTTGTTAGACAGGAACGACCTCAAGGTACCCATATCTCCTCTGCTTCCTCTTTTCTCATCCTACTGGCTGCCTTACATCCTTGCATCAATTTGTACAACTGATTTTGTGGAAACAAAATTAAAAAAAAAAAAAAAAACTTCAGGATCACTTAAGGCTAACTATAATGCCCATTTCTTTCAGCCTAGCCTAACCTCATCGCTATGGCTCAATATTTCCTGAGTGTTACCTACATGGCACCAAGCAAGATGCTCCAGATATAGTAATAGGTCAGCCAGTCAAGGTTCTAGCCCTGAAGAAGCCAATCAAAGATAAGACAACTATAAGCCGGGCGTGGTGGCACACGCCTTTAATCCCAGCACTCGGGAGGCAGAGGCAGGCGGATAGCTGTGAGTTCGAGGCGAGCCTGGTCTACAAAGCGAGTCCAGGACAGCCAAGGCTACACACAGAAACCCTGTCTCGAAAAACCAAAAAAAAAAGATAAGACAACTATAACTCAGGGTTATCAACTCTTACACATACAATAAAGAAAGTAAAGCGAGTTCTATGCCGTGTAGAGGAGGGGCCCTCTACACAGGCCAGGATGGCATCTGAGGAAGGTATACTTCAACGGGACTAAAAAATATAAAACAAAGTTGCCCAGTTTCAAAAAAAAAAAAAAAAAAAAAAAAAGCTCTGGGGAAAAAAAAACCTTCAAGCCAAGGAAAATATCACAAGCAAAGTTTCTGGGTGAGGAAAAAAAAAGCTTAGGGTACCAGAGAGACAGAAGTGGCTCAATGTGTCTTATCAGGGAGAATACGAAGGTTCAAGAGTCAAACCAGGCTGGGAGGTCAGCAGTGGCCACGTGACAGAGGGTCAGCCAGGCCGAGGGAAAGCACCAAGGTTTTATTCAAGTGTAGTAAGAAGCCATCAAGGAATAAAATGATCTGATCAAAATGTTCTACATTATTCTTGCTGTTCTGTTAAAAATAGATGCAAAGAAGGTTAAGTGTGGGCCCTGGGGGAGGGCTACCGCTACCTTTCTGAAGACTTGAAAGGTGGCTTGGTGCGGGACGGTAGCCTGAGGGAAGAGAAACAGAATCAGAGCATGGAGAATGGGCCCTGGGTCCTTCTTGTTCTAGAACTGGATGCAAAGGGTGGGTAGAAAGGAGTGTGTGCCACCTGTCCTACAAGATGGGTAGATTACCAGCCACTCTCAGATGCCAGGGCCTAGGAGGATCCTGTCCCCAGTACAGCAGGATACTGGTTCGTCCATGATAGTGTTTTGGTCAACCAGGACATCAGAAGAGTGGTGGGCTCCAGTTGGGGCCAGAAACAAAAATGCGTTTATTCAAAATCATGAGCGTGAAACCACTTAAGAGCTTTGTGTTCAGGGCTAGGGAGATGGTTAGGGGGAGGGGGCGGCTAAGTGCACTCACTGTCTGCTCTTCCTGAGAACCGGGGATTCAGTTCCCAGCACACACATGACAGCTTATTTGTAAATGCAGTTCCGGGGGATCTGACAGCCTCACACACATATTCGTGCAGGCAATACCAATGCATATAAAATAAAGAAAGAAAGAAAGAAAGAATAAAAACTGAGGTAGAAAGTGAACAGGGGAAAATGAGGAGAGGAGCCGCTGCGAACAGAGCCCTGCGGCCTTGCAACATTTAGAGGGGTGGGGGGCCAGACAAGCGGGAGGAAAGAACTAGAGAGCATCCGGGGAAAGATCCAACTCTGGGACAGAGCTTTCTAGGAGATGCTACAAGGCCGGCAAAACCTATTAGAGTGGCCAGTCACTGGAGACCCTGGCTGGACTGCAGAAGGAAAGCGTGCCAGCCTCTTAAGGGCACTGCTAAAGACAACACTTTCAAGAAGATGCACCGTGATGGGAATCCGGTCCAAGGCGGCGGAGGAGATGAGGATCACAGCCAAAAAGAGAAACTGTCATGGAGAAGGAGGACAAAGCCCGTTTTTCAAAACCTGTTGGGTAAGAAACCCCAGGGACACAAGAGGGGATGGTCACAGGGCCCAGGAGCCTAAGAGGAAGCATGGCCCTTCAGGCACTGTAACGCTCCTTCCTATGTTAAAAGGAAAGGAACAGGGGTAAGCAGAACACAAATATGAGGGCCATTCACACACCTTCCTGACCCTTCTATTCACCCTCAGCCCCGTTGACCTCCAATCAGCACCTGCAGTTTCCTCCGAAACTCGGCCAAGTGGACCCCAGGAGGGACCATGCAGTGCCACTATCTGTAGGTTCCTCCAACAACCTGTGGGCTGTGGGCAAGGCTCGCTGAAGGGGCAGCCACTGTGCGGTTTCCTCCCGGTGCGAGATCCAAAAGGTCCGCGGATCGCGCACCTGGTCCACAGCCGTGCCACCCCCAAGCCAGCGGCCGGCCTCCGCACCCCTTCCCGGGGAAGTGACTGCTCCAACTCGCCCTACCCTTCGTGAGCCTGGCTCCGGCCAAGTCTGGGATTGCCTGCGAGCCCCGGGCTGGCCATCGGGAAAGCTGCTCCCCATTCCTCCCGCCGTCCCAACGAGACCCGCAGACTCCCGGTCCCCGGCCGGCCGCCGCCGCGAGCTGCGTTCCCTCCCCTCCACAGCGCGCACCCTCCGGGCCGCCGGAGTGCCTCGCCGGCTTTGTCTGCGCCGCCGCGCGGGGCGCCCGGGGGATGTGGCCCGGACCCCGGGGTCGCAGCCGCCCGGGGCAGCCGCCTTTGCCCACCGCCCCCCGCCAGCCTCCGCCGGGAGCCCCTCGCCAGTGCTGCGCCCGCAGCCGCTTGCGCCCGGGCCGGGGAGGCCGCGCGGTACCTTTCCCTGCGGAGCCGGGGAGCGTCTTCGCGAGCGGCCTCGGCCTCTCCGCCTCCCCTCCTCCGCAGCCGCCGGGCTTCCTCCTGCAGCCGCCGGGACCGTAGGGCCGAGCCAGCCGCCGCGGCCTGTGCGGGGGCCCCGCTCCGCCTCGCGTCCGGGGCCCACCCCGCCAGTGCGCTCCGCCCCTGGCCCGCCTACCGGGGGCGGGGAGCCTGAGGCCACCCGGGCCTGGAGCCACCGCCGCCGGCACAGCCACCTGCGCTCCCCTATCTCGCAAAAGGGACGCCTCACCCACCCATCCGCCCAGGAACAGAGCCAGCCCCGCGCTGTCCCGCCCTGCAAAGCCGGCGAGGTCTTCCGGCACTGCAGGAGCCTTGGGACTCAGCCGCCCTTTCGAAAGGTAAGGAAAGAGAGTCCCTGTCATCCTGGGCTACCTCTACTCCCGCAGTCCGTGTGAACCCGGAACCTCAGGTGAAAGAGAAAAGAGCTCTCACAACCCGTCACTGCCAGGCCCATGGTCTGAGGTGGCCCTTTTAAAAACGTGTGTTCCCCTAGTAAAACTCCAAATAAATAAAAGCTAAAGGTAATATTGAGTGACTTTTTTTTCTATTTAAAAATATTCATAATTGTTTAGAAATTGTTTTTAGCAGGCGATATTGGCATGTGTCTTTAATGGTTCTCAACCTTCCTAATGCTGCCACCTTTTAAGATAGTTCCTCATGGTGGGGTGACCCCCCAACCATAAAATTATTTCGTTGCAACTTCATGACTGCAATTTTGCTACTGTTATGAATTGTAAATGTCTGATATGTAGAATATCTAATATGTGACCCCTATGAAAGGGTCGCGTTGGATCCCGAAGGGGTTGAGACCCACGGGTTAAGAACTGCTGCTTAAAGCGCAGCATGATGGCGCACTCCTTTAATCCCAACACTCAGAGAAGCTGAGGCAGGCAGATTGATAGTTCAAAGCCAGCCTGGACTACAGAGTGAGTTCCAGGACAGCCAGACCTAAAAATTCTCCCACCCTAGAAAAAGAGAAAGGAAGAAAATTACATGTTTATTTATCTCTGTGGCCCTATTCAGTTTTCCATATGTTTTACTGGTAACACATTAGGTCAACACTCCATCCAAGAGAATACAAGCCCTTGGTGGCGGCAAAGCCCCTACTTTGGGCTGTGTCTTAGCAGGGTGGCTTCCCCTAAATTAAACCTGGAGCAGGCCAATGCTGAGCACAGGTTTCTTTGGTAGGTTCTATCAGAAGAGAGCCTGGATGTGGTGACATATGCTTGTCATCCAAGCCTCAGGAGGGCCACAGAGTTCAAGGCTAGCCTTGGCTACATACCAACTTCCAGGCCAGGCTGAACAACACAGTGAGAGCCTGCCTCAAAGGAACAAGGAATAAAGATGCAGGTCAGCTGTAGAACACTTCTCAACATAGCCAAGGCTCTGGGTCCAATCCCCCAAAGTGTCTTTTAAAAAGGGGCCCACAAGTTGGGCGTGGTGGCACTAGCCTCTAATCCCAGCACTCAGGAGGCGGAGGCAGGCGGATCACTGAGTTCAAGGCCAGGCTGGTCTAGAAAGTGAGTCCAGGACAGCCAAAGCTAACACAAAGAGATCTGTCTCAAAACAAACAAACAAAAACCACAGAGCCAGGCAGGTGGTCCATGCCCATAATCCCAGCACTCAGGGAGGCAGAGGCAGGTGGATCTGTGAGTTTGAGGCCAGCCTGGTCTACAGAGTGAGTCTAGGACAGCCAGACTACACAAAGAAACCCTGTCTTTGAAAAAAGAAAGAAAGAGCAGAGGTGGCCCTGCAAAAATGAGTTCTGATATTCCCTGACCGAAGGAACCACCTAGGAGCCAACTTTAATGGGGCAAATGAATTTCAGGTGAAGTTTCTTCTCAGCAGAAATGTCTAGTCGTTAACCAAGCTTGAAGTCTCTCTTCCCAGCCCTCTTTTAAACACAGTGCCCTCCTGAGGTTGGGCTCAGGTAGGCATCAGGACTAAAGCCCTTGGCTGGATTCTGCTTCTGTGCTTAGGCCAATTACAGCTGTGTGGAACACTCCAAGGACAAATAGATTGCCCTGGGTTTTCTCCCCCCCACCCCCCTCCTGAAGGCACAGACTAAGGCAGGATTGTTTCCGTTTGTAACAGACTTTTTTGCTATCTGAAGCCCAAATGAACTCAGATGATACAACCATCTCCACCCAGGACAGAGGGAGCACACTTCCCCTAGTGGCCTAGCAGAGGGACTGCCATGACCTATACTGGACCTGTAAACACCAAAATCCATTTGTATGCTAGGTGTGCCTCTGTTTGGTGCAAACAGGAAGCATCCTTTGTGCCTGAGAGATGCCCTCCCGAATGCTGCCTCCACTGGGGTGGCAGCATTCAAATCAGCAAGACGCTTCTCCCAAGTGGTTTTGTCTGCTTTTAATGGTACTGGAAGAAGCAGCAGAGACAGTAGGAGGTAGTGATGGCAGAAACACTGGAGCAGCTGTGGGGTAGCAATCAGCAGGCTAATCTGCGAGCGAGCGCGGCCCGGCAGCTAGCTGCTCCTTAGCTCGAAAAGAGGCAGGTTAAGTTTCAGAGAATGGCCGGAGCAGGAACAAAGGGCATAATCAAAATAGACAGAACAGAAAGCTGAAGCAGAGAAGGAAGGCTGGAAGAAGCCGAGAAGAGGAATTGTAAGCCCCGGCCTGTAGTGACAACTATGGGATTTTGGCTTCTTTTTAAAACACAGAGGGAGGACTAGGCGTGGTGGCACACGCCTTTAATCCCAGCGCCCGGGAGGCAGAGGCAGGTGAATCTCTGTGAGTTCAAGGCCAACCTGGTCTACAAAGCAAGTTCAGGACAGCCAAGGCTACACAGAGAAACTCTGTCTCGAAAAAAGAAAAAATATTAATTAATTAATTTAAAACACAGCAATATTATAACAATATGTTTTCATTTTAATCCTAGGTGTGGGATATGGGGCTGCTTCGCAGCAGCTGACTATGCTTTGCCTCATGCTGTAGCAGAGGCATGGTTTTGCCAGCTGCAGATAGTTTCTGCAATTGTGTGACATTTAGAATTCTGGGAACTTTTCAGAGGGTATATTGATGCAAGAGCCCTGGATAGGTGGGCATGGTGGTTGTTGATCATTCATGGGGCATAGTTGAGGTTTGTTAGTAGTGGTGCTCAAAGAAGAAACAAGAAGAAAGAAAGTAGGTTAAAGGATTTCTATCTTTCTCCCCTCTATCCTTCTGTCTCTCCTATGTAGTGATAAGGGGTGAAACCAGAGGCATAAAGTGTGGGGGAAAAGAAGAACCTACAAAGTAGTAAAGACTCCTGGTTCACTGAGGAGTTCTAGAAGGCTGTCTGGGCTTTAGGGCCAATGGTTTTAACCCAAGGCACAGAAGCTGTAGTAACTGCAATCAAGGACTAGAAAATCCTGACTTCCTAGGCCAACCCAAGATAGATAGATAGATAGATAGATAGATAGATAGATAGATAGATATCTCCGTGTGTGTGTGTGTGTGTGTGTGTGTGTGTGTGTGTGTATTTGTTCTAGTCAGGGTTCTCTAGAGTAACAGAATTTATTGTATATATATGGTATTTCTTAGAATGCCTTACAAGCTATGATGCAACTAGTCCAACAATAGCCGGCTATGAATCCAGTAGTTTCTCAGTCCAGGAAGCTGGATATCTCAGCTGGTCTTCAGTAGATGTTAGAATCCCAAGGAAGTAGTCTCTAAAACCAGTGAAGAGATGGTCTTGCTAGCAAGGTGACAGCAAGCAGGCCGAGAATACTGTCTTTAGACTACTTCCTGCTTCTTAGGGGTACTGAGCTCCTTGGGGCAAGTTCAGTCTTCACTGGCAGGACATTCAATTTCTTCTTCTCTTCTCTCTTTACACACAACCATGTGACAAACCTCAACACCGGCAGCAGCAGGAACACAGCCAGTGCAGCCCCTCTTAGGGCTCTAACATTTACATACTCTCTCAAGAGTTCCTCAGAATTCCAAATGTCATACACTTGCAGAAACTATCCGCAGCTGGCAAAACCATGCTCCTGCTGGAACACGAGGCAAGCCATAGTCAGCTGCTGTGGACAATCTGAAGCAGCCCCATATCCTACACCTGGGATTATAACAAAAACATATTCCCATAACATTTCTGTGGTTTTTAAAGAAACCAAAATTTGCCTGTAAGTAAAAGAGGCAGAGGCAGAGGCAGAGGCAGGTGGATCTCTGTGAGTTTGAGGCCAGCCTGGTCTACAAAGCGAGTCCAAGACAGCCAAGGCTATACACACAGAAACCCTCTCTTGAAAAAAAAAGAAAAAGAAAGAAATTTTAAAAATTCTCACTGCAGGAGCACTTACCACAATAAATAAAAAATGCGCTTTCAGTTACCACATAACTCCCCCCAAAACCTAGTGGCTTAAGAAAAACTCTTGTTTCTCCTATTTCTTTGGGTTGACTGGACTCAGCCGGACAGCAAATGGAAACCTGGCTGCAGCCACACAGGATATGTCCAGCAGAATAGGCTAGACTTCCTTACAACATGGCAGCCTGTTTCTTAGAGGATGAGAAGGAAAGCTTCCCAGCATCTTAAGACTCTGCTCCGGGCCTGGAGAGATGGCTCAGAGGTTAAGACCACTGCCTTTTCTTCCAGAGGTCCTGAGTTCGATTCCCAGAAACCACATGGTGGCTCACAACCATCTATAAGGTAATCTGATGCCCTCTTCTGGCAGGCAGGTGTACATGCAGGAAGAGCACTCTAGAATAGTAAATAAATCTTAAAAAAAAAAAAAAATAAGACTGTCCCAAGTCTGCCAAGAAATCATTTCTATCGCACCTTATGCCAAAAGTCAGAAAGCCAGCCAGGACTCAAAGGGGAAAGAAATGGAAGGAAGTCATTTTTAAAAATAGAAAAAGAAAAACAGAGAAAGGTAAGCCCACTGCACATTGTAGCAGAGTTGAGTATTTTCTAGGACCGCTGCTATGAAATAGCACAGATCTGATGGTTTAAATAACAAAACATGCTGTCCCAGCACTGTGGTAGGTAAAAGTCCAGAATCGAGGTGTCAGCAAGATTGCTTCCTTCCAGGAGGGAGAAGCTATTCATACTTCCCTACACATAAAGTTTTAAATTGTCAGGTTTTTTTGTTTTGTTTTGTCTTATTTTGTTTAATATTTATTTATTTATTTTCATGTATGAGTGCTCTATCTGCATGTACACTTGTATGCCAGAAGAGGGCATCAGGTCACAGTATAGATGGTTGTGAGCCAGCATGTGGTTGCTGGGAATTGAACCCAGGACCTCTGGAAGAGCAGACTGTGCTCTTAACCACTGAGCTATCTCTGCAGCCCAAAGATGTCAGTTTTTATCTAGCTCAGCCCGTCCCAGAGGCTTTAGTTTTGTTCAGCATATTTCTACTCATAATAATTGAGCAGTTAAAGTAAATCTAAGCTGATCTAGCTACATCCCAGTGTAACCCCACCCCCACCCCCAGACACCTGCATTTACAGCTTTCTGCTTCAGCTATTTCTCATATTCTCTCTCTCTCTCTCCCTCTCTCTCTCTCTCTCTCTCTCTCTCTCTCTCTCTCATATATCTCTATCTCTCAATCTATATCAATCTCTCTTCAATCTCTCTCTCAATCTATCTCAATCTCTCTCTCTCTCAACTCTCTCTCTCTCTCCTCTCAATCTCTCTCTCTCTCTCTCTCTCAATCTCTCTCTCTCTCTCTCTCTCTCTCTCTCTCTCTCTCTCCTTCTCCCTCTCCTCTCCTTGTGCCCGAATCCCCTTAATCCCCCATTCTCTAATACTCAGTTATTGGCTGGTCAGTTTTATTGACAAATCAGAGAATAAATGGAAAGCAACGTTTACACAAACTTGAGACAGAAGATTCTTCGACAAAGCATTACAATACCATGTCCAGATTACACCCAGATATGAGGGCAGAGAAATTGGTATTTGAATCACACATGGATAATCTTTATACAGTACATGATAACATTATGCCAGTACTTTTCTCCTGTCTTCTAGAAGGTGCAGGCAATCTTTGCCACTTCATGACTTCTAGATGCATTTCCTTGGTCTTGGTCTTGGCTATCATCTGCAAATGGCCATAATAATTTCATTTTACCTTGATTATGTTTGTAAAGAGTAGGGCGTAGTGGTGCACACCTTTAATACCAGAAGTAAGGAGGGAGGCAGAGACAGGGGCGTCTCTGTGAGTTTAAATCCAGCATGGTCTACATAGTGATGTCCAAGACAGCCAGGGCTATATAAAGAGACTGTGTGTGTGTGTGTGTGTGTGTGTGTGTGTGTGTGTGTGTGTGTGTGTTGGGGAATAGGACTCAGACATATCATTTTGGGAGGAAACACAATCCATCATGTAATAAATATGCACAGAGAAGTGGTAGGAAGTCTTAAGCAGGCATCTTTGCAGGTAATTGACAAGAGAGAAAAATTCTCAAGGGATACCTCTCTCTTACCTTCAGGAACAGATTCTAGGGCAGGCAGGTTTAAATTAAGGCCAGGAGCTTTAACCAGTTCTTGCAAGCAATACCACCAGCAGCAGCAGCAGCCTTGGGCATAGATGGTTTCTTCTCTCCCACCAGAGGAAGCCAGAAAAAAGGCACAGAATGGATTCTGCCTCCTAGAAGGAAGGCAGGGATGCTTGGCATTTCACCTTCATACTTGGTGTGCAACCAAGCCAGAAAGCCAGCTCCCTGCAAAGCTCTGGGTGACTGTGAGAATCCCAGACTTCCCTCAGATTAGTCAAAGCGTTCACTTAGATTATTTGCTTATCCATGTGTTGTTTGTTCCTTGGCTTTTTGACTGACAATCTTTGTTTATTCAGACCCTTGTGCTCAGAGTTTAGGAATTTGGCCCTAGGCAAGAATCAGGCCTCCCTGTAAATGCCCATCACCACCACCATTTTCCCATGGGTATGCCCACTCCCTGCCACCAACCCATAAATCCTCATCCACTTAAAGCCTAAATCGTGACCAATACTTGGAATCTGGGGAAATTTTTTTTAAAAAAAACAATAATAATAATAATAAAACAAAACTAAGAAGGGTGCCTCAAATCAAATGCATTAAACAGCGGCTTGATCAAGGGAGGCAGACGGGGGGTGCGAGAAAGGCACTCACACATTTGGCGGGCTCCTTTGCTTATATGTACATAACTACCTCACAAGAAATAAGCACATGAAATGAGGTACCTTTCAACATTCCTGTACCACACACAGATCTTCTAACGGCTGAGGTGTCCCCCACTTTCTGAAGAGCTGTGCAGTGTACACTCACTCAAGAAGTCAGTTCTGAGTCCTGAGCCATGCCCAGTGTGCTGGGTCATTGACGTCAGCAGCCCAGCTGACTGTCCCAGACGTGGGTGCATAAGCTCCTGTGAAACAAACAAATCTGGTCACAGTGTGTGTCAGCATCCTGACCCTTCCCATACTGGGGGGGGGGGGGGGGCAGGGGGAGGGGGGCCTTGGTAGGTAGGCTTGCAGACCACAACCTATGTGTCAGCAAGGATGGGCTAATGGCTGTCTCTATAGGCAGATGCCACACACCAACTAAACAGGAAAGGGAGTACTTCACCCACACGAGGCCTGCCTTTGGTGCTCAATGATGTAGGAGAGGAGAGAGAAGAGGACAGAGGAGACTGCAGGGGTGGGTGGGGGAGGTGGGTAATAGTAACACATGGAGAGTGATGCAGAGACAGTGAGGAAGAGAGACAGGGACATGGTGGTAGGATCCCAAAACCAAAGTCTTCGGATGCTGTGACTGTACTTGCCAAGCTCCTGTGTCTCTCACTGGTCACTCAAGCCCCTGCCACTGGGTCCCTAAAGCTGGCCTTCTCCTATCTCACCCCTGTTTCTTGTCCCCTGGAAATCGCCGCACCCCCTTCCTCTACCCTTTACCAGGCTTTGTTCAAGCCATAGACTGTGTAGAACATCCTCAGGCGTTGGATCATCCCTAAGACTTCCCCCTTCGGTACCAAAATGCACCTCCAGCCAGGCTGATTCCCAGAGCCCTGAGTTTGCCTTTGTGCCTTTTCAGTGGCTCCTTTGGTTACAGATATCTCCATTTTTCATATAGAAGCGATGAACCCTTTGTCAGTCTGCCCAGGGCCACCAGCAAATCAGGATCAAATTTCACCTCCTGAGCTTAAGTTTCAACCCTCATCTGTCTTCTTGAGCCTACATGTAGCAGGGCTTTTTTTGTTGTTGTTGTTTTGTTTTGTTTTTGTTTTTGGCTCACCTCCCCTGGTCTTGGTGGTAATTTTGCCTTGATGGGAGCACCACAGGACTCATGACTCAGGTAGGAGGAAAGGGCTGTCAGCTTCTTGGGAGAAGCACTTAGCCGTAAACAGGCCATCATGTGAGTCACTAGCAGGACCGGGAGACTCTGACTCATCCTTGCTTCCCTTTCAGCTGAGGAGGAGAGCGCTCCTCCAGGGTAACAGCCTGTTTGTCGCTTCTTTCCCCTAACAGTGCTGAAAGCTGGAATTGAGCCATGTGGAAAGGTGGACCAGGCCTTAAGAAGATCCTTGTGGCTATCCTAGAAGGAGAAACCTGGGAAGGACAGTCCGAAGGGAGGACTTTCAGAGCACAGTGGGCAAGGTCAAAGGGCAGGCCACAAAGCTCAACGGTCAAATTCAGACTCAAGAGATACACAGATGGATGCATTTGTAAAAACAGTAATTAATATATTATATATAATATATATTATATATATGAGAGAAAGAGAGGGAGAAAAGAGAGTGAAGGTAAAAAGGAGGGGCTGGAGAGATGGCTCAGAGGTTAAGAGCACTGACTGCTCTTCGAGAGGTCCTGAGTTCAATTCCCAGCAACCATGTGGTAGCTCACAACCATCCATAACCATCCATAATGGGATCTGATGCTCTCTTCTTGCATTCAGGTGTACATGTAGGCAGAGCACTTACATTAAATAAATAAATCTAAAAAAGGAAAAAGATATTGTTAAAAAAAATTTTTTTTAAAGAAAGCCCCTAAAAAGAGAAAAAGTAAAAAAGAAGTCATAGAGACTGAAAAAGACAACTCCCAGGAGAAAGGCATCTCTAGTATATATAAATAGGCAAGTAGAATTTTCTATTACTAACATATGTATATTATATAACTATATACATATATTTATATAGTTATACCTTGCTACATATATACATATATTTTTAATACTTTATTAGAGACATTTGAGAGTTCCTTTAAATGGCCCTGCATTCCCCATGGAAGCTTCCCCAGAGCCCAGAGCACTAGGAACTTCTGCCTGGGAGGACGGCTCCTCTGCTCGCCTGGACTTGCCTGTGCATGTGCCCTTGGTGCCTTCCCCCTCACTCTGTGCTTCTAAGCCTTTAGACACACTGAAGGGCTTGTGAGAAACTAAACAGACCAGGCCTCAGCCCACAGTTTCTGCTTCAGTGGGTGGGGGAGGGGCCTGTGTTCTGCGTTTCTGAGTTCCCAGGTGCCACTGGTGCTGCTAGACCTCAAGTGTAAGTGACTTCCGCCTACGCGCTCCTCACATACCCCTCAAAGGACTAGAGAGGTTTTTTTATCCAGGCCACAAGGCTTCTCAGAGCACTGCCTTGTCAGCCCACTGCTCTTCCCCTAGAAGTTGCCTTTCTCGGTCTCTGTGACTTCTTTTTACTTTCTGAAGTGTTTGCACCCCCTAACCAGCCCATCTGGTGACCCAGCTTCATACCTCACTGAGGAAAACAGAAGCCACTGTTAGCATTTTTTTATTGCAGCGCTAAACACCATGACCAAAGGCAACTTTGGGAAGAGGGGGCTTGTTTCATCTTGTAACTCTGAGGTTACACTCACTAAGGGAAGTCAGGAACTCACAGCAGGAACCTAAGGGCAGAAACTGATGCACAAGTCACGGCGGAACACTCCCCCATAGCACGTTCAACCTGCTTTCTTATACAACTCGGGACCATGCACCCAAGGGTGCCATCATCCGCAGTGAGCTAGACTCTCCCACATGAGTCACTTATCAAGAAAATGTCCCACAGGCTTGCCCAGAGGCCAATCTGATGAAGCCATGTTCTCAACTGAAGTCACCTCTTCTCAGGCAGGTCTTGGTTTGTGTCAAGTTGACAAAAAAAAAAAAAAAAAAAAAAAAAAAAAAAAAACAACCAGCACAGACATAGTCTTCTCATCAGCACGTCTCTGACCTCACCCATGTGAGGACCGCAGTCTCTTCTAGAAGGTGCAAGGGGTGTCGTGTCAGGACCATGGTCTCTTCTGGAAGGTGCAGGGGTGGAGGTGTCCTGCTTCCACCAAAGGTCCTTACATCACTCACATCCCTCCTTCAATCCCCCCTCTCCTGTTTACCCCACCATTCCTTCTCCAGTAAGCCGCTCCCCATGCACAAAATCCCATCTAAAAATAACCGAGGGGGCAGTATAGCTCAGCAGTAGAGCACCTACCTAGCATGCACAAGGAATGCGAAGCAACAAAATATACCTGAGACCACCCTGAACCTCCTCACTAGCCTCTAGCTGCCACAGCAGAACTAATTCAGTGTTGTGAGGGCTTCCCACCAACCATTCCTTCCTTCCCAGCCTGCTTCTCCCTGGCTTCCTCTGGAAGCACTCTAGTGAAACACCAAACACTCTCACATGGCCACATCTGGTAGTTGTCACCTCTCTCAAGTCCCTCGGAAGACTTCAGTACACTGACCGCTGCCTCCCACAGGACAGGCTTTCTGCCGGTGGCTAATTTTGACCCTATACTTTCTTGTCTTCTCTCTTACCTTACTGGACACCAGTTAAGACCCTGACCACCACCATCTCTTCCCTACATTCTTTCTGGCCTCATGGCTCCAATATGGTACCTGCTAAATCTTTATTGACAGCCTAGATCACTCTCTGGCCCAGCTACCTCAGCATCTTAATCTTATCATACTCCCAAATCAGACTTTATTCCCTTTCTATGTGTGTATGCCGTATTGGGGCAGATGAGATGGACTAGCTGTGAGACCTAAGGACCTGCATTACATCCTCAGGACACATGTGAAGGCAGAAGAAGAGAACCAATGCCACAAAGCTGTCTGACTGATAAACACACACCGTGGTATATATTAACACCATCCATAATAATAATAATAATAATAATAATAATAATAATAATAATAATAATAATAATAAATAAGTAAGTAGGTAACACCACAGTAGATATATCATTTCAAGTGTACAGTTCAATAGCATTGAATATATTCATGGTTTGGGTAGCTATGATCTCTACCCACATCCAGAACTCTCTGTTGTCCTAAACTAAACCTGTATCCATTAAAAACTAAGCCCAGTCTTGCCTCAGCCTCTGGCAACTGCAATTCTGCTTTCTGTCTCATTAAATCTCACAACTGTGGGCAGCTCATAAAACTGGAACCATGTGGGCTCTGTTTCTGTGTCAGCCTGCCTGACTTTTAACTCTGTCAAGTTCTACCATCCCCCAGCTGTCCCAGAACACTTCCCCAGACAAGAAACTTAGCTGCTCTAAGGAAATTTCTGGGCTGTTGTTGTTCCAATTTTTTTTTTCATTAGTTTCTATGCCATTGCTTTAAATCTTTAAATAAAAAAGTAAAGAGCTAGAGAGATGGCTCAGCAGTTAAGAACTCTTGTAAAAGACCAGGGCTCTGTTCCCAGCACCCACATGTGGCAACACACAGTTTCCTATAACTCGAGCTCTAAAAGATCTGACGCCCTCTTCTGGCCTCCATGGACACCTGCCCTCACAGGTGCATGCACACGCAAATACTTTTAATTTTTTTTTTTTCGAGACAGGGTTTCTCTGTGTAGCCTTGGCCATCCTGGACTCACTTTGTAGACCAGGCTGGCCTCGAACTCACAGTGATCCGCCTGCCTCTGCCTCCCGAGTGCTGGGATTAAAGGCGTGTGCCACCACGCCCGGCTCTACTTTTAAATTTTTAATGAAAAAAGAAAAGAATTGCCTAGAAAGACATATAGCCACTGTCAGGCTTAATCATTGGTAAATGTTGTATCATTTGCCCTGTCTGTATTTAAGATTTTTTTATGGCAATATAGGAAAGGAGGGAAGGATAGAGGCCAGGATCTACCCACAGAATGGAGCCACTGGTGTCCAGGTCATTAAGAGAGTATAGGGTCAAATTAGCCACAAGCAGAAAGCCTGCCCCATGGGAGGCAGCAGTCAGTGTACTGAAGTTTTCCAAGGGACTGACTGAGAGAGGCGACCACTCCTACATTTGGCCATGTAAGGGTATTTGATATTTTATTAGCATGCTTCAATGGAAGCCATGTTGGAGCAGGTTGGGAAGGAAGGAACAGGTTATGCCAAACCCCCTTGTATATTTCCTCTGTGTGCATTGTTTGGGGGTTTCCGTAAATGCGAGTAGAGACCAGAAGTCATGTGAGAATCCTGGGGCTCTAGCTGAAGTCGTCAGGCTTGATGGCAAGTGCATTTGCCACCTCGCTAGCCCTGCCTAGTCATTTCAATAGACTATCTGCAGGTGGTAAAGCTATGGAAAGCAGGCCTGAGTTGCAGAAAGAAGGTCACTGGGGCATGTCCCTGGGGGACTGTATCTTGCTGAGGCCGGTCCTGTCAAGAATCTACTCCACTTCCTGTGTGATGATGTGATGTGTGCTTCCCACCAAGGCATCTCCCACCATGGTGGACTGAAACCACATGCAAAGAACTCTTTCTCCCTTTACATTGTTTGCATCATGCATTCTGTCACAGTGATGCAAAGTCACACACAGAAAACACATCAGTCCTGCATCTGTTCAATTTACTTTATGATTTAATCTTTCTTTCTTTCTTTTTTTTTTTTTTTTTTTTTTTTTTTTTTTTTTTTGAGACAGGGTTTCTCTGTGTAGCCTTGGCTGTCCTGGAATGGCTTTGTAGACCAGGCTGGCCTTGAACTCACAGTGATCTACCTGCCTCTGCTGGGATTAAAGGCATGAGCCACCACTGCCCGGCTACCCCATTTCATCTAACCTGATTGATTTTATGATACAAGATGTGTCATTATTTTGAGGCCTGTTGAAAAGAAAAATAGTGGACCAACAAGATGACTTGAGTAACATGTGAACACACACATATACACACAGTTCTTGGAAATAAACAATTGTTAAAATACATGACAATAATTTTTTTTTTAATGTTGCCACTGAAATCATGACACCGCACTGTCTTTATTTATCTATTTAGTCTGAGCATGTGAGTGTACATGTATGCACGTGAGTGCCTCGGGATTGGTGTGGAGGCAGGAAGACAGCTCAGGGGAGTCAGTCCTCTCCCTCCCTGATGTTGTTGCTTCTGGGGACAGAACTCGGGTAAGCTGCTGAGCCTCTTCACAGGCCCATGAGGTGACACTTACTAAGCTTAGTCTTTTATCTCATGAAAGAACATTTTTATACTTACTTAAACAGTTGTGCCTCAAAAAATACAAGCCTAAATCTAAAATGCCTTCCAATTTTATATGCAGCCTCACTTCAGAGATTTAAAAAAAAAAAGAGGTTTTTGGTTTGGTTTTTGTTTGTTTTTGCTTTTTTAGGCTTTAAAAAAAAAGTTTTGGGTAAAAACAAGTCAAAAGTAAAGTGGTCATCTATGTTATAGTGGCTACATCTGTTAAAGCTCGTGAGGCAGGCTGGTTACTGAGTCCAGTTCCTGTTAGAGCTTATTCTTTATATTGTGTGTTTTATGAGTGTTGACAAACACAACTAACAGACATCCAGTGTGCTGACTAGTCTTATGTCAACTTGACACAGCTAGAATTATCTGAACCGCAATTGAGAAAATGCCTCCATAAGGCCCCAGCTGCAAGCCATTTTTTAAAATTAGTAATTGATGAGGGAGGGCCCAGCCCATTGTGGGTGGTGCTACCCTTGGACTGGTGATCCCAGGATTCTTTAAGAAAGCAGGCTGCAGAAGCCATAAGGAACAAACCCATAAGCAGCTCCCCTCCATGGCCTCTGCATCACTCCTGCCTCCAGGTTCCTGCCCTGTTGAGTACCTGTCATGACTTCCTCTGATGATGAACAATATGGAAATGTAAGCGGAATAATCTTTTTTTTTTTTTTCTTTTTCTTTTTTTCGTTTTTCAAGACAGGGTCTCTCTGTGTAGCCTTGGCTGTCCTGGACTCGCTTTGTAGACCAGGCTGGCCTCGAACTCACAGTGATCCGCCTGCCTCTGCCTCCCGAGTGCTGGGATAAAAGGCATGCACCACCATGCCCGGCCTACAAGCAGAATAATCTTTTCCTCCCCAGCCTCATCACAGCAGTGGAAACCCTAACTGTAGATCTTACAGAATAATAGTTTTGCTGTTCTAAAAGTCCGCTGCGCTCCACCCGGCATCTCTCCCTCCTTTAGAAACCCTATGTCGCTGTCTCTATATCTGTGCCTTTTTCATAATGTCACAAAGGTTAGATCATGTTGCCTGTCTACCTGGCTTCTCACATTTAGCCTCAAAATGGTTACATAGTCCTTACATAATCCTCCACTATCCTTGTCTGCTCATCCTACCAAGTCATAACGTGTTGTTAAACTTACTGTACTTTTCTATGGTTTTTAAAGTTATTTTCCACACTGGAATGCAGACTTCCCCAGTTGCTTGGGGATTATCTTGTATCCTCGTATGGATACGGGAGGAAGTTGGAGAGGAGGGTCATATGTGTTCATCTGATCCAGGACTTAGCAAAGCAGGTGGAAAACTCATCAGCTACTGAAGGAAGAAGCCTGAAAGCAACCGTCCTGGGAATTCCACTCCGCAGCCACAAATGTACCCGGTGTGGGGTGAAGGTGTGTATGTGGGAGGGGGGATGAATCATAAAATAAATTGAGCAGATGTGGAACTGATGTATTGTTGTCTGTGTGTGACTCGGCATCTCTCTGACAGAATATGTGTGCTTTTATGTCAGAGACTGGGGTTGCATGAGACCTGAAGACTCCATCTTCTTGGCTTTTTTCCCTCTTTTGTTAAGGTATCACTTACACCTAGTGACTCACCCTTTCAGTGCTGAGTTCCACAGCCCTTGGCACATCACACAGTTGTATAATTACCAACACAAGCCATATACAGAAGTTCCATCACCACACAAAAGAGTTCCCTTTGTCACCACTCCACACCCCAGAGATCGCTGAGACCATAATGGTGCTGCGCAGCGGATGCCTTTAGAATCCGACCTCTTTCACTTAGAAGATGCATTGGAGAGTCACCTATGATGATGTGTCTGTCGAGAGTTCTTGGCCTTCCCTGGGTAGTGCTGAGGATGGAACCCAGTGCTTTGTGCGAGATGGGCAAGTATTCTACCACTGAGCTGCGTCTGCGGAGGTTGCAAAACAGCATTCAGTTAGCCAGATGCACAGCCATTCGTCCGCTCACGGGTATTGTAAGATAAAGAATGAAATCACTAAATACTTAGGCATAAATTATGTAGGATAGCAAGGGTGGTTGCTATGGTTGTTGTTACTGGCTTTTGTTGTTTTGGTATTGGGGAGAGGGTCTCATTTAATCCAGGCTGGTCTGGAATTTACTAGGTAGCTGAGTCTAGTCTTGAACTCCTGATCCTCCTGCACCCACATTCCAAATGCCAGCATTACAGCTGTGCACACTCACGGTACGTTTTTATTTCACTGGGATGAATCCTAGGAGTTAATCTTACAGTTCTTACATGAAAATATAAATTATATATCAAGCACTCATTAATAATCTTGAGACCATCAGGTCGGCTTTTATGTAGTAAATTTCAAACTATTTGGGCAATGGCTCATGTCAAGAGATACATATAACCTAACCTAGTTTCACATGTAATCACATATATAAATTCTAGTATTTTCCTAGGATACATTATTTTTTAATTCTAGGCACTGTTGCTAAATTGAGTTTAAAATTCCATAAATAGGTCACGAGTCTCTGTCTAAAACTCCAGCTAGATGTATTTTCTTTCATTAATTAAAATTGTGCCTTGACATCCCATGCATGTAGAAAATGCTTTCTGTTCACTGTCATCCATCTGTCCTACCTCCTGCCCTGTCAACCCCTTTCCCCCCTCATTGGTTACTTAATTTGTAATCCCAAAGTGGCAAGTGACGTGGAGCACCCAGGCACGTCCCTGTTGTCTTCCTATACCTCCACCAGTGAATTATCTAGTAAAACTTTTATCTACTTTTTTAGTGGAATGGCTTCTTATCGTTGAATTTTAATAATTCCTTCTCACATCTCAGAGTTTCTAAATGGAAGAGCCAAGAAATGAGTCTATCATTTAGTCCCTTTAGGCTGTATCTTTCTCACGTTAGTGTCTATCACAAATTTTAAAATCGTCTTTCTAATAACAACAGGTGTTCTGGCCTTTAAAGGCCTTTTATCTCAGGCGTGTGGAGCGGTTGCTTCATTTTGATCTGCAGAAACGTCCAAGAGTCGAGCAAGTAGCAAATCTGTAAGGGGGTGTGTGTGTGTGCAACAGTAAGAGATGACCAGGGACAAACACGACTGGGCTCTTCCCACACACCACTTGGCGCCACATCTCCATTTGGGTTCACTTTACTTCTAATGAAGTTCTTCAGGAGAAACATTTGTATGACTTTATCTCATCTTTCTTCAAAGATGTCTCAGCAAGGTATGAAATGCTGCAGACGTGCCCCCCCCCCCCCCCGGCCCCGACACTGAAAACACTATTCTCACTGTCTTCGTATTTCCACTGCTATCTAATTAAAATGTCTCTGTCTCCTCAACATGAACTAACTGCTTGCTCTTAAGAACTGATCAAATAGGGCCGGGTGTGGTGGCACATGCCTTTAATCCCAGCACTTGGGAGGCAGAGGCAGGCAGATTGCTGTGAGTTCAAGGCCAGCCTGGTCTACAGAGTGAGTCTAGGACAGCCAAGGCTACACAGAGAGACCTTGTCTGGAAAAAAAAAAAAGAATTGATCAAATAAATGCCAGGCAGGGTGGCACATGCCTGTATAATCCCAACACTCCAGGAGGCAGAGGCAGGTCAGTCCCTGTGAGTTCAAGGCCAACCTGATCTACAAAGTGAGTCCAGGACAGCCAAAGGCTACACAGAGAAACGCCGTCTCAAAAAACAAAACAAAACAAAACAAAAACAAAAACGAAACAACAACAACAGAAGAATTGATAAAATAGGACCAGTGAGATATCTCAGCAGATAAGGGAACTTGCTGAAATGCTTCAGAACCTGAGTTTGGTCCCCAGACCTCTCATAGAAGGAGAGACCAGACTTCTCTTCTCTAAGCTGTGATACACACATACACACACACACACACACAAATAATTAATAATGTAATGTTTAAATTGATAAAAAACATAAAAGCAAAATGACAGCAAGAAAACAAATTCAGGATTTCTCTAAGAATAAACATACAACAAATGACTTAACAATTGAGACAGCAGAGTAAGCATGGCTAAAGAACATAGGTTATTTGAATAGTTCAGTCAATACACTTGAACTGAAAGAAATATGTAGAAATTTGTAGCCATGAAAAGAAAAAAGTCATTTTTTCATGATGACCACATAATTAACCACATTAATTGACTAGAGAGCAATTTACAGCCAGTAGCAAGGAACAGGCACCAAATGTGTTCTCTGGGTAGAAAACAATTGAATTAGGGCTGCAGAGAGCTCGGTAATTCTGCACTGGCTGGTCTTGCAGAGGCGCCAGGTTCCATTCCTAGCACACACTTGGCAGCCCTCCAGCAGCTGTAACTCCAGTTTCAGGAGATCTGCCAGCTTCTCCCATCCTCCACAGGCACTGCATGCATGTGGTCTACAAACATACATGCTGGCATAACAGTCATACACATAAAATGATATTTTAATTAAAAAATATATACAATAAATAACTTTTTTGGCTAAATGTGGAGGTGTATACCCTTAATCTCAGTGTTTAGGAGGCAAAAACACGTGGGTCTCTGTAAGTTCCAGGCCAACCAGGCCCATAAAATGAGATCCTGTCTCTGAAAATCTTCAGAAAGGTAACTTAAATTGTTGTCATGCTTATTTTAATGTGTCGCTAAATCAGATATGGAGTAAAGAAAAATTTATACAATCATAAATTCCTACAAATATGAAGTTAACAAAAATACTATAGGTGATTGAGAGATAGTTGCAGGTTAAGAGTGCTCACTGCCCATAGAGGACCAGGGTCCAGTTCCCAGCACAGATGTAGCAACTCACCACCCACAGACAAGGCCTGTGATGGCTGCAACTTGACTACATCTAACTTAGATCTTTGATGTAGGAAATACACGTTTAATCCAAATCATTTGAGCTGGAAAAAGACTTGACTTTAATCTGGATCTTGAGGTAGGAAGATACACCTTAAATCCGGATCTTTAATCCAGATGTAATCTGAGCCACACAACTGATATGATATGGAGAGATTTGTTTGGGGGAAGGGAAGGAGAGAGGAATTAGGGCCTGAGTGGGCCATGAGGATAGAGAGAGAGAGACAGAGACAGTGTGTGTGTGGGGGGGGGGGGGGGAGAGAGAAAGAGAGAGAGAGAGAGAGAGAGAAGGAAAGAGGGTGCCCCTTAGATAGAGTGCAAGGGGATGGGGAGGTAAGAGAGGAGTGCAAAATAAAAAATAAAAATAAAAAATAAAGAAATAAATAAATAAAAAAGAGAGGAGTGCAAGAGACAGACGGGTGGCAGGTTTGTCCTTTTTATCCTGGGCCCCTGGCGGTGGCAGCAGGTGATAATATCAGAGGTTGCTAAGCAACCTAGAGACAGGCTAGTAGATCTGCTTATATGCTAAATTCCTCCCTTTTCCTATAATCTAAAAAAAAAAAAAAAGATGAGGAGCTAGGGAGGAGTGATAGAAATGAGGTTGTTAGACTGTTCTCATGTAAGGCAAGTTAAGGTATATAAATGTAGCTTCATTGGAGGCAGCTCTTGGCTGCCATGCAAGGTGGTGGGGGAGAGGCAAGAGCAACAAAATGTCTGGATTATATAATGAAGGGGAAGGAAAAGTCCCTGTCCTGGGAAGTTCAGGTAGAGGGTAGGGTAAATCAGCCATGCCCTGGAGCAGATAGAGACTGAGGAATGCTGGGAGAACCTGGAGCTGTATATCCTGGATCTGAAGCACACCATTCCAACCTTTTGTTAATAATATATGGATATGGATTAAAGAAATCAATCATCTTTGGCTACTTCCTGAAGGAGAGATAAACATGTTTTTTGTTTAGATCACAAGTGGGGGATGAGAAAAGACTTGTGAGAGAGCAGGTGATGTTTATCTCCTTAGAAGTCAAACCACCATGTGGAGGAGATTGGTTATTAACCAGCTGAAAAACATCCTTGAACAAATTCTGAGAGGAGGTATAAAATGAACCAAAAACAAGAGGTGGGACCTTTGGAGACTTGGGATAGTTTTGGCTATTCATCACTCCACTTCAAGGCACTCCTAGAGAGACCCGCTCGAGGGAAGGCTGCTGGGGCTCTGGGCTCTGGCTGAGGTTCTGGGTTCTGGTTGCTCCAGGTTCCAGCAGAAGAAATCCCGCTGACTATGCCAGGAGAATTGTTCCTCAGAACTGATATCCTTACTGTTTCATTATTGTATTCTTTAATCTTCTTTTCCTATTGTTTAGGTTAGTCTGGTTATAAGTGAGGTACTCTCGGCTAATAACTTCGTAATAAAATATATTTGCTAAGAAAATTGAGCATACAACTTCCTGCTGATATTGGGGAGGCGATAGAGGGCCAAAGTGCTGAAATGTTGGCCAAGTCCAGGAAGAGCCAGCTGTTGTATTTGCTGCCCAGGATCTGAGAACGCCTGTGGCTGGGAGGGACTATGCAGGTCCAGCTGGCACAATCTGTGAGGTTGGACTGGGGGACCTGTGGGTAGCTGCTTTGGCTCTTTCTTGGATGGAAGAAATTTGGCAGGATACTGGAACATGCTCATGGGCAGACGACAAAGTTAAGTAAGTGATGGAGAACATTCCCTTTAGGTGTACATTCGAACCATTTGGGAGAGTGAGCAGAGAAGAGGCTTGAACCTAGGGAGCCTCCTTGCATGTACCCAATTGCTGGCAGTAGTTAAAAGTTCTGTTTTGGAACTTTGGATCTGTCATTTAAGGAATATTAAGGCCAAGTTTGGCTGCCGAGTTGTGTAAACTCAGCAGCCCTTAATGCGGGTGTAGGGATTTGAAATTCTTTAGAAGACATCCCAGAGGGGAGCCTGGAGGGAAGATGAATGGACTATTCCCATGGGAAGAGTGGATCAGTGACCTGTCAAGGCATCCCAAGAAGATGTTTGACTCAATGAGATCAGTGCAGTCTGTTCCAGCAGGAGGAGACCTCACCCAAGGAAGAAGATCCTAACTGAAGGTGAGCGAGAAGGATGTTAAAGTCTGTGACTGGAGGTACCTCCACCTTGAAAGGTGCCAGAGAGATACCAGTCAGTCTCTAGGACCCAGAGAAGCGTTTATGGTGAGTGGGAAGAGGAACTGATCAATCAAGCCTGTGTTGGATGTAGGAATGTAGGGTTGTGTTACCAGGAAATGAGCCACTTTTGGACCCATGGCTTTGGTAGTTGGTGGAGGGGAATGCCAAAACCAGGGAAGGAGGGAGGAGTCCCACCCTCTGAGAAAGGCAGCAGGTGGGAAGTTTAGGCTGTTGGTTGGCAGTACTTACCTGGAGTCTGTTTGACCTGAGAGATGGATTTCCTGTAGCTTACAAGAATCCTTTTAGGTTTACAAAAGGAAATAAGTTTCAGGCATGTTAGCATCACCACTGTTTGCAATTTGCAGTGAAAGATAGATTGTTGAAACGGCAGTAGGCACACATAACCTATTAACAGCATAAGCACTCTTTAAGGCGAGCTCAGGAAAAGCAGAAGCCTTCCCTGAAGTGGAGGGGGCAAAAGCTCACTTGGTCGTAATGTTCAGCATCAGTACACACCATGAAAGAGGGGCTTCTTCTCTTTGTCCAGAATACTGGATGTATATAAAAATTTACTACAATGAGAAATATTGTGTCTGTACTTAAAAGGCAAACCAAAGGAAATTTAAAATCTTGAGCTATGATAGTGAATCATGTAGTGGAATACTTTTTTATTTTTTACCATAACTAGATTATTAATAAATCAGAGCCCCGCCGATTAATGTCAAAGCTCTAGGCAGTCTCAATACAACAGTAGCATAGCAACAGGAAGCAATCTGAACCATTTTTATCTATTTAGATACCCTAAATCATCTCTTAGACCCTCTAACATTCATAACTTGCATTTACCAACCTTAAAATGCCTTCTTAGACCCTCAAATACTTTCTTAGAAGCTTTCATTTTAATTTAAACTTCTGTATCCTTATCTAATTATTTACCATGAGACACAGGTGAAATTGCTATGAGCAGTCACTGCCCTTTTAGCTAAAGAGTGGTGAAGGTTGTATCTGAGACCTGGTTTTTGAGTCTGGTTACAAGATAGGCTATCCTAGACCTGACAATAGTATCTCTAGGAGTGATGCTTTAGGCCTGGTCCCCTGCATACAAAAAGGACTGAGAAAATGTCTCAAGCCTGTTCATCTTTAACCTGAGGTCTGTGAGTAAGGCAAACCTGTTTGCCCTTTTAATAACAGATTTAGTATCTAGTAGTTTTAACTAGCTAATGAATTGACTAATGAACTAACATGGGGGATTACTTTTGGCCAAGGAGCTAATTGCCTGTTCTCTGGCTATCAAGCTAACAAGCTTAGCGGTCAGTGTGACCAGAGGCCCAAGAAGGATAAATTGTAACCTAACTGATTCTATGTATCAACCAAAATGACAGAGATGTCTACCTACCTACCTAGACAGTTGTCCTAGGCTCCTGTGGTTTCCTTGGCATTATGGGCAGAGGCAGTCTGGCCATCGGGCACAGAGGACAGGAGGTTTTTCTGTGGAAGAACTTGGAAGAGTCTGACCTTACCTTGTTTTCAGTAACATGAGACAATAACTCTCCAGGTGTCCAGTTTGTCCACAGCTCTGGCTGGGCCCTAGCCAGAGTGCAGGGAGTAAAGCAGTCTTGACCAATGGTTAACACACCACAATCTGGGGTTGAAGTCATCTGCTGTTGTGCCCAAATCTTCTCAGAGACCTTGGGGATCAACTATTAGAATCTGAGTCTCTCTATCTATCTTAATAAGTTTATACCTGTTAAATGCCATGTTCAGCAGATCTCTGACAAGCTTGAAGGTTGGCATATTTGAGTTAAGCAATTTTTGTCTGCATTTAGTTATCTGCTCTAAGCTACATCTTGTAAGCATGATTTTCTTTTATGTTTGACTTTGAAAATATGTATAGGAGTCTAAATAAAGCTCAATCTTGTAATCAATCACATTGGTTCTTAGTATGACTAAAAATATATTTTTGAACATGTTAAAGGATTTTATCATTTATGAGATCTTAATCATTAAATACTAGGACTTTAAATTTAATCCCTGTTAAATTGGAGCCTTAAAAATCATAACCATAGACCATAAAGAGAGAGCAGCGCTGGGCGTGGTGGCGCACACCTTTAATCCCAGCACTCAGGAAGCAGAGGCTGGTGGATCGCTGTGATTCAAGGCCAGCCTGGCCTACAAAATGAGTCCAAGACAGCCAAGGCTACACAGTTCTCTCCCTGTCTCGAAAAACCAAAAAGAGAGAGAGAGAGAGAGCAGGAGATCAGAACAGTTTCCTGTATGATTTAGTTTATAAAAAGCCCATCACTTATAAAAATGATGATATAATTATAGGTTAATAACACTGTCATATTCAGAAAACAAGGATAAACATTTACAAGGCAGTGATTTTAAGCTTTTGAGAATAAAAGTAGAACATAATAACCAAGTTGTAACATTGTAAACAAGTGAATGTCTCTAGAATTAATATATCACAGTTTCCAGGGCTAGCAATATAGTAGAACATTATAGAACCATTTTTAAATTGCATTTGAATTTATTATATCAAACCCATTGGCCAGGAATCCTGCAGGTGAACCCAGAGCAGCTTGTGGTGGGAGAAACAGCATTTCATCCATGCATCTAAGAACTAGAGAAGACGTAGGTGGTTAGACATATATTTTAAATTAGCTTGTTTATCTCAATACACCTTTATAACCTTAAAATGTTTCCACCGGGCGTGGTGGCACATGCCTTTAATCCCAGCACTCGGGAGGCAGAGGCAGGCGGATCGCTGTGAGTTCGAGGCCAGCCTGGTCTACAAAGTGAGTCCAGGATGGCCAAGGCTACACAGAGAAACCCTGTCCCAAAAAAAAAAAAAAAAAAAAAACCAAAAATGTTTCCATTAATTTTGAAGGGCTGGAGAGATGGTTCAGAGGTTAAGAGCACTGACTGTTATTCCAGAGGTCCTGAGTTCAATTCCCAGCAACCACATGGTGGCTCACAACCATCTACAATGTGATTTGATGCCCCTTTCTGGACTGCCAATACACACACAGGCAGAGCACTGTATAATAAATAAATAAATAAATCTTTAAAAACAAAAAACAAAAACGTTTGAACCAGGGTTGAATCATATATACACAGCCAGGATTTTTGGCATGCGAGAAAGAGGGAAAGACAACCGTGCTGGTAGGAGAAGGAAGTCTCACCCAGGGACGGTGTCCAAGTGGAGGTCAACAGAAACAGCCATCTGTTGCAGTTTACACTGACCAGGAAGGAAAAACATACCGAGTTGATCAGTGGCACCTAGCGATCCATGGAACAGAAATTGTTGTGGGCAATGTGGCGGGTAGAAGAGGTTCTGGTGTGCCTAGACAGTACTGGAGGAGCCCTTCCTGGGCAATACACCAAATGTTATCATAAAGAATTATATGCCACACAACCGATATGATATGGAGAGATTTATTTGGGGGAAGGGAAGGAGAGGAGTTAGGGCCTGGGTGGGCCATGAGGGGAGAGAGAGGCAGATTGTGTGTGTGTGTGTGTGTGTGTGTGTGTGAGAGAGAGAGAGAGAGAGAGAGAGAGAGAGAGAGAGAGAGAGAGAGAGAGAGTTGCAAGAGAGAAAGGATTGTAAAAGAGAGATGGGCTGGCAGTGGCAGCAGGTGATGATGCCAGAGGTTGCTAAGCAACCTAGAGGCAGGCTATTAGGGCTGCTTATATGCTAACAGACATGGCTTCAAGTGTGTGTGTGTGTGTGTGTGTGTGTAAAACATTTATACACATAAAATTAAATAAATCTTTTTTTTTTAATATAATCCCTCACAAACTATCCATAGACCAACCTGATAAAGATAATTACTCAATTAATACAGTTTTTTCAAGCGATTCTAGGCTGTGTCAAGTGACAGATTCTAAGTGGGACATGCTCCTTCAATGCAATTGGTTAAGAGAGACCTTCACTATTAAGCCTGCCTGCCTCTCTGAGTTTTAACTCAGAAGCATAACTTGTGGAGACCAGCCAAGAACCTAAGCATTTAAGAGGGCGGGAGGAGCATTCTGCAGCTAAGCAGCTGAAACACTTAACTTTCTGATGCTATAGACATAGCTCCAAAATTTATTTTCCAAAGTTAGGCATAAGCTTATCTTAGAACAGAAAGAAATGGGCCGCTCTGTGTGTGCTTGGCTAATGGGTTTAACAAGATAACTGCTGTCATTAAAATATCAAGAGACTCCATAATCCAAGATCTCAGGAAAGGCAGACACTAGCTTTGGGAAGGACAGGTGGTACCCAAACAATTAAGGGCTTACCTGTCTGTTCTTCTTTGTATAACCTTCCTCTGATAACCCAAGAGGAAACTAAGCCACTAGCTTTTGCTTAACATAGCACACGGAGCAGACATAGCCTTTAAAATATTATACAGAGCCCTCTCTCAGTAATGACTTCATCTTCAATGCAGAGAGTTGACTGTGCTCCAGAAAAAACAAAACAAAACAAACAAACAAACAAAAAGCTTGAAGAAAGGGAGAAGGCCTGAAAAGGAAAGAAAAGAAACAAACAAACAAAAATGGTTCCCTTCTTATTCTCAGGCTCTTCCTGGTTTAGTTAATCTGCCATCGACTGTCACAGAGCCCTTAGCTCTCCTGCGCCTGCTGATTACAGTTGGCCCCTGCATCAGCAGTGCCTTAACCAGATAAATAAATTCCCACCTAGGAGCTATTAAGCTGATGGTACTCTCCAAGCGTCCAGAGTTTGACTCAGGATCTAACTTAAGGAGAAGATGTGATGACTAACTTGATGTTGAGGGCTAACTTCATGTTTAAAAGTTTAAAATCTCTGTGCTTAAGAGAACTACAAAACAAAAGTCAGACTTCCAAATGTTAAGGACTGTTAAGGGTTAATCTTCCACTGTTGTTTCTGCTTCTGTAAACAAGCTTGTTTTTCTGAACAGAACCTTCTGCTTGCTTGAGAACAGAATGTAACGTCATGTTCTTTGCCCTTATAAACCTCTTGCTAAGGTGCTGTGTTTGGGATCTGAGTCCTATGTGCTGCCCTGGTTCCAACATATGAATAAATGCCTCCCTTTTGTTAAAATTTATTCATGATCATACTGGTAGGTTTCTAGATGACCCCAGACACCTAACATTTGAGGGCTGTGGGTATTCAGCCATATCCACCATCTTTTTCTGGCCATCCTTGGGACCCTGGAGGCCACTGGCATATTCAGAACAAAGAAACCAGATAAGCCCAGAGTTTGGAGGGAACTTCACCAGGTTCTCAGTACCTAGATGGTGAAAGAAAGAAAAAAAAAAAACCCTGTGGAGGTTTAAGTAAGCATCCTGTTTGTCTGCTGCATGCATTTGTGCGACTCTTGGAAAGCTGAATACGGCACTAATTCCCAAGCAGAGGTGAAAACCAGCTGTTGGGTGTATGAATGAAGGTGGCCACCAGATGTTTGTTTTTGTCTGATCCCCTCTGACTGCATGGCGGCTCTGTCCTTTTAAGTTACAGTTTGGTGGATATGTGTGTTCTGGTGTTTTCGTAAGTTCATTTCAGATGTGGGAGCCAGGAGCTAGACTGAGCAAGTGGTGGAAAAAGTGAAGGAGAAGGCAAGCCGCAGAATGCACGCACTCAGCACACAGGTGCCTCTCTGGCTGGTGCATCTCAGCTCCCTCCTGCAGTGTCCTCTGCCTATTGCCGGGACTTCAAAAATTTTTTTATCTCTAAGTGTTCTTTGTTCGCTGATAGCTCTGGTCCCTCCCCCTGGTCACTGGATTCAGTTTTGCAGGGATTCAGGTGTCTTTTAGATACAGATACTATTAAAATGTTGTTTTATGCTGTTCTACTTCAATGAAACCCTAGCTCTAGAGCTGGGTCGTAGCTCTGCCTCCTCTAAAAACAAGCATGTTTGTTTCCTCTAAAACCTTTGTCCTGTGTCAGGCAGGCCACCTGACAATGGGACAGAGAAAGAAGAAGAAAACAAGACACAAGGACAGACTATTCCCAATGGGGATGATTGCTACTCATCTCTTGCTCTTTTGGTTTTGGTTTGACTATAAAACTCTTGCTAAACTATGAGCCTTATCTCAAGATTTGTAAGTCCTTCATATAAACGTTCTGTGTCTCAAGATTTGTTTATTGGATATGGTTTAAGATCTGTGAAGTCTGTAACAGAAAATTAATTTAAAGCT
The DNA here is from genome assembly GCF_903995435.1 of Acomys russatus. NCBI lineage: Eukaryota > Metazoa > Chordata > Mammalia > Rodentia > Muridae > Acomys > Acomys russatus. The sequence goes on along the minus strand of NC_067140.1, from coordinate 67,306,380 downwards.
TATAGCAAAAGGATTGATGGTTGAAAATCTATACATAGGTCATCTTAATTTACTCCAGTATCCTGTATGTGTAACTTGTATTCAACTATTAAATAAAATAGATATTTCTAAATAGCAATGGGTCTCCAAGATATTTTGGATTGGAATGAATAATTTGTGTGGTGATTCTTGGTAATGAGAATAAAAATAACATATAAGGAAAATCATAAAAATAAAGTATATTTTTAAAATGGGTGGTGTTGTCACATGCCTTTAACCCAATGCTTGGGAGGCACAGACAGATGGATGTATCTGGACTTTACTACTTGTGGGTTCTTCTTTCTTCCCCCCTTCTCCACCACTTTTTTCTTCTGTTTCAATCCCCCAACACTAGATTTGAGAGAGAAAAAAAGAAAAAGAAAGAGATCCCCGAAAAAAGTCAGGGGTCAGAAAGGAGGTGATATTATCATTAAACTGTTTCCTGCTGACTAGGGGCATTATGTTCCTTGGGGAAATTTTGATCTTTGACTTCAAGATATCTAATTTTTTCTTGTTGTTTCTGCTTTGCCCGTGACTACTTAACAAACCACGACCAACAGTAGCCAAACCCCCACCAACCTCTCAGGACCTTAGCATTTACATACCTCCTGAAAAGTCCCCACCCACATGAAAGGCTTCTAAGCTTACACGCCTTTTCATTATTGCCAGCAATCGGGTAACATGGAAGGAAGTTTCCATATCCAGACCTTTTCTTTGCTCTCCCAAATTTTTCAAGCATTGGCAGCACTGTCTCTTTCCTTGCTTTCAAACCTTTTCTCTTTGCTCTCCCAAGAGTTTCAAATGTATACCTAAAAGGGAATTTTCTCTCTAACCTACTAACTCAGTCTTCTGCCCACATATATTTCAGTATCCTGCTAAACTTCTACATATGGGACATCGTCAAAGCAGCTACCCACAAGTGCTCCCGTCCAACCTCATAGATCATGCCAGCTGGACCTGCATTGCCCTTCCCAGATGCAGATGTTCTCAGGCCCTGGAAAGCAAATGCAACAGCCTGTTCTTCTGGAACCTGGCCAACATTTCAGCCTTTTAAACCCCCTATCGCTGCCCCACCGTCAGCAGGAGATAGTTAAGACGATTATTTCTCCCCTTATCCATTTGCAAAAGGCTGAGATAGTGTGCTCCAGGCCTGGGACAAACAGCTCCAGGTTCCCCCAGCACTCCTCGGTCCCTATCTGCTGCAGGACATGGCTGACATAGCCTGCCCTCCACCTTAAACTTTCAGGGCAGAGCTTTTTCTTCCCTTTCACTATATAATCTAGACATTTTGTTGCTATTGCTTTCTCTCTCTCTCTCTCTCTCTCTCTCTCTCTCTCTCTCTCTCTCTCTCTCTCTCTTCCCCTTACATGGCAGCCAAAAGCTACTTCCAATGAACCTACATTTATATACTTTAACTTACCTTATATAAAAACAAAGTCCCTCTTTTTTGTTTGTTTGTTTGTTGAGACAGGGTTGGTCTCTCTGTGTAGCCCTGGCTCCTGGCTGGCTGTCCTGGACTCCCTTTGTAGACCAGGCTAGCCTCGAACTCACAGTGATCCGCTTGCCTCTACCTCCCAAGTGTTGGGATTAGAGGTGTGTGCCACCATGTCTGGCTCATTTTTTAATTATGGGGAAAGGTAGAAATGTTAGAGTTCTGCTTCAGTTGACCTACCTGTGATGTCATTGCTTACTTGCCACAGGGCGTGGCCCTGTCCAAGGGGTCCTACCTCACCCCTCCCTCTTCCTCTTCCTTTCTCTTCCCGCTCCTCCTCTGTCTCTCTCTCTGTCTCTCTCTCTCTGTCTCTGTCTCTGTCTCTCTCTGTCTCTCTCTCTGTCTCTCTCTCTCTGTCTCTCTGTCTCTCTCTCTCTAGGGTACCACTATCCCCTTTCTTTCTCCACCCTCCCCTCGATCATTTAATAAACTCCTCTACAATATAATATCTGGCATCTGGTACCTTATTACTTTTATTGCCTTATTATATCTTATTATTTTATACCTTATTATCTTATATCTTTATTATTAAGATTAAACTCACTACAGTTTGACCTCTGGGTTTAAGGTCAGCATGGTCTACATGAGAAGAAGTTCCAGGACAACCAGAGCTACACAGAGCTACCCTGTCTCAAAAATAAAAAATAAAAAAGTAGGATTTAAAAACAGCATGATAACTAATATATTAAAGTTGTACTTACATGCTTTTATAGGAAAGGAAAAAATTACAAATAGAAAGCTGTCTATATGGAGAACATAGGCAATTCTTTCTTTTACTTTTGTAATGTTCTTTGATATAATGCCTGAGCAACCAAAAAAATTGGTTTTTTTTGGAAACAGCACTAAAGGAGACTATGATGATTAAAAATGTAATGATTTTTAGTCCTCATTCAAGGCAACAGAAATGAGGTTTTGTTTACTGTGTTCAGTAAATCTTTGCACTTTTTAAAAGTATTGTTAAGTAACAGGTCTTTCAGGTTTAATTTTCTCTCAGAATATCGTCATGGGTTAAACCAAAATGTTTGTCCTTGAATGTTCTCAAAAGTCACTGAGTCTGCAAGTGTCAGTGGTTTGAAATATGTGAAGATTCTTCTGATTACTTTGCCAATTCTACTTTTCACTTTAAACAGAGAGTTATGGCTAGATACATACCTGAGATAATACATGTCCCAGCTCAAGACCCAGAATACTAGGCCTGAGAAGTCCATTTAAAGGGCCCAAGACAGAAAATGCTGCCAGAAGCAGAACCAAGTAAGAAAGGCTTCAGTTAAAAAAAAAAAAAGCTTTCTCAAAAAAAAAATTTAATAATAATAATAATAATAATAATAATAATAATAATAAAATAATAATAATAATTGTATCATTCCAGGTCACCTCCTGGTTAGGGCTGCTTGCCTTGGGCCATGCTTGGGCCAACCCAACAGTCACTATCAGGGACCAGCATCCCTAACTGAGTCTTCTGTTATATGACTTTAAAAAGACCAGCAGGGATTAATATCATGAGATATGGTCTGACCAGAGATTAGTACAGACTAAGAGATCTGTATTATTCTGGATAAAGAATAAGAGATGCTTGAGAAACAGGGTGAACTCGGATGAGAAGGGGTTTTTAAACATTTTAAATATGTGGAAGGAGATGAGATAGTGAAGAGTTAAGGCCACAGCTATGAGCACCACAAGCTAACCCATCCCTGTCTTGTGATGCAGTAAAGACAACTGGCTGACGCAGCTCGGCAAAGAGCCTATAGAGTGTCTCTTCTTCCCTAAGGGTTAGTCAGCCCAACAGACACTGACGTGAAAATAGATATCTGGCCTATTTCTCTGTGCTAACTTTGTTAAGTTTTAGCTATTTAGGTAAACAGAACCATACAAGAAACTGTGATAATTCTATAACAATGCACTATAAAAGGATCAAAAAGCCGGGTGTGGTGGCACACGCCTTTAATTCCAGCACTCAGGAGGCAGAGGCAGGTAGATCTCTGAGTTCGAGGGCAGCCTGGTCTACAGGTGAGTTCCAGACTATATAAAGAGAAACCCTGCCACAAAACAAAACAACAGCAACAACAATAACAATAAAATTAAAAAAGTAAAAGTAAAAGGATCCAAATAATAAGACTCTCAGTCTCTCTATGGGCTGCACTTATAACGTGAAGTTTTATTTTGATTCTAAGAGAGCTTCAATTCAAGAAATACACACACACACACACACACACACACACACACACACACACACACAGAGAGAGAGAGAGAGAGAGGTTTTGATTTTGGTTTTGGTTTTTTTGAAACAGAGTTTATCTATGTAGCTTTGGCTCTCCTGAACTCACTTTATAGACTAGGCAAGCTATAGAGATCTATCTGCCTCTGACTCCCTGAGTATTGGGATTACAGGTGTGAGCCACAGTGCCTAATACTTAGCCACAGAGCTAAGTTAATAGTCGCCTTACAAATGATCAAATTCTCTGACATGCTCAGTACTATGCTTCTAGTTATGCTAAAAACAAATGTAGTTAATTGACAGGGATAACCTTTGTTTAATCTTCTGAATATGCATTCAAGATTAAGCCTAAAACAAGTAAAGTTTACCTAAAGTCAGACATACTTAATAGATGGTCTTCAAAAACTCCTCAGAGATCTGTTGGAAATTGGTCTGAGGTATCCTCTGGCTAATTGCGGGCTCACAAGATCTAGTTACTGCCCTGAACCTTACCTCCCTGATTGGCTGAATCACTTGGGCAGGGCAGAGAAAGGGACAGAGAGAAGGTTTGAGGGTTTTGAGCAGAGAGTATCTTGGGGAGAAAGCAGATGGGATGGAGGAGGAAAGAAGAGGAGAGTGGCCATGGGACAGGAAAGGAGTCCCATGGGCGTACAGGAGGAGCTCCGAAGTTCCTCATGGAAAGACATGGCGCACATGAACAACCTGGGCAAGTCTTTGGGGATTCTGTGTGGGAGGTAACCCAAGCAGACAGAATGGGATGAAGGGGAGACTGGGAGGTGATGGAGTGTGGCTTAGGAGGTAGTATCTGCCTTGTCCCAAGTAAAAGCTTATTCTAAAATACATCAGATGTCTGTGTCTTTATTGATTGTAAAAGCGGGCTAGGTTAATACTGCCATCATAACTATAGCCTAATAATAAGTATTTATTAGGCCATACTTTTACATTAACCACAATGAAGATCTGATGAATATGGCATTTAAAGTGTTTAAGGAAGAAGGCTTTCTTTGATAGACGCCCCCCCCCCAAAAAAAAAAAAAAAAAGCCATATCCTAGTGACAGCCTTAAGGTCTGCTCCAAAATAAAATGATGCCTTCACCTGAATTGTGGTAATGCTAACCACTTGGGGGAACTGCCCTGTGCCTCCCCTGCTTCCAGGACTTATTGAGACTGTGGACAAGAAGAACACTGGCAAACTTCTTGCCTCTCTTTGCCTCACCAAGGTAAGCCAGTCTGTCAAATTCCTCAACCACATAAAAGTAAGTCTCTTGGATCTTCTGGGTCTGGCAGCTGAAGGCTGGTGCTGCCCTGTGTGACGGTCAAAGAGTTAATGCTGACTTGTGTGATAGTAGCTCCTGAAGCCACTCCACCTCTGGAGAGATTGCCAAGGAAGATCTTAGTGTGGCTGGTAGCTGGCAAGCATCTGTCCTGTCATTGTTACAGAGGTCATTTGGTTTATACTTCCTGCTCAATTTATCCTTCTTAGGTCTCTGGTGGTGGTAACAGCTAACTGTAGCTTTATCAGTTTAGCAGCAGCTGCTTGGTTAATGCATTTCGTATATGAAAATCAGGCCTCGGAGCTGGAGAGATGGCTCAGAGGTTAAGAGCACCGTCTGTTCTTCCGAAAGTCCTGAGTTCAATTCCCAGCAACCACATGGTGGCTCACAACCACCTGTAATGAGACCTGGTGCCTTCTTGTGGTGGGCAGGCACACGTGTGGGCAGAATACTGTATAAATAATAAATAAATCTTAAAAAAAAAAAAAAGAAAATCAGGCCTCACCTTTTTCTAAAGCTGTTAGGTCTCCTGGTGATAACAGGTTTCAGTGTCATATTTTTACTATTTCTCTATTTAAAAGGCCTTTCTTTCCAATGAACAGTAATCAACCACTTGTGCCTTGTGGTAAATTATTGGGGGGAAAAAAGGTTTGAGGTTTATGCAAGTTGTAAGAGTCTGAGAAAATAATTAAAAATAATAAGATGTAGAAATGATATACGGTGTTAAGACTTCAAGGGTTCAGAGTTTTAATATATTAATCAATGGGGTTTTGATAAGCTATTAATCTGGATCTGGTAATGCACTGACTTCTATTGCAGTCACAAGCTCACATTTTAAAATTTTCCCTTGGTTGTTTTCTAAGTGCTAAAAGCAGGTATTATATATGTATTGTATATTATATATGTTAGGTATGTGGAAGTGTGTCCCCATCACTCTGGACAGAAGAAAATATGTTAATGCTTTTAGCCTAAAATTATTTTTTTGGTACCCAAGATTTTACTATGATTCAAAGGTATGGGTCTACTGCTTTTTCTACAATATGGATCTCTGTATGTATTACAAACAGTGGTGATGCTAATATATCCAAAACTTTTATCTCTCTCTCTTTTTTAAATTTTAAATTCATGTAACCTTCAGGGAGTTGTGACTGGGATCATCTGTCACAGGTCAATAGACTCCAGTCAGTATTCCTGTCAGTCAATAGCCTAAGCTTCCCCAACTACTGCTAATTCCTGAAGGGGAAGTTCTAAGTGTAAGATTTTTCCTTTAAGTTCCTAAACTTTAACTTCTGTCCCTAGTCTATATATGCCGCAGCAGATTTCCACTTAGCTGACAGACACCATCCAGAAATCAGCTGCAAGCTGCAAACTGCTCCAAATGGCCGCAAGCCCCAGACTTGCTGAAAGCTGGTGTAAACCAGCCTACCCAATGGGATTGCTCCCTGTCTCTTCAGTTGGATCAACAAACCAGGTGCTTCTGATGACTTCCCACCCACACCCCACCCTGCCTGAACTTCCAACCCTTGGCCTTTGACTAGGAGCCCAGCCTTCATGGGCCAGGACAACAACATCCTAATTTCAGCTGAGAAGCAGCTACAGAGAAAGTACACTACCCCTTACCCTCAACAAAAGGCTGGAACGTTAGGTCTAAAGGAAACTGGAGCCCTGCTGGAAGAGATCACACCTCATCATCATGGCCACCCTGCTGCTGTCAAGGTGTGCCGCATCTGCACCTGGATGCATCACTTCCACAGAGAGAGACGACAACCCAGATGCAGAAAAGTGGATCATCACCAAGGCCAGAGAAGAGCCACTAAAGAGGACTAATGTGCGTTTTAGACTAATGACATTTTGCATGACTATGATCCTTTCTGCTCTTTCATGAGATATATGCCTAGATCGCCCCTTAAAGAGCAAACACAAATTTGCCAAAAATGTCTTGTCACTCTGGCCACCACTTCCTCTGGCAGGTGGACAGTCCTTTCTTCACTTCTCGGTTGAAACTGTTTGGTTTGCTTGTGGTAACAGTTTGCACCCTTGCTTGCCTATTTGGCAGATGCAGATGCATCAGTCTCTGAAATGTTGTGTCTTAATATCCCTGTTTCCCTGGAAGTACCTTTTATGGTGGTCCAGTGGGGAGAAATCACATATTAGCACAGACACAGGCCCTTCTGGCCTCCATGCTGAGGGGGAAATGTGCAACTCCCCTCCTAATACCCTTCATAATGAGTTTAGGGCTGGACACAGCAGGAACCACTCTGGGAACCACTGGTACAGCAATGGCTGACATTAACTTCAAAAATCTAGGAAGCCAAATAACCCAGGATCTGTCTGGTGCATTAAGGAAGAAAAAAAAAAAAAAAAAAATCAATCTCCAAGCTAGAAGAGCAGGTGGGTTTATTAGCTGAAGTGGTTTTACAGCTGGGAGAACACTCAACCCGCGCTGTGCAGGGCAAGGAGGCTACCACATGGCTGTAGGGCAGAATTGTTCCTATGCAGACCACTCAGTAATCACTACAGACAGTGTGGATATACTCTGAAAAAAAAACCTTGCAGAAAGGGAGCCAGCAAGAAGAAAACGAAAAAGAAAAGAAAAAACAAACACCCCGCCCCCGTAAGATTCTAGATGGCCCGAACTCAGCAGTGTCTTTATTAGCTAAAGGAAATAGTGTTTTTAACTGAGGAAATATAAAATTACAGGTGGCCTGGACTCGGCTCCCATGACAATAGCGTTGTCAGCCGAGCAAGCCGCAGGCCGATAACAAGAACAAACAGAGCTGCAGCGAACTAAGGAGACCAAGTTAAAAATTCTCCCTAGCCCCCATCTCAACCCTGCCCCTGGAAATTACTGCTCTTATCTCACCCTACTTAGGATTTACCACCCTAGACCCCCTATTGTTAGCCTAGCACTCTTTAACTAACCCTTGTCAGTGAGTTTTACTTTTTGTAGAAGATATTTAAACACTGAGTCTCTGTAGGACAGGGTCTTTTCCATCTCCCCGGAGTTTGGTAGACCCTGATGCATCAGATTTAAAAATTCCTTTGCTTTTGCATCGACTCTGGACTCTGTCTCTCAATTGGGCTTCCAGGGATAAACTCAGACAACCTGAGTTTAACACCCCCAAATAAAAATAAAACGGGGGGATTTGTCCCCTTCTTATTCTCAGGCTCTTCCTGGCTATTAATTCTGCCATCAACTGTCACAAAGCCCTTAGCTCTCCTGTGCCTGATGATTAGTTACAGTTGGCCTCTGCAGCACCAATGCCTTAACCAGATATATAAATTCCCACCTACTGCCAGGCATGGTAGCCCACGCCTTTAATTCAAGCACTCGGGAGGCAGAGGCAGGGGGATTGCTGTGATTTCGAGGCCAGCCTGGTCTACAAAGGAAGTCTAGGGCAGCCAAGGCTACACAGAGAAACCTCGCCTCAAAAAAATCAATTAATTAATTAATTAATTCCCACCTAGGAACTATTAAGCTGATGGTAATTAAGTCCCAGTATGAACAGATACCCCTCACAGAGTCAAGGATTTGATTCAAGGTCTAACTCAAAGAGGAAATGTGATGACTAACTTTATGTTGATGGCTAACTTTATGTTCAAGAGTTTAAAATCTCTGTGCTTAAGAAAACTATAAAACAAAATTGGACTTCCAAATGTTAAGGGCTGTTAAGGGTTAATTTTTTAAAAAAAATTGTTGTTTCTATTTCTGTAAACAAGTTTGTTTAGCATGAGAAGACCTTCTGCTTGCTTGAGAACAAAATGCCTTTTTCGCCCTCTGATTGAGGTGGCCAGGTACTCCATTTTGGAATTCCAGAGTGTAGGGTAAAAAGTCCTAGCTCACTTCTGGGTTTTGAAAACCCACCAATCCCTGGGTTTACCCCAAGATTAGGAAGTAAAATCCTATCAGTCCCCACCTTGGAAACCTCTACCCTGAAAAACTCCACCCCCAAGAAACCCTACACAAGCTTGTCTCCCACTTCGGTCTTTGCTGCTTCTTGGCCAAGCAGAGGCAGCCACCCTCTGTGCCTTTCCCAATAAATCTTGTGTAAGGTTTGTTGTGCAGTGTGACTTTGTGGTGCTCCTTGGCTCCTGACTGTCAGGATACCTTTCTCTTCAGAGCTGCAACACTTACACTGAGGGGAAGTTTCCTCTCTAAGATCCAACATGTATACCATGTCTCAAGTGTAGACCTGATGCCTGTATATGAACAAAATCCTCTTCTTCATTAAAATTTATTCATAGTCAGGCTGCTGGAACTCAAAATGACCCCAGACCCACAACAGTCCCCTATTTCTTCACAGGCTCAGCTGTTGCGTCTTACATGCTGTTGTGTGGCAAAACTTTTCCTGAGGAGACAAAAATGACCCAGTTGGAGAACCCATGACAGACCAAACTATGGGTACCACTAAAGCCCATTTTGGTAAACCAATGACTTTTATTGGAGTTCCTTACAGGATTATATGTGAGAAGCAGAAATGGCCCAAAGACGGCTGCAACCCCCAAAGCCTGCCCCAGCATGAGTGATAGGTCACAAAGCTGGGAACCTGGAACCAGGCAGCTCAACTGGTTAGAGAGTGTCGTTTTCAGGTTCCTCAGTTAGTGTAAACCTCTGTAAGACCTGAAGGCTAGATCCTACTTCCTGGAGCCCAGTGAGACACGAGAGTCCAGTCAGATGCAAACAGCAAGGGCTACTTTATTGATCCATCATGATGGGGTCTACCAAGCTCTATTGAGCTGGAGACCCTGAATAAGCAAAGCTTGGGTCTGTTATACTCTTACAGAAGCAGAATTGGCAGTTAAACAGAGCTGTTGGACCTTGGTTGGTTCTTAAGAATGCCCTTTAAAATGATTGGTTACTAGTTATTTTATCCCTGAGGGGGCAAGAGCTCAGCTAGGGACATTATGTGCTGTCAGGTGTTCTGGACAGGTATGAGGGTGTGGTTTTTCTCGGAAAGTATAGAACAGCCCTGAGGCCATCTCAGAAGGTACCAAGTGGCCAGGGTTGAAAAACAACTTTTCTGTCTTTTCACCTGTTGCCCGAAGCTGGCTAGTTCCTGCTTCTTCCAGGCTGCTGGTTTGGTCTGAGAATCTTCTCGGGAGCTCAGCTTTTTCTTTGTCTGAAGACTCAGCTTTCATTGTTTACTCTGTCAAGGAGGGACTTAGAGAATTTGGTTAGTTTCAGGAACTTCCTGAAGCTATTTTGAGATGTTTACCTTCCTGACTTAGAACTTCCCCACAGAATGACATTTTTTCTAAGAGGAAACTGTCCTACAACAGAAGGTATGCCTTTGCAGGAACAATACCAACCTTGACTGCAAACCTTGGTATCCTCTACGTAGGCATTTTGACTTGTAGCTTAAGTAGCTTGTGGGTTTTATAGCCGGTTCCTTCTAAGGGTAGGGTCTCCTTTGCTTCCTTTTTTCTTTTTTTCTCTTTTGAGACAGGGTTTCTCCTTGTAGTCCTGGCTCTCCTGAAACTTACACTGTAGACCAGGCTGGCCTTGAACTCACAGATTCACCTGCCTCTACCTCCTGAGTGCTGGGATTAAAGGCATGTGCCACCACTGCCCAGCTCATAATATATATTTTTTTAAATGGGATTATAGCTTCCTAGTCAACTCTTCTCATAATGTAACGACAGGCACAAGTCCAGCCAGGAAAAAAAAAAAAAAAAGCCTCTCTAAACTGCCTGGGCTCTTTTCTTTCCTAGGCACACTGAGGGTTATTATTCTATTACTTCTTTTTACCTTGTGTGTGATTGTCTTAGTTTTGTTTTGTTTTTTGTTGTTGTTGCAATTATAAAATATCCCAACAAAAATAATTTAAGGGAGAAAGAGTTTCTTCTAGCTCATACTACCATGCACCAGTGCACCAGGTGCCCATTGCACCAGGGAGTTTAAGATAACTGGTTACATCACCTCCAGAATCAAGAACAGAGAGCAATGAATGCATTCATGTTAGGGCTCAACTTGCTTTCTCGCTCATGTACAGCTCAGGATCCTCTGCCTAGGGAATATATCACCCACAGTGGAGATCTTCCCTCATCAATTAATGGACTCAAGATAATCTCCCATGGACACAGGACAACCCAATCTAGATAACCTTTGATTGAGACTCACTCCCAGATTAACAGTTAAAACACCTTCACAGTGGTCAACACCATATCTCACCTTTCTCTTCTACATTGGAACACCCTAAATCTTATCTGACCACCACGGATTAAAGCTCAATATCAACAACGGAAAACTCAGAACTCACTGAAACTGAAAATCTCACTCTTGAATCAAAAATGGGTCAAGACAGAAATGAAAAAAAAAAAATAAATTTAAAACTTTTTAGAATTGAGTGAAAATGAATCCACAGCTACCCAAGCCAATAGGACACAATGAAGTTCCAAGATGCAAGTTCATAGCAATAAGTGCCTACACAACAACTGGAAAGACCTCATATTGGCAACTTAATGGCACACCTGAAATATCTAGAACAAAAAGAAGTAACACCAAAAGGAATGACAGAAAGAAATAATCAAACAGGGCTGAAATTAATAAAGCAGATACAAAAAGTACAAAGAATCAATAAAAGAGTTGGATCTTTGAGAAAATCAATATGATTAGCATACTTTTGGGCAAGTTAGTAAAACTAGAGGGGAAAAATAGAACATCACAGCAGACACTGAGGAAATCCAGAGAATCATAAATATATTCTTTTTTTTTTTTTTTAAATCTGTGCTCTACCAAATTGGAAAATCTACAAGAAATGGATAGATTTTTTTTTTATATATATTGCCTACCAAATTTAAATCAAAATCAGATAAGCAATTAAACAGATCCATAATCCCTAGTGAAATAGAATCATTAATTAAAAGACTCTCAACCAAAAAAAAAAAAAAAAGCCAGACAGATTCAGTGCAGAATTCTACAAGACCTTAACCTTCAAAGAAGAGTTAATGCCAATACTCCTCAAGTAAAATAAAAACAGAAGGATCATTGCCTGGTTCTTTTTACAAAGCCACAGTTACCCTGATACCTAAACAACACAAAGACCCACTAAGGAAAGGAAATTATAGACCAATTTCCCTTATGAACATAAATGCAAAATTTCTCATTAAATAACACATCAAAAAGAAGATCTAACATGACCAAGTTGGCTTCATCCCAGAGAGGCAGGGATGGCTCAATATATGTAAATTAGTAAACACCACCCACCACATAAACAGGCTGAAAGGCAAAAAGCACATGATCGTCTCATTAGATAAAGAAAAGGCATTTGGCAAAATCAAACATGCTTTCACAACAAAAGTTCTGGAGAATTTAAAGATAGAGGGACATACCTCAAAATAATAGCAGCAATTTATAGCAAGTCCATAACCCACATTAACATGAATGGAGAAAAACTCAAAGCATTTTCACTAAAATCAGGAACAAGAAAAGGTTGTCCATTCTCCATACCTATTCCAAATAATACTTGAAGTCTTAACTAGAGCAATATGACAACTGAAGGAGGTCAAGAAGAACAAATAGGAAGGGAAGAATTCGGTTATCTTTATTTGCAGATGATACGATTGAGTACATAAGTGACCCTAAAAGTTCCACCAGGAAACTCCTACGGCTGATAAACACTTTTAGCATCAGGATACAAAGTATCAGGATATGAAATTAACATTAAATCAGTAGGCTTTGGCTGGGGAGATGGCTCAGCGGGTGTGAGTCCTGGCTGCCCTTCCATAAAACGCAGGTCCAGTTCCCAGCATCCCTATGGTGACTCACAACCATCAATATCTCTAGTTCCTTGGGAATCCAACACCACCTTCCCACTGCCATGGTCACTGTACACAAGTGATGCACAGACAAATATACAGGCAAAACACTAATACACATTTTTATAAAAAGCAGCCTTCCTATATACAAATGATAAGTGGCCTGAGAAAGAAATTAGAAAAACTATCTTTTACAATAGCCTCAAAAATGGGGGGGGGGGGGGAGGACTCAGGGTTGCTCTAATGAAGCAAGTGAAAGACTTGTATAATAAAAACATTGAAGAAGACATCAGAAGAGAGAAAGATCTCCCATGTTTATGGATCAGTAGGATTAATGTGGTGAACATAGTTGTCTGAGTCATTGTTCTGTGGCTGTGAAGAGACACCATGACCACAGCAATGTCTATCAATGAAAGCATTCAATTAGGGGCTTCCTTACACTTGTAGAGGCTTAGTCCATTATCATCATAGCTGGGGGCATGGTGACGTGCAGGCAGTCATGGTCCTGGAGCTGAGAGCTTAGCATCCTGATCCCACAGGCAGCAGAGAGAGAAATGAACCCAGAAGCCATTGGCTCCTGCTGGCTTTGGGGCCTCATTTTCTGGCACCTGAGCGCCACTCCCCTTTAAAAAAAAGGACTGTGCTGTTGCTCTAAAAACTAAATAAATAATAGTAACCTATGGCCATATTTTATTAGTTGCTTTGTTTTGTTGGGTTTTTAGCTATTTTATTTGGATTCTTCTGTCTATCACCCTTGGATCTCAATCTTTTCCAACCCCTGAATATTACATAGGTGAGAAAGAAGATTAGCAGGGAAAAGGGATGTAGACCTCTCTTTCTTTTCTTTTCTTTTTCTGAGACAGGGTTTCTCTGTGTATCCTTGGGTGTCCTGAGCTCACTTTGTAGACCAGGTTGTCCTTGAATTCACAGAGACCCGCCTGCCTGACTCCCAGAGTGCTGGAATTACAGGTGTGTGCCACTGTGCCAGGCACTGTAGACCTCTAAACTACTTCCAGCTGAAAAGGTCCTTGAGCTCCTTGAGACAAGTCCAATCTTCATTGTCAAGATGTCTCTAACTTGCCCCATGTTGGGTACCATTTGATGGTGTGTTTGGTTTTTGGGTTTTTGTCTTTGTTTTAGCTATTTTATTTGGGTTCTTATATCTACCACCCTTCTCTACAACAATCTCATCCAATCCCCCAACACTATGTAGGGGAGAAAGAAGGTTAGAGAAGAAAAGGGACTTAGGCCTCTTTAAACCACTTACTGCTGATTATAGTCACTGGGTTCTTTAAGGCAAGTCCAGTCTTCATTGTCAGGACATCTCCAACTTCTTATTAAACTGCAGCAACAGCAGCCAGCAGCAGTGTGGCAGGGGGGAGCAGCCGTCTTCTTCTTCAGAGTGCCCCGTCCCAGAATTCCAAATGTAAACTGTCTGCACTGGCAAAAATCACGCTCCCACCAGAGCACAAGGCAAACCGTAATCACCTGCTGTGAAGCAGCCCCATATCCCACACCTGGGAATAAAACAAAAACGCATTCACAAAGCATAACTGAGTTTTTAAAGAAACCAAAATTCTCACTATAGTAACATCCAATTATGCTGGGTCTGGTGGTGCACATCTTAAATCTCAGAACTCAAGAGGCAGAGGCAGCAGGTCAAACTCGTTGAGTTAAAGGCTAATTTGGCCTACATATATAGAGTTCCAGGTCAGCCAGAGCTATATGGAAAACTCCTGGCATGGGCTTTTGAAAACCCACCCACCCCCAATAACAAACATTCCTCCAGCAATGCCACACTCCCTGATTTTCCTAATCCTTCTCAAACAGTGCCACTCTTTACTGACTAAGCATTCAATTATATGAGCCTATGGGGGTGGGCATTAATATTTAAGTCATCACAATGGTCACCTTAACAAAAGTCACATCTACAGATCCAACACAACCCTGAGCAAAGCCCTAGCAAAAATTTTCACAGAAACTAAAAAGGCAATTTTCAGTCTTATATGGAAACATAAAAAAGCTAGGAGAACTGAAATAATTCTTTTTGTTTGGTTGTTTGTTGTTTTTGTTTTTGAGACAAGGTTTCTCTATGTGACTTGGCTGTCCTAGATCTAACTCTGTAAACCAGGCTGGCATCAAACACAAAGCTCTGCCTGCCTCTGCCTCCTGAGTGTTAGGATTAAAGGCATGAGCCACCATACCCAGCTACTAAAACAGTTCTGAATAATAAAAGCACTTCTTGAGGTAGTAATAAAAACAGAGAGGGGGGGGAGGAATGGGAGGATACAAGGAATGGGATAGCAATTGAGATGTATATGAATAAATTAATAAAATATATTTTTTAAAAAACAGCATAATACTGGCACAAAAACAAACATGATGATCGATGGAATTGAATTAAAGATCCAAAAATAAATCCACACATGTATAAAGGCCAGATTTTTGACAAAGAAGCCAGAAATACACAATGAAAAAGAGACATCATCTTCAACACATGGTGCTGGTCAAACTAGATGGAAGCAGGTAGAAGACCTCAAATAGCTCCATATTTATCCCGCTGCACAAAACTCAACTCAAAATGGATCAAAGACCTCAAAATAAGGCCAGATAGAAAACGTAGGGAATAGCCTTGAACTCATTGGCACAGGAAAAGACTTTCTGTTTTGGTGTTTGTTTGTTTTTCAAGACAAGGTTTCACTGTGTAGCCTTGGCTCTCTTGGACTCGCTTCATAGACCAGGCTGGCCTTGAACTTACAGCGATCTGCCTGCCTCTGCTTCCCGAGTGCTGGGGTTAGGAAAAGACTTTCTAAACAGAACACCAATAGCATAGACACTCTGACCAACAATTAATAAATGGGACTTCATGAAACTGAAAAGCTTCTAAATAACAAAGAACATCATCATTTGAAAAAGTGACAGCCTACAGAATGAGAAAAGGTCTTTACCAATTACCCATCTAATAGAGGATTAATATTAAAAATATACATATTTAATATTTACTAATATATATTGGGACTCTATATCCTACTACAGAGACATTTGCTCTTCCATTCTCATTGATGATCTAATCATAATAACCAGAAACTGTAAATATCCTAGATGTTCATTAGCAGGTAAATGGATTTACTAAGCTGTCAAAAAGAAATGGGGAGAGGACAAGACAGACATAATAGCACATGACTTTAATCCCCACACTTGGGAGGCAGAGGCAGAAGCAGGTGGATCTCTGTGAGTTCAAGGCCCACCTGGTCCATATAATGAGTTCCAGGACAGCCAGTGCTACACAGAGAAACCCTGTCTCGAAAAAACAAAAACAAAACAAAGAAACAAACAAAAACCTCTGGAATCATGAAATTCACAGGAAAATAAATGGAGATTTAATCATACTGAGGAAACTCAGACCCAAAAGACAAATATTGAATGTTCTCTTATATGTGGATGCTAGCTTTTAAGCCTTTGATAGGCATGCTACTATCTGTCTAACCACAGAAGTTCAATAAAGAATAAGGGACTAGTGGGTGCTAGAAGGAACTCCTAAGGTAGGGAAAATAGAATAGATAGTTATGGAGAAATTTGGGAGAGACTGGAACAGTGGGATTATGTGGAGTTTGAGAGGGAATATGAGGGTAAGGAAGAGAATACATGGACGAAGAGCTGACACTGAGGGCCATTTGAGGGGTCATACAGAAAGCTACTAGAGTATATGCTTCTTAAAACATATACATATAGCTGGGCGTGGTGGTGCACACCTTTAATCCTAGCACTTGGGAGGCAGAGGCAGGTAGATCGCTGTAAGTTCAAGGCCAGCTTGGTCTACAAAGCCAGTCCAGGATAGCTAAGGCTACACAGAGAAACCGTGTCTCAAAAAACAAACAAACAAAAAAACCAAATAAGTGTGTGTGTGTGTGTGTGTGTGTGTGTGTGTGTGTGTGTGTGTGTGTAAGAAATATAAATGGAGTCACCAAATAGTGGGTGTTGGGGGGAATCCCCAGCTAGACCTCTCTCACTTCCAAGTGAAACATCCAGTACCAGGAATGGTTTACATCTGAGTTATTGGCCAAAGGGACACCAAGGAAACCCAAAACAACTTGAGCTATTGCCAAGTCTATTGGTTGCTCTCAACAAATAGGGTAAGGCCCTATTGCTGAAGACACCTACATAACTCACTGAACACAGAGAAATCAAGCTGCCTGCCTAGAGTCTTTACCACTCCTGACATATGTTCATGTTACAGGAATGAATGTACTCAGTTCACTAGCAGAGGTAAGCACCAACCAACCTACAAAACCTTCAGTCTACAATGGTGGCCTGTTTTCATGATAGGCTGGTACACCAGTGGCACAAATTATAGGAGTAACCAACTACTGGTTGGATTTAAGGCCCACTCTATGAGATGCAACCCATTGCCAACAGAGCTTGGCTGGCCAAGAGCCTGAAACTAGATAGGCCATGTGCCTAGGAGAAAACCAAACACTTTTGTTCTGCTAAAGGAATGTAGCTCACGGCTGGAGAGATGGCTCAGAGGTTAAGAGCACTGGCTGCTCTTCCAAAGGTCCTGAGTTCAATTCCCAGAAACCACATGGTGGCTCACAACCATCTATAATGTGAAACTGATGCCCTCTTCTGCTGTGCAGGTATATATGCAGGAAGAGCACTAGACACATAATAAATAAATAAATCTTTAAAAAAATAATAAGGAATGTAGCTCAAAAGCTAACACCCACTTGCAAATGAAAAATTAGTTTTCTGCTATGGAGTCTCCCTAGGACTTAATGGAGGCCCTATGCCCAGCAGTAGACAGCCAACACAAAAGAACTCAATGGTATTTTTAAAAAGATTTATTTATTGCATATGAGTGCTTTATCTGCAGAAGAGGGTATCAGATTACATTATAGACAGTTGTGAGCCACCATGCAGTTGCTGGGAATTGAACTCGGGACCTCTGGAAGAGCAGGCAGTGCTCTTAACCACTGAGCCATCTCTCCAACCTCCTCAGTGGTATTTTTGGAGATATTTTGTCTGACAATGTTTGTTTCTGCATTTTTATCTCACCTGTCTTTTATCTATTATGTGTTTCTGGTTCTGTGTTTTTATGGGTTTTTTATTTTGGTGTGTGTGTGTGTGTGTGTGTGTGTGTGTGTGTGTTTCTCATGGTTTTTTGTTTTGGTTTGGTTTGGTTTGGTTTTGGTTTCTTGAGGCAGGGTTTCTCTGTGTTAGCCTTGGCTATCCTGGAACTAGCTCTGTAGACCAGGCTGGCCTCGAACTCACGGAGATCCACCTGCCTCTGCCTCCCAAGTGTTGGGATTAAAGGCGTGATCCACCACGCCCAGCTTTTCTTATGCTTTTCTGTTGTTGTTTTGATTTTTCTCTGTTTGCTTTGATTTATTTTCTTTTTTCTGTTTTTTTTTTTTTAATTGGCTGTTGTTTTCTAAAGAGAAAGGGGAAAAAGGCATGAAGTTGTGTAGATGGTGAGAAGAGGAAGAGAAAACTATGATCAGAATACACTATATGAAAAAAAATTATTTCAGTTAAAATGTACTCAATACCATATACAGTGATGAAAATACTCTTGTTGTTTTTTTTTTCACTTGCTAATAAGAGCTGGTAATAATGTAGAGTGTTTGCTCATAGAGATGGATTTTATAAGGATAAAACTAGACAAAGGTGTACACTAGGAAGCGTCTTCGGTTCTATTACTAAAAATCAGTTTATTTCTATGAACTCACAAATAAAAATTCTCACTTTGATGTATTTAAAAGGAAAAAAAGCAGCAGGGCTTGGTGGTACATGCCTGAGAGGCAGAGGCAGGAGGATTGCTGTGAATTTGAGGCCAGCATTATGTACATAGTAAGTTCCAGGACTACCAGGACTACATACCCCGTGTCAGAAAGAGAGAAAGAAAGGATTGGGGGGGGGGGGCACGGCATCAATCTACACAGGCTGAAAAGTCCTACCCACTCAACAAGATTTAAAAAGTCACCCATTGGGGGGAAAAAGTCACCCACTGACCCAAAATGAGCTAAAAGAATTTAAAAATTGGACCATGAAGCATCACCAAAATAAGAAACAACTCAATCACTGCAGAAATAAGAAGAAATAGAAAGAACAGTAAACTACACGCTTTCCCATTGCCATGACAAAAGCATGGTAATGTGACCACTAAGTGGCTGGTCACACTGCTTATGTGTGTGTGGGACCCAAATAGAAATGAATACTGGTGCTAAGCTGGATTCTTCCTTCTTATTTATATTTTTGAGACATGTTCTAATGTAGCTCAGGCTGATTTGAACTTCTGATCTTCCTGTCTCCTCATTACAGGAATGCATTATACCTGGTGATGCCATTGTAGGGATGGACCCCAGCACTCTTCGTGCATGCCAGACAGGAACTCTACCAAGTAAGCTATGTGTGGAGCAGTAGCCTTGGCTGTCCTGGACTCACTTTGTAGACCAGGCTGGCCTCGAACTTACAGAGATTCACCTGCCTCTGCCTCCCGAGTGCTGGGATTAAAGGTGTGCGCCACCACTGCCCGGCTGATAAAGAATGTCTTTCATGATGTACTCAGGGAGGACTTGACCATAGCTGTGGACCACTGACTTTGTGCTCCGACCTCCTATTTTGTCAAGTGAGAGGTTTTCATTGGTTACTTTGTCCCCATCCCGGCATTGTATACACACCCAGGTGTGGGGTGGGCCACATAACTTGCCTATTATGTTACAGGTCACTGAACAGACAGAGGTTGAACCAGGTCTTCCCTCCTCTGTTAAACCTCTCAAGAAACACCCTCACAGACAGGCCCAGTGGGTTCCGTGGATTAAACTCATGTAGTCAGACTTGTGCGGCAAGCACTTCACCTACTGAGCCATCCCATCAGCCCGTCCTCGGTGGCACTAAAACCCAGTCAGGTTGACAGGGAAGATGAATCATCACAGATCGGGTACAACTTCACAGTCTTTCTAACCCTCTACCGCTTTCTCCATCATCACAGATACCTAGGCATCTCTAAGGAGTGACTCTGAAAAAGCATCTTGAGTAAGAGATGCGCCTGGGACACCATGACCTTCTCAAGACTTTTGTGAGAGGTCTTGATGCAGGGGACACCTGAGTAGCAGTGAAGGTCAGGAGACAGTTGTTACCTTTATGTCCAAGCCAATCATTTTGTCTGTCTCCTGTGAGAGCATATCTAAACTGAGTAAGAGAGGTTGTCAAGGTACAGAGGACAATGAACGAAAGTTTAAACATCTTCAAATACTGTGTTAGGCGTGGTGGTACTCACTTTTTATCCCAGCACTTGCGGGGCAAAGGTGGGTGGATCTCAGAATTCAAGGCCACCCAGGCCTATATAGTAAGTTCTAAGACAGTGAAGGCTACATAATAAGACCCTGTCTACAAATAAATAAATATCCTCAAATGTCATTTAGAAGGAGAGATCCTCTTTAGGTAAGGCTACTTAAGCACCCAATCACATATAAACAAATGCACCTGCAGACATCTAAGGGGCTGAAGGGGCAACAGCTCTAAGCCTGGTCACCAAGACTTGTTGTGCCAGCTGTGAGAGCTATGCAGAACCCAGGAAAGGCTCACACTTCAAATCTCTCCTTAATCCAATAATTAATTAGCAAGGCCACGGCCAAAGAAAAACTGAGCAAGACCAAGTGGGCTAGCCAAGAAACTTCTCCTTTGTGAGACAAAGAATCTCATTCATGATGCACTTGGGGGACTTGACCATCCCTATGGACTGTCAAAACATCAGATTGAGCTAATTGCAAGATGGAGTTGTAGTTAAATGCAGGTTTATTGGGAGCAGCTCTCAGCCACTATGCAGGGGGAAGGGGAGAGAGAGACAGAAAAGCACGCACAGAGAAAGAAAGAAAGAGGAAGGAGAAGAAAAGGAGGGGGGAGGGAGGGAGAAAGAGAGGAGGCTGAGAGGAGAGAGAAGGGACCCAAAATGTCTGGATTATGTAGTGAAGGGAGAAGGGAAGCCCCTGTCCTTGGGCTGGAAATTTCAGGGTAGAGGGTGGGGTAAGCCAGCCAGGCCCTGCAGCAGGGAGGGACCAAGAGATGTTGGGAGAACCTGGGAGGCTAGGTTGGAAACCCAACATGGACTACTGACTGACTAAGTGTAGCTTTCCCCAGCTCATATTTGCCAAATGAGAGGTTTTCATTGGTTACTTTGTCCGACTCCTGCTTTGCATACAACCCCAGGTTGGGTGTGGGCCAGATAACTTGTTCAGTGTGTTACAGGCCATTGAACAGAGAGAGGTTTAACCAGCCTTGCTGGGCAGAGCCACATACCTCCCCTAAGACGTGGACTTAGTGTTGAACTCTCTAGCTGGATAGGACCCCCGGGTCATCTCATTTGGGAGAGGACAGAGGGTTCTTCATATAGATCAGCGTACGTAGAAGGACCTCTCTTTTGACTCTAAATGAGAAAGACATTCACTTCTCTCTGACCATCCAAAGACAGATCCAGAACGCAAGGAGCCACAGTGTCAGAAGAAATCCTTATTTTCAAACTGTCTCTTTGCCTCCACAACCAATTTTATGAGCCAGAGCGTAGGGCCCTCTGAAGTTCTCAGAGCATGGCCATCCAAGGCCTAAAGGACTTCCTCGCTTAAACTCTCAGATCCTCAGCTGAAATCCAGACACAAACAACCTAACACAAAGGTTTTAACATCCTGCCCTGTTAGAGGATGAAAAACACCCCAGCAGGAGCCTTCAAGCCTCAGGGATACAGTTCTTAACTGCAAACAAGGCTAAATTAAGCGTTTCCTCTGTGGGAGGGAATGTTTGGAGAGATCACTTCAGTCCAATGCCTTTTTTTTTTTTTCATGAATGAAAAAAAATAAATTAAAAAAAAAAGTTTTGCCACCAACATCCTCCAAAGTTGGAAATTCCAGTTAGTTCAGCTCCCAACTCTACTTCCCGCTGCAGAAGGAAGATGGGTTCCTGTCCAGATATTCTGGGCCCAGCCTTGGCTGGCTTCCCTAGACGCTGTGTTTATTTGGCCGCTGCCAGGTTCCTTCTCCACTCCGTGTCCCACCTCCCCATCTGCAGACTGAGGGGCAGTGGGAAATGGTGGTGGGCCTTTTCCTTCGCGCTTCATCCCTCTCTGATGTTTACACAGACCCAAGGCAGGTGCTCATCCTCCTGTCTTGTGCGAGCTTGGAATCCTTCTTCTGCCCTTCTCACTCGCTAAAACTGTTCTTTTGTTCTGCTTTCTAATTTGAGACCGTCTTGAACCCACTCCCTGGGATTACAGGTGTGTACCCATAAGATTCTAGATGGCCTGACCGCAGCAGTGTCATTATTAGCTAAAGGAATTAGTGTTTCATTATTAGCTAAGGAAATGGAATTTTTAGCTGAGGAAATATAAAATTACAGGTGGCCTGGACTCGGCTCCCATGACAATAGCGTTGTCAGCTGAGCAAGCCGCAGGCCGATAACAAGAACAAACAGAGCTGCAGCGAACTAAGGAGGCCAAGTTAAAAATTCTCCCTAGCCCTCATCTCAACCCTGCCCCTGGAAATTACTGCTCTTATCTCACCCTGTTTAGGATTTACCACCCTAGATCCCCTATTGTTAGCCTAACACTCTTTAACTAACCCTTGTCACTGAGTTTTCTTTTTTGTAAAATATATTTAAACCCTGAGTTTCTGTAGGACAAGGTCTTTCCATCTCCCCAGACCCTGACACATCAGATTAATAAATTCCTTTACTTTTGCATCAACTCTGGACTCTGTCTCTCAATTGGGCTTCCAGGGATAGACTCAGACAACCTGAGTTTAACATACAACGAGATCTGGCCAGTCACTGGAGCCCAGGCTAGCCTACTTCCACCTCCTGGCATTGTAGGTGTGTACCATGAAAGCTGGCTGGCTAGTCACTCATTTATGGTGCTGTTAGGGATAGAACCAGGGCTTCAGTCCTTCTCGGCAAGTGCTCTACCCCTGAGCTCAGGCCCAGCCCTGAAACTTTCTTTTCTTCTATTGCAAATGAATTTTTAATACAATATATTCTGATTGTGGTCTCTCCTCCCCTAAATCCTTTGAGATCCTACCTCCCTCCCCTTACATCCCAGTCCATGATTTTTCTGTCTCTCCTTAGAAAACAGACATCTAAAGAAGAAGATGAAATTTTTTTTAAAAATCAAAATAGGACCAAAAATTAAATAAATAAAAAATAAATTTAAAATCCAGAAGAAAAAGCCAAAGAAAAAGGACAAGAAACACATATAGATGCAGAGACTCGTACACACAGGAATACAAAACTGGAAGTAATATATGCAAAGGAACTGTAAGGTTAAAAAATTAAACTAAAAGTAAATAAAAAACAAAAACTTGAAGTTAACAAATAAAATGCCCTGACTAGACCTTACGGGACCAAGAACCTCCAAAGATCCCGTTGACTTTATTTTCTGCTAGCCGTCTATTGCTAGGTGTGGGGCCTGTCCCCAGTGAAACTCCATTGGAGAAAACTAAATTTTCATTTGAGAGTGGTTATCAATTGGAGATTGCTTCTGGGTTACGGATGGGAGCTTTTGTCCATTTCCCTTCTCAACACTGGGGCCCCATTTGGTTTGGACCTCTGCCACAGTCTCTGTGAATTCATCTGTCGGTTCTTCTGTGTTATAAAACTTAGTTTCCTTGATCCTCCATCCCCACTGGCTCTTACAGGCATATTCTGCTTCTTCTACAAGGATCCCTGAGCCCTGAGGGGAGGGGTTTGATGAGGAACGCCTATTTAAGACTTAGTATTCCAGGGTGCCTCACTGTCTACATGTTGTTCAGTTGTGAGTCTCTGCATTAGTTTGCATGCCGTTAAGGAGGAAGCCTGTCTGATGATGGCTGAGGAAGGCACTGCTCTCTCGTATAGTAGAACGCCATTAGTTAGTCATTTTATTACTGTATTCATTTAGCAGAACAGATTTGGTTTCCCACTAGGTCTATGGCCTGTCCTGTCTCAGGTTCTTGGCCAGCCAAACAGTGTTGTTGATGGGTTCCATCTCATGGAGTAGGCCTTAAATCCAGTCGGACAGTGGTTGGTTACTCCCATAACATTTGTGCCACTATTGCACCAGTCTAACATGCAGACAGGGCACCATTGTAAATCATAGGGTTTGTAGGTTGGTTGGTGTTTACTGTTCTCCTCCTGAAGCATGCTGAGTACCTTCCTGAACTATAAACACTTCTTAGTTCTTAGGGGTAAAGGTAGGCCCAGCTGACTTCTTCATGTTCAGTGAGTGAGTTGTGTAGATGTTGTCTTCAGCAATGGGGTCCTGCCATCAGTTTCTGGAGAACAACCAATGAACTCATTGTTGTTTGTGGTTTTCATCGGACTTTTTGTTCAAAAGTTCAATTAGAAGTAAATCATTCCCAGAACAGGAAGCTTCACTTAGTGGCAGATGTTGAGCTAGGGCTTACTCTCCCCCATTAATTGGTGATTTCATTTAGATTACCTTCATATGTGTAGATATTTGAGGAAATGCCAAAGCCCACTCTGACGATATTGAACAGAACCAAGATCAGGGAGCGAGGACTAAGAAATAATAAAAGAACAGAAATAAGAAACAGAGGCAAACCGGGCGTGGTGGCACACTCCTTTAATACCAGCACTTGGAAGGCAGAAGCAAACGGATCACTGTGAGTTCGAGGCCAGCCTGGTCTACAAAGCAAGCCCAGGACAGCCAAGGCTATCACAGAGAAACCCTGTCTCAAAGAGAGAGGGGGGGAAGAAAAGAAAGAAAGAAAGAAAGAAACAGAGGCAAGAAACAGTCAGAACTGGAATAATCACCTCTTAGCCTTGAGGCTACAGTGTACTTTTTCTGAAAGTCTGAAGACCTTGAGTGTATACTTGGCAGAACATCTTGTTTAAACACAGTCTTAGCAGTTCACGTGACTCTTATGCCAGAGCACATAGCACGAGAGCAGTGCCTATGGACAGAGAGCCTTTACAAACAGCTCCCAACAAGGAAGCTTCTACCATTTAGGTTTCCAGAGGACCCCTCAATGGACCTTCATATCAGCTGCTCCTCCCTATATTTCCTCCCTTGCTCCCTTGTTCCCTCTGCCTCTCCATCTGATCCTCCTGGTCCCTTTCCATCTTGTCCAACCATAACTATAAATTCTATTTCCTTTTCCTGGGGAGATCTATCCCTCCCCTCTCTTTCCTTATTCTATTCATAATCTCTATGGTTATAGGAATGGAAGTTTGCTTTTTGAAGACTTAACAGCTAGATTCCACATATATGCTCACCATATTTGTCTTTCTGGGTCTGGGTTACCTCACTCAGGATGA
Organism: Acomys russatus; assembly: GCF_903995435.1. Lineage (NCBI taxonomy): Eukaryota > Metazoa > Chordata > Mammalia > Rodentia > Muridae > Acomys > Acomys russatus. The sequence continues at coordinate 67,281,323 of NC_067140.1, read as the reverse complement.
TCTTTACAGCTCTATCAACTTACTAATGAATTTCATTATTTCACTTTTAATGAATGAATAATATTCCATTATGTAAGTATGTAGTATTTTCTTTATTTATTCATCCATTGATGACATCTATACTATTTCCAATCTCTAACTATTACAAGTAGAGGAACAATGAACATAGTTAAGCAAGTATTTCTGTAACAGGATTAAAAAAAAAATATCCTTTGAGCAGATGTCCAAGAGTGGTACAGCTGCATCTTGGGTAGATATATTCCCAGCTTCCTGAGGGACCACCATATTGATTTACATAGCGGCTGTATAATTTTGCACTCTCATTACAATAGATGAGAGTGTTCACCTTACTTCACATCTTCACCAGCACAAGCAAGCACTTGTTTTACTGATCTTTGCCAGTCTGATGAGTGTAATTTGCATGCCAAAACAACACATTTGTGTTTAGTGCATAGATGTTTAGAATTACAATGTCCTCTTAGTGGATTTTTCCTTTGATGAGTATGTAGTGTCCTTCCCTATCTCTTCTGATTAGTTTTAGTTTGAAGTTTAGTTTTTTAGATACTAAAATGGCTACATCAGCTTGCTTCTTCAGTCCGTTTTCTTGGATTATCTTTTTCCATCTTTTTACTGAGGTGGTGTCTATCCTTGATGTTAAGGTGTGTTTCTTGGATGCAGCAGAAGGATGAATCCTGTTTTCTAATCCAGTCTCTTACTTAGCCTGTGTCTCTTTATTGGGGAATTAAGGTCATCAATATTGAGAGGTATTAATGAAAAGAGTTTATTGGTTTCTGTTATTTTGTTCTTGGGGTGTGCCTCTCCACCTTTGATTTGTTGGTCGGGGGTTACTTATTCCTTGTGTTTTCTTTCATGTGGCTAACCTCTTCAGAATGAATTCTCTCCTTCTAGCACCTTCAGTAGTGCTGGACTTGTAGATAGATACTGTTTAAATTTAGTTTTATCATGGGATATTGTTCCCTCTGTGTGTTGTTGTTGTTGTCTTAATTAGGGTTACTATTGTTGTGATAAAACATCATGACCAACAGTAACTCGATGAGGAAAGGTAAGTTTACTCAGCTTACACTTCCACATTGTAGTCCATTGTTAAAGGAAGTCAGGGCAGGAACTCAAACAAGGTAGGAACCTGAAGATACAGGCTGATGTGGAGGTCATAGAGGGATGCTGCTTGCTGGCTTACTCTTCATGGCTTGTTCAGATTGATTTGTTATAGAACCCAGGACCACCAGCCCAGGGATGGCACCATCCACAATGGGCTGGGCCCTCTCCCATGAATCATTAATTAGAAAATACCTTACAGACATTTTCTCAACTGATGTTCTCTCCTTTCACATAACTCTATCTTGTGTCAAGTTGACATAAAACTAGCCAGCAAAATTGTGGTTGATAGTATTGCTGAGCATAATAGTCTGGGCAGCATCTGTGGTCTCTTACCAGGATGTAGGGCATCTATCCAGGCCCTTCTGGCTTTCAGAGTCTCCACTGAAAAGTCAGGGGCTACTCTAATGACGCTAATGGGTCTTCCTTTATATGTTACTTGGTCTTTTTCACTTGCTACTTTTAATATTCTATCTTTTTTGTTTATTTGTTTTTTGAGAAAGGGTTTCTCTGTGTAGCCTTGACTGTCCTGCACTTGCTTTGTAGACCAGGCTGGCCTCGAACTCACAGCGATCCACCTGCCTCTGCCTCCCAAGTGCTGGGATTAAAGGTGTGCACCACCAACGCCTGCCTTAATAGTCTATCTTTGGTCTGTACATTTAGTGTTTTTGTTTTTGCTTTGTTTTGTTCTCCCCGAGAACATTAAAATCTCAGGCTGTCTATTACAAAGGTAAACCCCTGGCCCTCAAGATTGCCTTGTTGGGAGGATTTCTGGTATCAAGCGTGGGCACCAGTATCTCTGAAAGTGTTGGACTGGCGGCGATGGGGATCAGCTACCAGCTGGGTCCAATCATATTAGATGAGGGTATCTTTGATCTTCTTTGTAGCCTCATCTACATGTTTTTAGTATTAAGCTACCAGAGCTTTGGAGATGGACCTTGGGAAAGCATAAATTTGGGCCACATGACCATCCCCCCCCTTTACAAGGACCTGGATACCCACACCAGGAAATCATTCCTTGCCCAGAAGCCAAAGAGGCTTCAGTCACTTGTACTCCAACGTGTGTGCTTTGATCATCTCCGGGGCTGTTCACTTTGATGAGGCCCTTTCCCAGTTACAGTGCCTCATGGCTCTGGCTGTCTAAGTGCCCGAAGACCAGCACAGACTGCTGAGGACCCTCGGACAGCGTGGTGCAGCAAGCAGCGCTGCCATGGGGAAAGGCTAGTGTTTTCATTACTGTGTGTTGTGGGGAACTTGTTTCCAGTCTGTGCAGTGTTCTGTGTGCTTCTTGTGCCTTGATAGGCATCTCTTCTTCCTATGATTATGTTTAAAATCTTTTCTGTGCCTTTGACGCAGGTTTCTTTTTCTTCCTCTAGTTCTGTTGTTTTTATATTTGATCTTTTCAGTTTCCCAGGTTTCCTGGATGTTTTGTGCCTGATTTTTTTTTTTCCTTTCCTTTTTCTTTTTCCTTTTTCTTTTCTTTTTAGATTTAACACTTTCTTTGGCTGAGGTGTCTGTTTCTTCTACCTTGCCATCAATGCCTGAGACTCTTTCCTCCATGTCTTGGACTCTGCTGTTGAGTCTTACCACAGAGGTTTTTGTTTGACTTCCTAAATTTTTCATTTCTGGTTTTCCCTCAGTTTGGGTTTCCTTTAGTAATTACATTTCTATCTGCATGTCCTGAACGGTTTTCACTATTTCATTCTACTATTTTTATTATTTTCATAGATTTCATTAATGGGTTTGTTCATATCCTCTTTAAAGATCTTGAACACATCTGTAATAGCTATTTTGAAGTCCTTGTCTTCTGCCTCAGCTATACCGCATTTCTCTGGGCCCCTTGTAGTGAGGTTGCTGGACTCTAGTGGAGACATAGTGCCCTGGCTGTCTTGTGTTTTTTATGCTGGCACCTAAGCAAGTTACAGCATCTGTAACTCTAGGTGATGATATCTGGTGTCTTTATTGGGTGGGTGTTATATTCCTTGGTTCTTGCTGCCCTCTCTGGTTTTCAGGAGAATGTGCTGTTTGTGTGTTACCTGATAGGGATCCTGCCAGGTGTGGCCACTGGGAGGCTTGGGTAGAATGTGTTTCTAGGCGTTGGAAGCTAACCCTTAGAAATAGAGAATGATTAGACCAGGGAGGGTGAGGCTGAGAGGGTCCCCAGGAGGGAGGAAAACTAAGTGTGCCACCAGGATCTGAGTTGAAGCCTGAGAACGGACACAGAGGAAGGAGCAGCCACAGCAGGCAGTCTGCTGCAGAGCTGTGACTAAGCCTGGGGGATGGGGGGGGGGGGGGGGGGGGTTGGAATTAGACGAGAGTGAAAAAAAGAGGAAGAACACCAAGCCCTGGCCACTGTGGCCTGCAGGTTTCCAGGAAGTGCTTATGGGAGTTGGTGGTTGAAGAAAATTAGTGATGAGGTTGGGGAGGGAGGTCTTAGGAGAAGGTCTGCGTGGCCCCCTGGAACTGGAGCAGAGAGTCCTGAAACTGTTCTTAATGACCATGCCCTCGGTGGACCTTTGTGTATCCGCCTCTGGTTTTCACCCCTGGGAATGACTTGACTCACTAGCCATTTCCGCCTTTCTTAGAAGCGTACCTGTTTTATTTGGCACGAGTTCCTGGCTTTCCTTTCACTGCTCCACAGTTGTCTGGGAGTCTTCCAGCTCATCCAGGCAGCAGTTCCTCAAAGTTTGGGGCTTAATGCTTCTCTCTAGCCACACTCTATGAGTGGCTTAATTTGTCATCCATATGCTAATCACCCAGGGATCTGCTGTCTTCTGACTAAAGGAGGCCCTGTAGATACATTCATACATACACTGGCTATTAAGGTGTTGGATGAACTTGGAATTCAAACAAAACACGAATAAAAAGAAATCCAGGAGGGGTGTGGTGGCGCACACCTTTAACCCCAGCACTCGGGAGGCAGAGGCAGGCGGATCGCTGCGAGTTCAAGGCCAGCCTGGTCTACAAAGCTAGTCTAAGACAGCCAAGGCTACACAGAGAAACCTTGTCTCAGGGGAAAAGAAAAGAAAAGAAAGAAAAGAAATCCACTTCTTCCATTTGTAAAATATGATCTGAGATTTTGTTTTCTGAATTTTTGCTTTTGTTTGTCTGTTTTTTAATCCCTTGACACAATGAAGGCACCAATATCAATCATATTGCTCAAGTTATGTCTGTTCAGGAGCCAAACCCAGTCAATTGTATCTCCGTGTTAGCCCTCCGAACCACCTACACGGTTCAGGCTGCCGTGCTCCTACACAGCCTCCACACCTCCACACCTCCACTTGGGTCCCTCTGCAACCCATTTTCCACTCAAGACTGCACTTAGACAATGCTCTTAAGCATGTGGGAAGAGAAGCTTTTCTAATATAATATCATATCCCAGGCTGGGAGATGGCTCAGTGTATGGAGCACTTGCCATAGAAGTGGAAGCCTGAGCTTCAGATCCTTAGCACCCACATAATTAACACGTAGGCCTGGGGCCTGCCTGAAATCCCAGCACTCAGGAGTTCAGACAGAGGATTCCCCTGAGCTGGCTGGCTGGATGGATTAGCTGAACTGGCAAGCTCTGCATTCAACTGCAAGGCTATAACTCAATATATTAGGTGGAAAGAAAGAGAGACATCCAACATTAAGCTCTGCCTTCATTCCATCATGGACTCTAATCTTCTAGAAATGTAAGCCCAATTAAATGCTTTGCTTTAGAACTTGCCTTGGTCATGGTGTTTTTGTTTTATCTTTGTTCCTTTTGTTTTATTTTGTCTCCCGCCTCGCCCGCCCCCGGGGCTGAGAACCCAGGGCCTTGTGTTGTACCACTGAGCTAAATCCCCAACCCCATTTTGTCTTGTTTTTTGAGATAGGGTTTCTCTCTGTAGCCCTGGCTTTCCTAGAACTTTCTCTGTAGACCAGGCTGACTTTGAACTCAGATATTTTTCTGCCTCTGTTTCCTAAATGCTGGGATTAAAGGTATGCATCACCCCACCCAGTTTTTTCATATTTGAGGGAGGTGTTTTATCATAGCAATAGAAGAGTAACTAATTCAGAATTTGGTACCAGGCAGTGGGATATTGCTGTGACAGACCTGGCTATGTGAGGTGTTTGTTTGGTTTTCTTTGTTTGTTTTTCATGACTCTGAACAACTTTGGGACTTCAGACTAGAAAAGTAGTTGAACAATATAAGCAGAGCTTAATGGACCATCTTTGTAGGATCTTGGAAGACAGTAGTGTTGAGAGTCATTCAGAATGTAGAGGCCTTGCTCAAGAGGTTTCAGAAGAGACTATGAGCAACTGGGCTCTGCTCTCATCCTAAGAAATTACCTGAGGCTAATCTAAAAGTAATAAACTTATTTATTTATTTATTTATTTTTCTTCTTCTTCTTGGTGGAAGAGATATCAAGGCAACCTCATACGGACTTTGCCATGTGATTATTAGTAAACAACATTATGCAGGTCTACAGTGAAAAAGAGCAAGTAGGGTAGAAAGAAATACAAAATAAGCCGGGTATTGGAGGCACATGCCTTTAATCCCCGAACTCAGGAGGCAGAGGTGGTGGATTGCTGTGAGTTTGAGGCCAGCCTGGTCTACAAATTGAGTCCAGGATAGCCAAGGGTACACAGAGAAACCCTGTTTCAAAAAGAAGGAAGAGGAGGAAGAGGAAGAGAGGAACTAGGAGAGAAAGAAGAGGAAGAAATACAAAAGGAGCTAGGCTGAGGGAGGGTTGCACGCCTTTAATCCCAACACTGGGAGGCTGAGGCAGGTGAATCTCTGAGTTCAAGGCCAGCTTGGTCTATAAGAATAAGTTCCAGGACAGCCAGGGCTACACAGAGAAACCCTATCTCAAAAAACAAAAAACAAAACAAAACAAAAAGAAAGAAAGAAAGAAAGAAAGAAAGACAAAATGTCCAGTGTGGAGAAGAAAAGGACAGTTGCATACTAAAGCCAAGGCTGTGCTGGAAGAGAGACTGCAACTGTTAAGCATGTGAGTGCCATAAAGGGGGGGCGCGCAAATCTGCACAGGAATACAGGGAGGGGCACCCTTAGGGCAAGACCTCACTTATGGGAAGAACTAAGGACTTTCCTGTTCCAGGACAGGAACAATGAGCAAACGCTGCTGCAACTGTGATTCAAGGGGCTGAGGGTCTATGCCAAGCTGGGAGCCGAATTGAGCAGTCATCCCTGGGTTCAGGCTCTAGAGTCAGGAAGGACAAAAGAGTAAAGAGGTTGTGGAATCATCATCTGTGGTTAAGGAGATTCCCTGAGGCACTGGAAACCCCAAGCTGTTGGGAGATGCCAGAACTGGGAAACATCCACCACGAGCTACAGACAGGGTGTGAAATCAGCCCAGGAGAGGAGGAGGAGGCAGGCAGCAAAGCTGGAAGGACAGAGCCATCTAAACCCTTTGACATCAGACCCGAAGCTACTGGACTTGGAGTTTGCCATGCTGGGGTTTTGGTCTAATTTTAGTCCAGTGTTTTCTCGCTGTGTCCTATTCCTCCCTATTGGAACGATAACATACACTTTGTGTCACTGTAAGTTGCAAGTGTGTAACTTGCTTTTTTCATCTTAAAGGGGGCTATAATTAAGAGATTGCCCTGAGTCTCAGGATATACTTTGAATTTTTAAACAGTGTTGAAACTGTAGGACTTTTGAGATTGAACTAAATGCATTTTGCATTATGGATTAGAGGGGGTCCCCCAATAGGTTCATGTGTCTGAATGCTTGATCCCCAGTTAATTTGCAAAGGATTAGGAGGAATGTGTGGGGCACCTTGAGGTTTTGAAAGACTTGACATCTGCAGTGCCCATTTCACTCTCTGCCTCCTGCTTGAGGATCAAGATGTGAGCTCTCAGCTGTTCCTCTGCCCTTGCTCAGTCACCTTGGACTCTGAGACCATAAGCCCAGTTAAACACTTCCTTTTATAAGTTATCTTGTTCATAGTGTTCTGTCACAGCAGGGGAAAAAAAAAAGAACTAATATAAGTTACAAAAGGAAAATCAGAAAGACACCCCATGGTATATATAAGTTTATATTGGGCACATCTATAGCTATTCCCTCTCTACGTGTGGCCTGCACACTCCAGGTTAGAAACAAACATCAGGCAGGGCATGGTGACGCATGCCTTTAATCCCAGCACTCGGGAGGCAGAGGCAGGCAGATTGCTGTGAGTTCGAGGCTAGCCTGGTCTACAAAGTGAGTCCAGGACAGCAAAGGCTGACAGAGAGAAACCTTGTCTCAAACAAACAAACAAACAAACAAAAACAAAGACAGAAACCTCAGAATATCTAGAGGGAGGAAGGACACCTAATGGGAGGATAAAACTGGTAAGCTATGAGGAAGTTGTCATCCCAGGTCAGGCTGTACTATTTTAGAGTCACCCACATTTCTCTGAGTAAACCTCACTCACATTCCTATAAAAGACTCCCTCCCTTTTTTCCTGTAACACCTCACTCCAGCTTCTGCAAGTAAACCCAGCAAACTCATTGGTTCTAAAGTGTGTCTTGGGTGAAATTGCTGTGGTCTGAGGTCAGAAAAAAAGGAACACAGCCACTCCTCCCCCATGAAGCGTGTCCCTGTGAGATGTGGGCCACATGATGTGCCCTGAGTTTTAAGTCCAAGAGGAAACTGAGCCAGGCTCAGCTGGTGGCCACCGGGGCATTATGGCACACCAACATGGGTGACTGCAGGAACCTCTCTGGCTTGCTCTCCAGGCAGTCTGAGTGCTGTGTAATCAGCCCAGACAGCTGCCAGCCTGGCAGGCAGCGCCTTACAGCCAGGGTTATTTTAATTGTGCAAAGCTAAGCCAAGTGGCTGTTTAATTTTTAGAGTAGGGTAATTGTGTGGTAGTTCAGACCTGTTGCTGCAAGGGCAGCTTTCCACCTGAGCGCAGCAGCAGAAAGCTGGAGCAAATGAAGTCCAATACGGACTCTGCAGAGTAATTCATACCAGTGTCCCAGGAGACCAGGGGACCAACCTCGTGAACCCATGTCCATCAGTCATTGGCTGGGACCCAAAGAAGCAAATGGGCATTTCTGGGCACAGGGAGAAGGGACAGCTGGAAGCAAAGCTGCCAGTGCTCGTCCACTGCAGCTGGGGACGGAGGTGGGGTGGGGAGAGACACCAGCTGCGAGGAAGACAGGCTGGCACCAACTCATATCTGCTCTTTGAGCAGCACTGGGTTGAAGCCATGGTTCTGCAGCAGGAGGACAGTAAGATTCCCCATAGGCCCCTTAAGACATAGCCACTCCCACAGCTGCAGGCCAGGAGTGAGGATTTCTCGACAGCCCCGAGGCAGACATTGGTACTTCTAGTCTTCAGGCCACACGGGCAGCTCCTGGTGATTGCAGGTTGATTTAGTAGCACAGAGAGAATTTTCCGATAAAACCGGATGCTCAGCTCTTGCTGCGCGCTCATTAAGAGCAGGCGTAGGGCGAAGGTGGGGAGAAAAAAGGCAGGGCATAGAGTTTGAGTGGTGTCCCAGGCTGCAAGTTACTAAATGAAGAAAGGGCAGCAGGTGAGCCGGCTCCACCTCCCAGGGCAAGGATTTCCTAGACACCAAGAGCCAGCTTGCAGGGAACGATGTCTTTGCCACACACCCCACCAGGGACTCTAAGGAATGGTGCAAATATTTAGCTCCATTTGTTGGCAGAGAAAGGTGGAAAGGCTATCTGTAAGAGATCCGTGGCCCAATCAGGCCTAAAGGACACATTTGTGGACTCAACTCATTTAGAATAAATTCTGGTTTAAGCCCAGAATCTCAAGTGAGCAGTTTTCCAGGAAGATGTCCCCAGGCTAAGAAAGGCCTCAGGCTCTCAGAGCAGCCAGTGGAGCAAAGTTGCTACCCTGCCTGCCAGAGACTCACCATGGGAAAGAATGAACATACAGGAAACTGGCTTCTATAAAAAGAGAATTCCCTGGTTTCTGTCATTGAACGTGCTGTGGATTCGGGAATGGCTTGCTCACGGCTCAAGTAATATTTCCTTGCTTCTTTCCTACCTTCTTCCGGGTTGACTCCCTTCCTATATTTAAAGTGCTGTGGCAACTTCAGATGTGACCTCCTCACAGCAAGTCCTACAGAGAAGCCCTTCTTCATAGTTACTCAGGTCCCAGGAGCAGTTTTGCTTAAGTCTGCTCGGTTGAATACCTCAGGCCTAAGAACAGGGTGGATGAAGATAGAAGCTCTGAGCCAGCAAACATCCCTGCAGACACAGCCGTGTCCCTGTCTGGCTGCCCACCTGTTCGGTGGCCTGCTGTCTGGCTTTTGGGTTCCCTAGCTATCTAATTATCCAGCTGTCTGTGTACCTAGCAACCTCATCAAAGATGACTTGCCTGGAGGTGGGACTCCAATTTGGAGGACCGTTTTTGTTTTTGTTTTTGTTGTTGTTGTTGTTGTTTGTTTTGTTTTTGTTTTTGTTTTGTTTTGTTTTTTGCTTCTATCAGGCCCTGAAGCTAAAGGAAGAACAGATTTAATTTCTCAGTCTTTAATCCTCAATTAACTGATTTTAAAAGTCTGGTAGATACTGTTGAGGAAATAAAGAAATAGAGAAAAGTTCCCATTTCTCTGGTGGGTGGTCTCTAAAAAACCAAGGAGTGGGTCTTGGCCTGAGAGACTTAGCACTACAGCATTGAACAGAGAGCCTTGTCCAGTCATGGACTGTCTTAGTCAGTGTTCTACAGCTGTGAAGAGACACAAAACCAAGGCAACTCTTGTAAAAGAACCTCTTAATCGGGGCTTGCTTACAGTTTCGGAGGTTTAGTGCATATCATCCTGACAGGAAGCATGGTGGCATGCAGACAGACCCTGGAGCAATAACTGAGAACTGCAACCTGATCTACAGGCAGAGAAAGAGAACTGGACCTACCGTCCACTCCCAATGACACGCTTCCTCCAAGGCCACACCACCTAATCCTTTTGAATAGTGCCATTATCTCCTGACAAAGCTTTCAAATAGATGGACCTATGGGGGCCATTCTTATTCAAACCACCACAGGGGCCCAGAAGGAGACGTGAAAATTCAAATCAGAGTGTTACTATAGACTTAATAAAGGCATCTAACATAAGGCACCCCACTCCCAAACTTCTCTCTCACTCCTTAAGTACCCTGCCTTGTTGTCTGCTTCTGCCTATGGCCTCAGAGCTAAGCATGGCCTGCTCCACTGACTTTTGTAAAAAGTTAGCAAAGAAAGTTATTAAAGACATGCTTTGTGTCTGTAAAGTTCTGAGCAGAATGGCCACTGAAGCTCGGTATGCCAACCCCTGCCTGGAGAGGCTGAAGCAGGGAGGAGCAAGTATAAGGCCAGACAAGGCTATATAGAAAGATATAGAAAGACCCTTTATGAAATGGGGACTGGATTTCTGGTTCAAAAACTAAGAATTTTGCAGCTGAGGAGATAATTTTAATTAAAGCATTTACCACACAAGCAAGAGAGCCTGAGTTTGGGTCTCTAGAGCCCTCCTAAAAATCCAGGGCCAGGGCTAGAAACATGGCTCAGAGGCTAAGAGCAATTTTGGAGGACACTGTTTCCAGCCCTCATGTCCAACAGCTCACAGCTACCTGTAACTGCGCTCCAAGGGGTCTGATGCCTTCAGTGCAACCTTTCAGGGGCTTACATGCACAAGTGCATGCGCACGCGCACACACGCACACCTTAAAGCAAAAGAAATATTTTGTTATTGTTTTAAGCAAGGTGTAGCAGCATGCACCTGTAATCCCATGGTAGGGAAAGCAGAGAGAGGCAGCTCTCTGGTGTGTGCTAGCCACCCACCCTAGCTGGATTGGTGAGCTCCACTGTCTCAAAAACTAAGACGAAGAGCAATTGAGGAAGATACTTTGACCTTCACAAGTGCACACACATAAATGCACAGCAACACACACACACACACACACACACACACACACACGAATTTCAAGATAGCAACAGTAGACTATCATACTGAGTGCCGGGTCTGCATGGTTGTACAGGATGCACACTCATAATTACACAAAGGAGAGCTCACAGAGAAAAGATCAGTTGCTACACCTGTATTCTAAGACCACTCACGCGGCTGACAGCCAAAGGGACGATGCTGTTATCAAGGCGGCTTAGAATGCAGAGGCAAAGACAGCTGAGTGCTATCTCTACATAAGAAGCTAACTGTGACAGGGTCACAGCAGTGGCCACCTGAATGGAGCTAGGGGTCAAAGCCCTCCCCCTCCTCCTCTCTGCTCCCTACTTTCTCCAGTTTCCAAGGGGTCCTTTTATGGGCCGTAGCCAAACAGACTGTACAGAGCCCACTAGGGCATCCCTGGCTCAAAGAAACCTGTCCCCAACAGATCTGGTGAGAACCTGGGCCATCCTTTTGCTAAGGGGCAAAGTAGGGGCTGACAAGATTTAAATCCAAAGGGCCCCTAGTGCCCAGGGAACTTGAAAGGGCCCAGAGGATCAGGCCCTAATATTAAAGATGGCGCATGCTCAGCAGAGTGGCAAGCACAGCCTCCCTGGTCAGCCAGGCCAGAGACCCGCAGGCCCCAGAAAGTGCTGTGACTCCAGGGACCTAGGAGCCCAGGGGAGTACCCAAGAGGCTCCCAAGACAGACTGTGCTGGATAGTTTTACATTAACTTGGCAAAAGCTCAAGCCACTTGAGAGAACGAAAACTCGATTAAGAAAATGACTCCGTAAAGATTGAGCTGTAGACAAGATTGTAGGACATTTTCTTAATTAGTGATTGATGAAGGAGGGTCCAGGTCATTGTGGGTGGCACTGTCCTTGGCCTTGTGGTCCTGGGTTCTATAAGAAAGCAGGCTGAGCCTTGTGGTGGTGGTGCTCGCCTTTAACCCCAGCACTCAGAAGACAGAGGCAAGCAGATCGCTGTGAGTTTGAGGCCAGCCTGGTCTACGAAGTGAGTCTGGGATAGCCAGACCTGTTACACAGAGAAACCTTGTTTCGAAAAACCAAACCAAACCAACAACTAAACAAACAAAGTAGGCTGAGCAAGCCATGAGGAGCAAGTCAGTAACCAGCATCCTTCATGGCCTCTGCATCAGCTTCCAGTTCCTGCCCTGCTTGAGTTCCTGCCCTCATTTGCTTTTGATGATGAACTGTTCCACGGAACTGTGAATAAAATAAACCTGTTCCTCCCCAAGTTGATTTTGATCATGGTGATTCATCCCTGTGATATCAACCCTGACTAAGACAGAGGCCTAAGCAGAATGGCTTCACTTATCTGCAGAAGGAATGATTGTGTCTGGACTTGAATGGAGGAGCACATTTCCCTAACTCTGGGATTTCTCAGCAGAGCAAGCAAAGGAGCTGGCAAACTCTAGCTCAGAAAGCGGAGGGTTGAGGATGCCAGTAGACTCAACCTCACGCTTGCTTTGGGTGCAGGGGGATTGAGGGGGTGGAGAATTCATTTTTCGAGACAGCATTTTTCTGTGTAAGATACCTGGCTGTCTTGGAACTCTCTTTGTAGACCAGATGGAACTCGAACTCTGCCCACCTCTCCCTCCCAAGTGTTGGGATTAAAGGCGTGCACTACCACACCCAGCTCACGCTAGCTTTATTGCTCTTCGGTTACCATGTTACAATTCTTTTTTTTTTTTTTTTTTTTTTTTTTTTTTTTCCCCCCTCTGTGTAGCCTTGGCTGTACTGGACTTGCTTTGTAGACCAGGATGGCTTCGAACTCACAGCAATCCACCTGCCTCTGCCTCCCAAGTGCTGGGATTACAGGCATGTGCCGCCGTGCCCAGCTTCACATTGCAATTCTTTATAGTTTTGTTTTTTGTTACAAAAAAAAAATTCTATACTATCATCTTCCACATATTATATAGCAGATATTAATTGCAATCAACTGTGTTTTGAAAGTTCACAAAGAGCAATTTTTAACAAGGGTGTCTTCTAACAATGGTGGAGAGGTATTATAGACAAGTGGGGAACGAGGGCATATTTTGGAACCCTTGACAGCTGATCACATAGATGAATGGCTGCCGCCCCTGGCAGATCATGAACTTTCTTATGTTGTGGTAACCCCCCCACCACCACCACTATAAAATTATTTCATTCATAACTGTAATTTTGCTACTGTTACAATCATAATGTAAATAACCAACATGCAGGATATCTGATGTGTCACCCCTGTGAAAGGGTCATTCAACCCCCACAAAGGAATCGAGATCCACAAGCTGCCCTAGGGGAACCAAACCTCTTGGCCTGTCCTAAGTCCCAATCAACTGGCCAATCTTCCTGAGCTGGTCACTCCTTGTGCACAGAAAAGTCACAGAGATGGCAAGTGCTGGGTGACCATAACAGGAAGAAAGGCACTACTATGCTCCCTTTGGCAGAATGTGTTTTGGCCTTGCCTCCAAGGCCATGGAACCTCACACATCCCTAGGCACACCAATGCATGTTCGTGTAGGTGGAAGGCAGGATGTTGGAGTGGTGGCTTCTCCACCCCACGCAGAGGTAGTCTTGTGTTCCCTGAGTGGGGGATGTGCCCGTCAGTGCACTAGGGAAACCATATTGAGCACCTCCCATTTGCCAGGCTTTCTGCTAACATGTCTATTTAAACAAAGTCTCTAGCTCTCTTAACAGCACCCAACTTTTAGTCATGGTCTCCTTATACAGGTGAGGAAACAGACTCCAATGAATGGGCCTTGCCGAAGTGACACCCAGATGGCTCAAGACAGATGAAATTTGAACCCAGATTGTTCTGACTGCCGGGATGCTGCTGGCGGAGCTGTGGCTGGGCGATTAGGGGCCCTGCACAACATAGGGAACTGATGGAAAATTCCAGACCTGAGATATAATGGATTCTGGGGTTGCCAAAGGTCACTCTAGCTATTTGGGGAGATCTGTAAGACTTGGGGCAGGACTGAAGGCCTGAGGGGCAGATGGAGGCAATGGTAGGTGCCCTCAACCAGCCCACACTGCCTTGTGGTCCTCTGCTGTTCCAAGTAGCCACCAGAATTGATCCCGTCTCAGCTGTGGGTCTCCATCACCGGGAGAGTTGATTAATACACCAAGATCTTGACTCGGTAGGTCTGAGGTGGCCCGAGAAGGCCCTTTTCTTTGAGTCCAGAGACTATACTTGGAGGGCCCATGGGTCCTCATCAGGAACCCGTGGTTTCCAGAAGATTCTGGCTTTGGAGAGCTGTTAAGTGGAGAGATGCTTGTGAGAGTGGGCAGGGCTTCTGGGGACCAGAGCCTAAAACACCTTAAGAACTCAAAGTAGCATCCTTGCAGAGGAGGATGCAGGGCTTTGGGACATCGGTGTGACAGCTGCCATCCTGTTACTTCTGCGTCTTTAATAACAGGAGCTGTTTTGTGCCACTGATCTAAGCACTCCCAACCTAATTCAGTTATTCCTCTCATGAACCTGAAGAAGAAAATCCTGGCGGTGTTTCCTCTTAGGGCTGTGCTCTATGTCCCCAAAACGCTAACCCCAATTACTCAGAATAGGAACTGTTTGGGAGACTGGGTTTAGAGGCAGTTTCATTAAAATGACAGAAGTTGGCCCTGAGACAGTATGGTTGGTGTCCACATAAGAAGAAAGGTGGGCATGGACATGCAGAGAGACGGCTGTGAAGTCACAGGAGGAAAGAGTGTGGCCATCCACAAACCAAAACAGAGTTCCAGACAGGCCAACCCCACAGCAACATGACCTCTTGCTTTTGACTTCCGGAATTCCAAGAAAACAAATCTCCATTCTTCAAGCCTTCTGTGCTGGGTGGTGTTTCGTCAACCTGACACAGCTAGGGTTGTCTGAGAGGAGGAAATGTCAGTTGAGGAGGAGCTGTCTCCATCAGATCACCCTGTTGTGTAGTGGGACCTAGCCTCCTGTGGGTGGAGCCATGCCTGGGCAGGTGGTCCCTGGTTGTATAAGAAAGCAGGCTGAGCAACCATCGAGAGCAAGGGAGTAAGCAGTGTTCCTCCATGATCTCTGCTTTAGTTTCTGCCTCCAGGTCCCCCCTGCCTTGGCTTCCCTCAGTCACAGGGCTACACAGAAAAACTCTGTCTCAAAAAAACAAAAAAAAAAAGATACTCTGAAAGCTTGATATTGACCCTCGTGAAAAGGGGTCATGACCCTACTGAACCACCGTAAGATACACTAACAAATACTTTGTGACTCTTTACGATCAATTGCATGTATTTTTTAGCAGTTTCTTCTGAGGTTGAAACATCGCATTGTGCAGGGAAGCTCCTTAACACAGAAAGTAAACAACTCCAAATAGTTTTAGGAAGTCCCTGAAACTGACCAGATCCCTAGGCGGTTCTCTCCTAAGAGTAAGCAACATAGACTGCAGGCAGAGTCACTCTCAGACAAGCCAAGCTGGAAAAAAAAAAAGACCTCAGAAGAGACCAGCTGCCAGGAAGAAGCAGAGACCCGCTGAGCTGCCTTGAAGAAGTTTAGACCAAGTCACTTGGAAAGCAGCACAGTCTTCAGCCTGTTGAACTGCCTGTAGGAGGTACAACGAGCTCCAGATTTTCAGCTTGTGCGAGCTGATGATCTTCTGTGCTGGAGTGGGTTTGGGTGCTGCATCTGACTTGGAGTCATTTCTGTTCCTGTGGGTAACCCTTAGCCAAACTCATTGGCTCACCAAGTTGGACTTCTGGTGGTATCCACACTTTGGTCTGTTTCTGGCTTCCTGTCTGGAGTCAGGTGTGTGCTCCAGGAAAATTCTTAGGGGATTGAAAGACCAAGTGATACACACAAAGTAAATCTGTTTGCCCTAGAGGGACGGAGGGCAGGGAATAAGAGACAAAGGCAGGAGATGAAGAAAAAGACGGGAGAAGAGGAAGGGATATTTGTCTGGAGGGACAGAGAACTGCCTCTGGATAGAGAGGAGACAGATGTGGCCCGTCGGCAAGTGGCGGTTTGTAAAGGTCAAATGGGAAACCCTGTGTTGGGGATGATGTATTTTAATTTTAATTGGGTGTGGTCATCAGGGCAGCCAAAGAGGGCTTTTGATTGCTGGACTTCAATACTTTGATAGCTGGACCTTGGTGGTCAGCCTCAGGAGGAGGAAGTGGCCAAATCAGAGAATGGACCTTTTTAGCTAGCTTTAGGAATGTAATCTAATTTTTTTTTTCCAAGGCAGAGGGAATGGGGGAAAGGGGCAAGGCCTGCTAAAGCCACGCTCACCATGCTCAGACTAGAGTTCTTTCAGGGGTGACAGCATGCCACCACTTACCAGTGTCTCTGCTCCTTGCTTAGGTGGTTGTTAAGCCAAGAAGGTGACAATTGTCATGCTATACATCCCCACACTATACTTCCTGTAGGATGAGCAGAGGGACACACCCCAGGGTATAATTAGTAACCACAGGCCTCTAAGCCAAGGAAGAGAAAACATAGAGCAGGGGCCTAATTGGGAATCCCAAGTGTAAATACAAAATTTGCTTTATTGCTCCAGAACAATTAAATGTCAAAGGGTATCAATTCGGGTTCTCCCCTCTATAGTAAAGATTCTGAGTTGATTTTAATGCCTGTGGAAATGCATTCATGACAAGCTTTTCTGACCTTAATCAAGACCGGGGGAGTGGGGAGGGTAGTTGTGTGTGGTGGCACATGCCTTTAATCCCAGCACTCGGGGAGGCAGAGGCTGGTGGATCTCTGTGAGGCCAGCCTGGTCTACAAAGTGAGTCCAGGACAGCCAGGGCTACACAGAGAAACCCTGTCTCAAAAAAAAAGGACTGGGACACTAGGCTCAGTGCTGGTCAGGCTATGCCTCCCTGGCCATCACAGCACAAAGGACTTGCAATCACCATCAGTGGGTCCTGACCGGGAGAGAAAGAGGCCTCAGGCAGCTGTGAGCATGAGAGCAAATTCGCTTCAGTGAGACAACTCATTTATTTAATGGGAGGGGGAGGGCGTTTGGGGTGAGTGTACATCATTGGCTGAGCCCAAAGCACTAGAGATGCTTTATTTGCATAAGGAGGAATTCCAGCCTGGCTACTGGGCTATGAGACCTTCTGAGAGGAGGAATCAGGGAGAGTTGGGGGGCGGTGGGGGGGGGAGGGTAGCAAGGAGGAGCAAAGGTGGGGATGCAGGACTATGTACTCCAGAACACACAGGCCGGGAACAGGGAACAGTGGGAAACGATCCTACTCCTGGGAATCTCAGGATGAGATGTCTGGGGTTTGGACACGTCTCAACCCCACTTTTGTTCCAGGTCGGCTTCCCCCAGGCCCAACAGCTCCCTAGCCCCACAGCTAGGGAACTATCAGCACAGTCATCAGCCTCTAAGTTGGGGATGGTTTGGTACCGAACCAAAGCCTGGTTGGTAATGGCTTTGGCAATCTGGATTGCTTACTATTTTAGAAATTGGATGAAGCAGGGGGCCAGGAAGAGGAAGGTCCCAGTGGTCAGCATGGGCCAAAGGAGGGAAAGCAAGCAGGCTAGCAGAGGTTTTGAGTACCATGGTGTGGAGGTACCCTGGGAACAGCGGCCTCAGAGAACTCTCTGGAGAGCCTTAAGTACCTGTATGATTTGTTCTACCAGCTCAGATACAGTAACATAGAAACAATATTCTTCCCCCCAGTACAGCACAGCTCCCTCCCTGCTTGGATGTCAGTGGATCGAGAGAGAACTCTCCTGTTTTGTAAGGCAACCCCTGTGAGGGTGGTTATCTGTTCCTGGAGGGACTTGAGGCTGTCTTGGAAGTTCTCAGCTAGGTGTTGTGTCTGTACCAGGGCTGCCCCCAGTGGCCTCTGTTGGTCCTGCTGATATGGCCAGGTCAAGTCCAGCACACAGGGGCATGAAGATCTCTCTCTCTCTTTCTCTCCAGTCCCCTCCTAGCTCCTAGATGATTTCTTCAGAGTCATACAGGTAAGACCTGTGAAGCAATCATGACAGAGGTGGGGAGGGCTGGGAGGGTGGAGGGTGGGGGAGGGTGCAAAAGCCTTGGAGGGAGGCGTTAGCCCAGGGACTGATGATGTTATTACACCAGAGAAGGGAGCGGGGTAACACATACAGGCTTGGTAACAGTGGTAAACTCGGGTTGTCTGAGTCTATCCCTGGAAGCCCAATTGAGAGATAGAGTCCAGAGTCGATGCAAAAGCAAAGGAATTTTTTAATCTGATGTGTCAGGGTCCACCAACATCTGGGCAGATGGAAAAGATCCCGTACTACAGAAACTCAGGGTTTAAATATCTTCTACAAAAAGTAAAACTCAGTGACAAGGGTTAGTTAAAGAGTGCTAGGCTAACAATAGGGGGTCTAGGGTGGTAAATGCTAAACAGGGTGAGATAAGAGCAGTAATTTCCAGGGGCAGGGTTGAGATGGGGGCTAGGGAGAATTTTTAACTTGGTCTCCTTAGTTCGCTGCAGCTCTGTTTGTTCTTGTTATCGGCCTGCAGCTTGCTCGGCTGTCATGGGAGCCTAGTCCAGGTCACCTGTAATTTTATATTTCCTCAGCTAAAAACTCCATTTCCTTAGCTAATAATGACACTGCTGTTTTCAGGCCATCTAGAATCTTACAACAGTGATGTCATGGGGAAATGCAGGGTAGGACCTGAAAGTGGACCCTACAAGTAAAAGGGGGGAAGAATAAATTAAGGGGAGGATAGGGACGCACAGGGTTCATGGGAACAGCTGACAACGATGCACAAAAAAGCCCTGGGAGGAATTGGGGTGAGTTGTTAGGAAGAGGAGGTCAGCCATGTACTGGATGTATTGTAATCAGGGAAGGGCGGCTCACACTTCCTTGGTGACTTTGGTTTTTTGGTCCACGATGTGTCGCTAGACTGGGGCTGGTTATGGAGCAGGAACATGTGGTGGAGAAATGTGAAAGTCAGCAGTGAGGTAGCGAGCAAACAGGTGGGAGTAAAATTTACCAACTACTCCGGTTCTCCAGCGTTCGGTCCAGGGATCTGAGATATATACGTCTGGGGGCTTGTGGCCATAGTTTATAAAGCCGGGCTAGTAATAAGGGATACACAAGAGAAGCCTGCTATTATCCTCCGAAGTTGAGCAAGAGGGTCATGGAGGAAATGGGCATGAAGCCCTTTTATATTTGTGTGTGTGCACATGTATGTGTGTGTGCACGCATGTATGTGTCTGTGTGCACACATGTGTGTATATGTGTGTATAATTGATCTGCTTGCTCTGAGTGTGTGTGTGTGTGTGTGTGTGTGTGTGTGTGTGTGTGTGAATGAAATTGATCTGCTTGCTCAATGGAGGCTGTGAACACTCCTGTACAGCTGGTCTGATCAGCGAGGGCGTTTCTCTCTGATATTGGATCTGGCAGGGGGCTGTAAGAGCTGACATGCTGGATGTTAGGGGAATGGCTCTTCCCTGTAAGAAGGTGGGGACATGGACAAGCAGAGGGGATAGTAGGCCGGTGTCTAGTTTGACAAAGGATGTTGATAACCAAGGAAGCAAGTTAACAGCATATACATCATCTGAGAAAAAGATTAAAGGGCCTGCTGACTTCTTTGAGGGCTAAATAGGATATAGCGCCTTATATTGGGAGTGATGGGGCAACTCTGTGAATCAAATAATGAAGGCGATCATCTCTGGGGGAGCGGTATATTAGTGCCGCAGCTCCTTTTCTCTATCAGCAACTGCTGAGGGGGCCTCTGTGATGGGCTTCTTTGAAAAGAGCCAGAGGGGGGGTGTTGGGGTGGCGTGTAGCTACCACAGTAGAGGTAGGGCAGAATCCCGCCTTTCATTAGGATAATGCTTACCAATTTTTCCTGGGAATCCAGTTAGGCTAATAGCAAAGATAGGATGATTTTTGGAGTAGCCACTGACTATCAAAGAGGGAAAACGGGGGGTTGGGGGGTGGGGGGTAGCGTGACAAGATTATCATATTTTTTTTCCCTAAAGTTTTCAGGACTCTATACCTGCCATTTCTAATCATAACAATGAGTGCATCAACCTCAGTTACAATTCTAGGTGCACCGGCCACCAGGGTGTGGAGTAATTCCAGCACTCTCTGGGGGCTGATACAGTGCTCCCACGAGAGTAGGGAAGGAGTTAAAATAACAAATAAGAAGTTGTATAGGCACTGTTGGATCATACCTAGTGAGTGCCATGTCTTTTAGGGCAGCATTTGTTGCAAGATATTAGATCACAATGTGACCCCTGAGACTGAAGTGTAAAAACCTGCCTTTTGTTTGGTGTGGTTGAGCCCTAACACACACCTTTAATCCAAGAGCTGCCGGTACACAAGATTTAATAAAGTTGACCCTAGGTCAAGAGGCAGAGTAAGAAACCAGCTGACAGGGATTAAAGAGTAGGAGGGACTTTGAGTTGAGGGGTATTTAAGACAGTGTGTAGAAGTAGAAGGTGTCTTTGGTGCTTTTTAGCACTTGGGCATTACTCTTGGGATTTTAGCTCTCTAGCTCTTGAGATCCTCAGCTCCTTGGCCTTTGGCTTTTGGGCCTTGAGCTCCAAGCCTTTGGCTTCGAGGGTTTTGTGTTTTGTTTTGTTTTGTTTTGTTTGCCTTTTCCTCCTGGGCTGTCATCTGAGCTAATGAGCCTTTTGGGCCTTTCCTATCAGGACATGAGCTGAGTAGGAAAGTCAGCCGGATGCTTTCTCTGCCTCTCTGAGCTATCAGGTTTTTAACCCCAGCATCTGGCTCCTGAGTCTTTATTGGTAAAAACAGAATGACCTGGGATTTTCAATTAAAACATTTTGGCACCCAACATGGGGCTTGAACCCACAACCCTGAGATAAAGTGTCTCACTCTCTACCGACTGAGCTAGTGAGGCACACAAAGCCTCAACTGCCTCAGAAGAGGGAGCTTGAGGGGAGAAGAGGCTTTAGGGTACTGGTGAGAAGAAAAAAAACCAAGATCAAATCTAATTAAAGTTTCCCAAAAAGCGTTGGGAGTTTGAGGAAAGGAAAGAGTAGGCTTAAGGTGAGGAGATTCTCCACTCCAAAGAATGTGATGGGCAGAATAAGCTGTATTTTGTGAGGGGGCCATTTTAAATCCTAGGGAAGATGAGGAAGGTATTAACTGATGCGTAAGTTGAGAGGTGGAAGTGGAAACGTCTCCCCACACCAAGATATCATCCATATAGTGATAGATCTGGAGCCCTTTGCCTTGTGGAGGGCCTTAATGCTCTGGCAACGGCCTCCTGGCAGATGGCAGGACGGTTTGCCATTCTTTGGGCGAAGACTGTCCACTAATATCATAAGGCAGGCCCAGAGTTGTTAATGGGGGTATTGAGAATGCAAAGCATTTGCCAATCCCATGGATGGAGGGGGGATAGAGAAAAAGCAGTCTTTAATGTCTATTGCTAAGAGAGGAGTGTTAGAGGAAATAGTAGAGACAGGGGAAGCTGGGGGACCTCCCCCCCAACCCCACATGGTTTTATTAATTGTCCTTAGTTTTGTAGCAGTCTCCATCCCCCTGAGAACTTTTTTATATTGAACATGGGTATTCCATGGACTACAGGAAGGATGAATGTGGTGAAACCGGAGTTCTTCTTCTCCTAACTGTATGTGCGCTTTAGTTTCTCCCTTGATAGAGGCCGTTGTTCTACCCAGATAGGCTCGTTGGAGAGCCGGTTGAGGCAGAGAGTGTTGTATTTAACAACGGCTATTAGAATTGGAGGTAACCCAGGGAAGGGCTTTTAAAGATTTTATGAGTATAATTAACCCTATGGGTATAATCATTTATCCTACTATAATTTTCTTCTTCTTCTTCTTCTTCTTCTTCTTCTTCTTCTTCTTCTTCTTCTTCTTCTTCTTCTTGTAACTTCCAGAGCCTGTAGGCATAAGGTTATTGTTTCGTTTGAGTTCTGTCTCAATGTTGTGTAAACATTGCTCCCCAATTGTTCCCTGGTATGCAATAAAGCACCTTACAGCCAATTGATGAGCAAAGGATAAAATGGGGCAGGACTTCCTGCCAGTCAGGGGAAGAAGAGTTAAAAGAGGAAGTAGAGGATTCAGGCACAGGTAGAGGTCCAAGGAAGATCAGGAGCTGGAGCAGAGGAAAGCTACAAAGTGCAAGTATCACTGGGATGTTTGCAGGACAAAATAACAGAGGGGGTTAAGAATGGACACAAACTGCTCAAGATTGTGTTGTGAAGCTATGATTAAACAAATATAAAAGAGTCTCAGTTATTTGTGTGATAGCCAGGTTAAGAAATAAGCTAAGAAAAACACAGCTTTGGGGTTGGAAAGATGGCTCAGCGATTAAGAGCACTGACTGTTCTTCCAGAGGTCATGAGTTCAATTCCCAGCAACCACATGGTAGCTCACAACCATCTATAATGTGATCTGATACCCTTCTCTGGCCTGCAGATGTACATGCAGGCAGAGCTCTGTATACATAATAATAAATAATAAATCTTTAAAAAAAAAAAACCACAGTTTTATAAAAATAACATCAACAAGAGCCTCTTCCTAGGATGCCTCTTTCTAGAAGATTGGTGGCAATGTTGGCCACAAGAGGCGTATCATGCCTATAGACCCATCACAGTCCTCCTATTTGTAGGTTTGTTTGGTGGTAGAGGCATGAGAACAATTTCCTATGCCTAGAAGCTGAGGCCCGGGAATTAGTTCCCAGTCTTGTGGGACCTTTTATTGTCAAGTTGTTTCATCTGCTCCAGTACCAATGAGGCCTTTGAATGATTTGTCACCTCTTTTCAAGGTTATCTTTGAGTGGGAGCCTTCTGAAATCCTAGAAACCCATAAAGCCTCTGGTGGAGTGGTTTTCCTTCTTACTGTCAGGGCTGAGGGCTGTGGTGAATGTAAATATGCTTTTGTTTTGCCCCCAAGTGTGGGGTGTGAAACAGACTTGTGTGAGGGTGTGTGGTGTTTTTCCTGTGGAAACAGACTTGTGAGAGACAGGTGTTGTTTGTCCACAAAAAAGAAGAACCACCTCTTGAGGGAGCATGGTCTTTGCCAACTGATAATCATCCTAGCACGGACTCTGAGAGGAGATATACATATGCCTAAAACAAGAGGCTGGGCTTTTTGGTCTTGGCATCACTTCCTATTATTTGACTGTTCATCGCTCCTCCTTTGCAATGCTCCTAGAGAGAACCATTCCCAGTGAACACTGCAAGGTTCCAGCTGCTGCTCTGGGTTCTAGCAGCTGAGGTTGCAGTCACCTTTGCTGAATTGCTAGTTTGCTGTTTAAGTGGGTCTGCTGGAATCCTGCAGACTAGGAAGAGTGGAATCGCTTCAAGGAAATGGGTGTTAAAAGGTTTACTTCTTCTGCTCCCATTAACCTCTATTCTCTCCTATCTAGGGTAGGAGGGCTAGAAGGGAGGTGTAAGCATTAAAGAACCCCAAATAAAGTAGGTTTGAAAAAGTTCAAAGACTACGGAGGGCTGCCTTGTTTTAAGTTTAAAGGCTCCAGTGGCTTGCCATTTTTTCATAACAGGAGTGACAATCTTTCTTTCACTGGAAGCCCTTACAGCATTGGAGGCAGACTGTCTTGGGGATAGTGGCATTTCCAGTGGAGGGGCCTCTCTTAAAGCACCCACCTTTCCAATGTCCCTTTTTGCCACATTTAAAGCAAGCCCCTTCTGTTTTTATCACTGATACAAAGGCCTGGGCAGTGGAAGCAGCCTGGTGGACTGCTACCCCAATATCCTGATCAGCCACCATCGGGGTTTCATAGTGTTCATCTCTGAGGCCTTGGCCATGTCCAACCAGAGGATGATGAAATTCAATTGTAACTGGGAACACCGAAAGATGTCACTGGGATCTTCTTTCATCTTTCCTTGGATCCCTGGTGCTTGGTTCTAAAAGCTGACGATGGGGACAGGAGCCCATGAAAGACCCAAGGCGGGTAAGAAGGCACTCCATATGGTGTGCTTCTGTACTGCAGTTTTTAGAGCATATGGAAAAACTAGAATGAAGACCGCTACCCATGGCATGGAGAGGAAGGAGCAGTTCCGGTTTGTGTTTAAAAAAAAAAAAGCTCTTACGCAAAAGCATTTGTCATAGTGTTGCATAACTTCTCTTTAAGGTTTTTAAAGTCAAAAGTATCGTTCACAGGACATAGACTGTCGTCAAGTTTTTATTACATCCAAACAAGCACAAAAGAGGATAACGTTTCTTTCATTTGCTCTCAGCCCATAGATAGCTAAGTTTAAGATTTTTGAACAAGACAGTCAAGGAGGGGACCCTTGGGGTATCAAGACTGAGTAGTGCCCATTGGAGAGGGGGTTTTTGTTAAGTCAAGAGGGTCTGGAAAAGGAGAGTAGATAAACGTCTTACGAGGTGGCAGGATGGCTCCATCGGGGAAGGCACCTGTCTTTAAAAGCCTAATGATATTCAAACTCCAGCACGCATCTGTCTGTTGGAAAAAGAGAATCAACTTCCAAAAGTTGTCCTCTGACCTACACACACACAAAGCAAATAAATAAGTAAATAAATGATTTTAATGTGTGGAGGGGGAGGTGCCAAGTGGTTAGATATAAAGTACACACACACACACACACACACACACACACATGACTGTGTCCGCAACCTGGGGTTTCACACCATGTGTTTCAAATGATGAAGATGTCAGGTGAAATTATCTTGAGTAAGGCCAGCCACTCACAGTGGAAGCTGGGGCAAGAGCCCAACGGCTCCCCTCAGAACAACAACGCTCCTTAGTTTGCAGACTTTAGGGGAGAAGGACCCTGGGCTTAACAGGCTAGTGAAGGTACCAGACAGGATGTAAGGTTGTCATTCAGAAAGTTGGCCCTGTTACCTCATCCCATTTTAGGGCTGTCGCCTAGGAGCTTAGCAGAATGGGGCACTTGAGGGCAGAAGGCTGCCCCTCTGCAAGGACAGCATCTGGGACCAATGGACAAGTTGACAGAAAGTGTAGGTGTATGTGTTATAAAGGGGGGCTACTAAAATAGCTTACAATCAATAGGCGTGGGGCATCCATCAACAAGGCATGCCAGAGAGACTGTCCGCCCACAAAAGCTGTGTGCCTCAGCAGTTCCTGTCAGGGCTGAAGGCCAGGAATATTCCTTACTCACCCAACCACTGCTCTTCAGTCCACACTAGACCCCGGAGGGACTTGATTCTGACATCCCAGCAGAGAAAGAAGCACTTAGCACTGGCACTGAGGGCTTTTCCTCAGGCTAATAATGTCTGATCCCTGAGGCGGGAAGGTGGGGTGGGGGTGGGGTCTCCTATCAATTACTCCTTCCTAGAAATGCCTTCACAGATGTGACCAGAGACGTGTCTCCATACTGGAGAATGGCAGAGGTGGGATGGAGGCAAGATGGGGAGGTGTGTAGGCATGCTATAAAAATAAAAATCTATTTTTGTTCTGGTTTCTCATATCTCTTTCTCCCTTCTCCACCCCAATCCTTTCCAACACCCCAACACCAGGTAGGAGAGAAAGAAGGTTAGTGGGGGAGAAAGGATGTAGTTCTCTGCTGTGTAGGGTGGTTGGGTTCTCAGGGTCAAGTCCAATCTCTGTTTCAGGAGATCTTCGACTTCTCATCACACTGCATCAGCAGCAACCAGGAGCAGCAGGGGAGAGCACCAGCAGCTTTCTCTTTTCTCTGAGCTCTCAGTCGCTCTCTGGAACTGGCATTTATTCCCTCTCTGGAGTCCTCAGAATTAAACTATCTGCAGCTGGCAAAGAGCCCCTCTCAAAGCCAGAAAGAGGCAGTTTGCCACTGTGGACAGTCTGAACCAGCCCCATATCCCACACCTGGGATTAAAACAAAAACATGTTTACAGAACATAACTGAATTGTTGGGTTTTGGTTTGGTTTGGTTTGGTTGCTTGTTTGCTTTTTGTTTTTTGGTTCTTGTTGGCGCACGCGGGGGGGTGGGGTGCTTTTCAAGGCAGGGTTTCTCTGTGTAGCCTTGGCTGTCCTGGACTCTTTGTAGACCAGGCTGGCCTTGAACTCACTCATCTGCCTGCCTCTGCCTCCCGAGTGCTCCGATTAGAGGCGTGTGCCAGGACGACCAGTGAGGTTTGTTTTTTGTTTTTGTTTTGTTTTTGTTTTTTAAACCAACAAGAATAAAATAAAGACAGTCTATAAAGACCCCATAGGAAATGATTCTAGACACAAGAACAAACCTGATAATCCTGGGAAATCCTATCTCCCCCAGGCAGGTAATAAATGAAATCTCAGCCTAAAGACAGGACTCTCAAGGGGAAATGCATGCTGGGGCCATGAGAAAGAAAGAGGTGCTGGATGCAGTGCCACATGCTTTAACCCCAGCACTCGGGAGGTAAAGGCAGGCTGATCACTGTGAGTTCGAGGCCAACCTGGTCCACAAAGCTGAGTCCAGGACAGCCAGGGCTACATAGAGAAACCCTGTATTGGAGAGAGAGAAAAAAAAAAGAGAAAGAAAGAGGACTTTGCCCCCCCCCCATCTAGAATGAAAAAAATTTAGTGTGAGGGATGATGCTCCACCCTCTGAAGATAGACCAGGCCTCTAGCTTCGTCGAGAGCTGCCCTTGGAGACCAGAAGTGTTCAATGGTCCTTCGTGGACGCTCCACTCCCTCCCTCCAGGGGAGGATCATCAGGTGCTCTGGGGAAGTCTAGGCATGGCAAATAAAAACGTTAACTTTCAATATGGGAGCTTTCTTCTCTGCCTTAAGTCAATTATCCAGGGACCCTTTCTAAATACATTTATATAGTAACCAGCATTGGTAGGGGTGTCCAAAAGGCAAAGGAATTATCACTGGCAGCTCCAGCCTCCAGCCTCGGGGTTTGCCCTCTAAATAACAGAAAGATACAGCACAATCCTGAGAGCCTTCATCTAGAAGTTCTAGAGAGAGAGGAATGTAAAGACAGAAAAAAAGGGGGTGTGGCAGGAAGGGGATGAAACTGAACTACACCTTGGAATCGAGTTTACCTTTCCAGATGACATAGTCAAGAAACCTCACTGCCTCTGATGGAGTCAAAACTGCCTATGGAAATCATGTTGGGTTTTTTCCTCCTAAAGACCTGAGGGGGAAAAAAATGAAGCTTAAAAATGACAAATGGCAGTGTTTATATAGGGCCAGAACGTTTGTGACCTTGAGTTTTGTCATCACTTATCCCATATCTAAACAACGCACTTCATAAAACCACCTTACAAGTTCATTTACAAAAGAAAACACTTTAGGATAAAGGAACTCAGTCTACTGGTACTGGAGCGGGGTTCAGTAGTTATAAGCACTGGCTGCTCTTGCAGAGGACCCAGGTTCAGGTCTTAGCATCCACAGGGCAGGTCATAACTCCAGTGCCCCCTTCTGCCTTCTAAAGGCATCAGGCACACATTCAGACAGGCAAAACCCTCATGCACATAAAATACAAATAAGAAAATAAGTAAACCAACTCATGTTTTTTACAAGGTCCTTTTTCCAACCTCCTCTGATGCCAAAACCACTGACACAGCTCTTGATAAGGCACAAGGAGAAGTGTGTTCAGCCATTCCTGAGAGACTTTTCTCCTACAGGAGACATGATTGCTGCTGCCCTTCTTCGTTTCTCCGGTTTCCTGTGTCTGGAATAGTGGTGCTATGAGATAACGAATGTGAAGAAAAGCATCAACACGTCAGAATAATAAAGCATACCTACAGAGATAACCCGGCTGCTGGTGGCACTGCTGCGCTCCCTGAAGCCACACCAGGCTGGCAATTTAAAAAGAAAAAAAAACTGTCGGGTTTGTTCAGATAGCGGAAAAGAAACCTTGTTTTTCAGTCCCATCATATCAGTTGTTTTCGTTGCTTGCGGTTAAACAGACTCCTAAGTGACACATGCTATTTAGAAGAAGAACTCATACTTTAGACGTCAGAGATTACAGCTATGAGTACTGCCTTTAGCAAGCTTGTGAGTCAGCTCTCTGTTTCTGTAACCAATACCTGGGACAAATCACTCAAAGGGAAGAAAGCGGTGGGTGTTTTGTTTTACGACGCCAGCTATTTTAGTTCGTGGTTGCTTAACTCTGTTGTGTTGGGTGAGTCAGTTTAGTGCATCACGGCAGGAGGACGTCATAGAGACTTGTTTATTACATGACATCCAGGAAACAGAAACAGGAAAGTGAGAGTCTCAATACCCCCTACGAGGGCATGTCCCCATGACCTAATTCCTTTCACCTAGGTCCAACCTCCCAAAGGTTCTGTGCGGTTCGAACCAAGCATTCAACACAAGAACCTTTGGAAGACGTTTCATACAGAACTACATGAAAAAGAGAACATTATTCCAGGGAGATGTGGAGGGACCACATAAACGAGATAATTTTGAATTGTGCTAAGTGAAAAGAATAAGTAAAATGAAAGCAGATCACAACTCAACCTCTGCTGTGAAATCGTGGGGAAAGGGCACAAGGTAGAAAACGCAAAATCACAAACGCTTTCAGTAGGTCCACTAGGGGGCAGAAGAGCCTCCTTTCTGGGTACGCTCACTCGGGTCTCAAAAAGTCGGCAGGAAGTGAAAAAACAGGGGAAGGAGGAGAAAGAGGGGGACCCTGGAACAAGTCGAGTGTTCCTGATACCCACGCCTTTGCAAACAAGAATTTGACCGCTCAAGGAAACAGAAAAAGAATATGGAATCGAAAGCGAAGGAAGAGGCACCGGGTGAGGAGAGGAGCGGGAAGGCTGCAGACAGACAAAGGCTGGGGGGTGGGGAGGGGGGAGGCTTGGACCTCACGTGCAAGGGAAACAAACATTTCGCAGGGTTTTCAGTGCCACCTCCAAACCTGTGGGTCAAAGACTTTTAGTTACAAGGTGCAGTGTGGGAGCAGACAGTCCGTGGGAAAGGGCTGTGTGACATTCAAGAAAGGCGGTAAAGACTAAATTAAAGTGATTTACTAAAATGGATAAAAAAGGAAATCATGACATCTGAAAATCAGCACTTGGAACTCTGAGTTGAAGATCTTAAAGGAGGTGGGGAAACAGAAGGTGATGACAGTGCAGAAAAGGGCCCATCTGAGAAAAGGAAACCAGCCAGTGGCCGTTGGGGGACAGAACAGAGGGGAATAAATGACAATGTAGTGTAAGACACAGTGTAAAACGCCACAGTGAGACCTATTACTATCCTGGCACTCTGCTGCTAAGTGTAATTTCAGTAGAATTTCGTTTCACCCTGACCCTCCAGACACCCAGGACAGCCGCTCCTACCAGATACACCTTGTGGGGCCTATCTGACAGGGGCTGCGGGCTTCTGGCATGGGGCATAGGAAGTTCTCACCCGCATGAAGAGTGATTTTCTGAGCAAGGAAGGCAGTGAGCGGCAGGTGGAACCCGGAGTAGACAGCAGAGGGCGCAGTTCCTCGGAGATGCGGGGGTAGCCTCTCCAGCGACTTTTGTGTCTTCCCGGGAGGAGAACAAGGGATGCCTATACTCAGGAGGCCAGACGCTGGAGAGGGTTGTCCTGGTAGCTAGGACAGTCCAGGAAGCTCCTGCAACGGGAATTCTCCCATCCACTCCTCCTACCCAGGCCCAGGGGAATCTTCATCGTCGGTGGCTCCCTGCCTAGCTTGGTTTGGTTTTTGAGATGCAGCCCAGAACTCCCAGTTCTCTGGCCTCAGCTTCCCCGAACGAACGCTGACATAGCCGGTGTTTGACACTACCATGCTTTGGTTTTTGACTGATTTCTTTTCCCCCAGAGACCCAGACTTTCTTTTTATGGCTTTGAAAAAAAGCCAAAGCTCACATTCTCACCAAAAGGGGGTTGTGACCTGTCCCTTTTTAAATTAATGAATATTAATTGTACAAGGTTTTATTATGGCTTCAAAAAAAAATACACATATAATCCACTTTGAACATAGGCTGCCTGTTACTGTCTCTTACTGCTTCTCCCTTCCCCCACTTACACCTCCGATGGACCTGCCTGCCTCTTTCCTCCTCCCCCCCTGCTGAGCCTCCTGTTTGAGAGCAAGCAGGCAACTTGTCTTTCTGAATCTGGTTTTCACGTAACATAAAGAACCATCCATATTCTTGCAAAGGGCATTACGTTGTTCTCTTATGTATTATTGCTGTTGTGTGAGAGTGTGTGTGTGTGAGCTCACACAGTCAGAACGCAACTCTGAGAGGTCAGTTCTGTCCTTCTGCCCTGTAATCCAGGCACGGAGCTCTGTTTGCCAGGCTTCCACGGCACGCCTTAGCTATAGAGCCATCTCACTGGCCCTCCCTGTCTTCTTCTTCTTTAACAGGCTGAGTCAAACTCACTGTGTGTGTACACATTTCCCAGGTCGAGTCCATCATCCTGTGCTGTGAACAGCACCTCACAAACATTAGTGTGCAGGTGGCTGTACTGAGTTTGACTCTTTGGGGTACACGCTAAGAAATGGGAGAACTGGATCATATAGTAGTCTGTTTTGTTGATGTTTTGTTTTGGAACTCCTCGTTTTTTATATGTGTGGCCTAATTAGCATTCCCACCAACTGTACATAAGAGTCACTTCCCTTTGCCCCCCATCGACTCCCCAGGTTTGTTGTCCTTTGTTTTCTTGATAATAGCCATCCTGGGGTGCGATGAAGTCTCAGTGTAGCTTTGATTTGCATTAATTTAAAGAACATTATAACAGGACTGTCATCCCAGCTAAAATCTCCACCAGCCAGCCTTTGTGGTTCCCTAGCTACCCAGAAAGCTAAAAAACAGGGGGTGGGGGGGCAGAGGGTAACAAGTTCAAGGCCATCCTGGGCAACTTAGTGAGACCCTGTCTCAAAAATTTAAAAAAAAAAATACAAAAGAGAGGGGTAAGAGTGTAGCTCAGTGGTAGGGTGCTTGCTTGCCTAGCATGCAGGAGGCCTCAGTATTCCAGGAGAAAAGATGATTATACCCACAAGCACAGTAGCCTCAGGGACTGATAACCACAGGCAAGGTTGGCCACTTCCCAATGGCAGCATCTTCCCCTCCCAGGAATCGCCCTCTGGCTGAGTCAGCACAGAGACTGAACTTTTAAAATTTTTTTTTTCATTTCCAAAACTGAGGTCTTAGGCAGATGCTCCACTTGGGTATTTAAATCTTTACTGAGTTATGCAATGAATCAGGGATGCCTGAGTGTCCCTGCTAGTCCAGGCAGCACAGGTGGCACAGGAGACAACTTCCTGAACAGAACACCAACAGCCCAAGCCTTAATTAAGATCAACAATTAATAAATGGGACCACATGAGGCTGAGAAGCTTCTGTAAGGCAGAAGACACTGTCAACAGAACAAAGTGACAGCCTACAGACTGGGAAAAGATCTTCACCAACCCTACATCTGACAAAGGATTAATATCCAAAATATGTAAAGAGTCATGAAACTAAACACCACCAAACCAAATAAGCAAATTAAGAAATGAGGCTCAGAACAAAACAGAGAATTCTCAACAGAGGAATATCGAATGGCTGAGAACCACTTAAAGAAATGCTCAAAGTCCTTAGTCATCAGAGAAATGCAAATCAAAACGACTCTGAGATTCCATCTTACACCCATCAGAATGGCTAAGATCAAAAATTCAAGTGACAGTACATGCTGTTGAGGATGTGGAGAAAGGAGAACACTCCTTCATTACTGGTGGGAGTGCAAACTTGTACAACCACTTTGGAAATCAATTTGGGGCTTTCTCAGAAAACTGAGAATAAGGCTTCCTCAAAACCCAGCTATTTCACTCCTTAGAATATACCCAAATGATACTCCATCACACAACAAGGACATATGCTCAACCATGTTCATTGCAGCCTTATTCGTAATAGCCAGAACCTGAAAACAACCTAGATGTCCCTCAGTCAAAGGATGGATAAAGAAACTGTGGTACATTTACACTATGGAATACTACTCATCGATTAAAAACAAGGAAATCCTGAAATTTGCAGGCAAATGGATGGAACTAGAAATGATCATACTGAGCGAGGTAACCCAGACCCAGAAAGATACACATGGTATATACTCACTTATAATTGGGCACTAGCCCAACAGAGATGTCCCCTAAAAGTCTTCACTTAGCCAGAGATTGGGATAGATACTGGGACTTCCTTTTGGGACTCTAGATGAGAGAGGTAAGGAAGAATGGGGAAATAGAAGGATCCAGAGGGTCCTAGAAACCTACAAAAAGACCATTATGGCTGGTGGATCTTGATCCAGGCCGGTCAGCTCAAACTACTGCACCAACCAAGGACAATGCATGCAGTAAACCTAGAACCCTTATGCAGATCTAGCTAATGGATACCACTTTCTCCACAACTGTGTAGAGAACAGAGACTGACTCAGACATGAACTCTGGTGCCCCCTATTTGACCACTTCCCCTGGGTGGGTAGACCTGGTGACACTCAGCGGAAGAGTAGGCAAGCTACCAGGAAGAGACCTGGTAGGCTGTGATATGATAGTGGGGGATGAGGTCCCTTTCTGTCACAAACCTGGGGGGGGGGGGGAATAGGATGAAAGAGGGAGGAGGGGGGAATGGGAAGATACAGGTGAGGGGGTAACAATTGAGATGTAATCTGAATAAATTACTTAAATAAAAAAATTTTTTAAAAGAACCTCTCTTTTGAAGGGTGGTGGTGCCACATGCTTTTAACCTCAGTGCTCAGGAGGCAGAGTCAGCCAGACCTCTGTGGGTTCAAGGCCAGCCTGGTCTACTGAGCAAGTTCTAGGACAGCCAGGTCATGCTATCCTAGTGCTGAGGGCAGGGAGATGTACAGCAGTCAGGAGCTCCCGCAGGTCCTGCCCCCAGACAGGATGCCCAACTCCACAATCCCCCTGACTCTGAGCAACAGCAAGATATCCGAGATGAAGAGTGGTTTGTTTTCTTAATTAAGTCTCCTCGAAAGACTTCCGCGGTCCATGCTGCCACCGGAAAACCATGTTGAGGTCCACTATCCGTGCTGCAGCCTGCTGCTGTGGGCAAGGAAGCTGCTTCTTCAGGGGTATCAGTGACTGCAGACTCCTAGCTGAGAAGAGAGACGTTTAAGGTTTCTGTGACAACCTTTACCCCCTCCCTCTCCCCCACCCCCTCCTTCTCCCCTGTCCCCTCCCCCTTCCCCCAAAAAGAAACAGTTCAGACAGGAAGCTATTGAAAAGCATCCTTAAAGGCTGTGGTAAAGGTGCTGAAGTGTGAACTCTTCACAGCTGATGGCTCCTGGTAGAGTGGGGGTGGGGGAGGACTCAGTTTTCTTTAAGGGGCTGGTGACTGGGAGTTTGACCATGCTCCAGTGAGTGTATGGGCAACACAAATTGAACTTGGTAGGGTTTGGGGGTTTTGGGGGTGAGTGCACAAAAAATGGGATGGTGGCCCTGGGAGGGAGGAATGAAAAGTGAGTGTCATCAAGGTGCATTGTATGAAATTCCCAAATAATTAATTAAAAAAAATATTCTGTTGGGGGAGGGGCAGAGAGGCCCTCTTTCCCAGTCAAAACAGTACGAGACAGAGCACAAGAGGGAAGGAATAACAATGGTGTGGGCTCTCTGTCATTGCCACCAGATCATGTTGGCAATAAATCCTCATCACTGACCTACAGCCTGAAGCACCCATTGAAGGGTTAATGCCCTAAAAGTCTCAGGTGGACTGAGAAACGCTGGACAGAAAACGACTTGGCTGAAAGCACCTGCAGGAGTTTGTGACCAGGAGACCTACATCCCAAACCCGCCAGTATCGCCCACTTGCAGTCTGCAGGGGGACTCATCTGCAGAAGGAATCTTCCATCCTCACAGCTCTCCTTTTCCACCCTATAAGACCTCAACAGCCCCCAACACTATTAAAGCACAGTCTCCACTTCTACAGACTGTGGCCTTCAGTCCTGACGAAAGAACAATTTGAGTTTGCTGGTTTTGTTTGTTTGCTGTTTTTTGTTTTTCGAGACAGGGTTTCTCTGTGTAGCCTTGGTTGTCCTGGACTCACTCTGTAGACCAGGCTGGTCTCGAACCCACAGAGATCCACCTGCCTCTGCCTCCTGGGGTGCTGGGATGGCATGTGTGCACCACCGCTTCCTGCATCTTTTTTTGTTGATTTGCTTTGTTGTTTTGTTTTGTTTTTGTTTTTTGAGACAGGGTCTTTCTGTGTAGCCTTGGCTGTCCTGGACTTGCTTTGTATACCACGCTGGCCTCGAACTCACAGTGATCCACCTGCCTCTGCCTCTGGAATGCTGAGATTAAAGGTGTGTGCCACCACGCCCGGCCCAAACAATTCTTTTTCTAGAGAGCCCCATCTCCTTTTTTTTTTTTTTTTTTTTTTTCCAAGACAGGGTTTCTCTGTGTAGCCTTGACTGTCCTGGACTAACTTTGTAGACCAGGCGGCCTCGAACTCACAAAAATCTGCCTGCCTCTGCCTCCTGAGTGCTGGGATTAAAGGCGTGAGCCACCACGCCTGGCCCATCTCCTTTTCTTTCCAAGTTGCCTCCGGCAATCCTGATCTAATGCCTGTAGCCAGAGCTTGTGCCTCTGTTCCTGATACCTCCTCCAGGAGTCTAAGCCAACATCATCTACAGCTGCTGTAAGAGCTGCTGTCTAAAGAGATGTTCTGAGGGAAGCCAGCTGAGGAGCATGGGATCTTGTGGAAGGAGGGAAGCGGTGGTGACGAAGTGGTAGAGGACTCTTCCTGTCCAAAGGCCTGCTGGGAAGTACAGAACCGCAGGTACAGGCAACTGAATCCAGCAGGCAGATAATCCCCATGAAAGGATCCACCGCTGTCTGGTAAAGGGCATCCAGGATAGCAGGGCAAGAGGGCGGCGTCAAGCCAAGGCGGCCCAAGGCGGGGCTATTCCATGACCCATGCTTTTAGAATATGTCCTGAACAGAGGAAGTAGCCCTGGAGATCAGGGAGCTGGGAACCCGGCAAATCGTCCTAGAAGGTGGAGAGACATAAAGCTCGGCTCTCCCTCCCCAAAGGCCTTCCTTGATGAAGACATAGCAAAAGGACAAGGCAGAGTGTGGTGTGAGCCCTTGAACTTGTTCCTTCATCGTCCCTGGTGTAGAACATCCCTGTGTAGACCTAATGAGTCTAAGATGTCGCGACAGTGAGCTGCAGAAGCTGCAGTTGCCACAAGGGGGCACCTTTGAGCCTAGGATCAGGCACATGTACCTATTCCCCTTCAAAGATTAAAAAGCCTGGTCCTGACAGCCAAACTAATAATTTGCTCTGGGGATCTCAGCCAAGGGCTCTCTCTATTCAGTAAGGGGTCCTAGGGTTGAGAGGGGCACAATGCCTTTATCTAGCTTTAACTACAAAAACTGGTAGCCTGTGTTTTAATAACCCGATTTTCATGGTCCCCTAACCATGGCCTCAGGCTACCCCACTTAGCTGTCACTTACTCAGTGTTTTCGGAGCACCGGCCATCTACCAGACCTTTTACTACATAAAAGGACCATTCAGTAGGCAAACTAGAACAGTGCCTTTCCTCCAGCTGGTGTGGTGCTACATTGTCTATAACGCTGGTAGGCAGGAGGCTGAACCGGAAGTCATCCTAGGCTATCCAGAAGACTATCCTAGGCTAT